>NC_083332.1:31845786-32162450 GCF_963455315.2 Globicephala melas | reverse complement strand
GATGATCTCCTAGGCATATGTCTGTTAGTTGTTTATGTCACAGTAAAAATGCACTGGTCCGAAATCTTTGATGAGTTATAATAAAAGTTATTAACCTTCTCTCTAAAAGATGATGCATGTATACATATGCATACAAGATTTTGGAAACCATCTCTGGCTCCACAGACCCTGAAGCCCCAAGGACTCCATTCATTCATTCATTCATTCAACAACTATTTAGCGAATGCCAGCTATGCACCCAGCGCTGTGCCAGGCTCTGAGAATACAGAAGTAAACGAAACAAATCAGCTTGCTACTCTCTCAGACTTTACATTCTAGGACCAATGTGCTAGAGATTGGGAACCTCTGCCTTAGGACATCTTCATTGGTTTTTTGCATTACTAAACATTGCATGGACCACTCACATCCGCATTTAAAACTAAGTTACTGTGATGCATCTCTGTAAAGAATAGAAACTGTAAAAATGCCAGAATTAGCTGGACAGCATGTATGTGGAGGTAGGAAGCCGTGGGACTTCCTAGGAGGTAGGGACCTAGGCCTCATGGCAACAAAGGATACTACAAAAACAAACCCAGCTGGTGAATTTATGAAACCTCTTTCACAAAACTTGGAACTACCCACTCCTTTATGCATCAAGCTGAAGATTAATATTCAAGTGATATGAACATCCCAGGCAAATGTGCTATATGCCTTTAATTTACCATCTCACTTACCTTTAAAATAACTCTGTGACATAGGAATTGTTTTTTTCTTTTTTTTAATTAAGGAACTGAAACTCAGCAAGATTAGGTGACTTGACCAGCCAGTAAGTAAGAGAAACAACCATTTGAATCAAGTTCCTGACTTGAGTTTTTTCCAAATACCTTCTTTCTTTGGGGAGCAGAGAAGGGGATAGAGGATGGAGAGGAGGTATTTCTTAAATTTGGGGGAGTTTGTTTTTGTTTCAGATAGAGGAAAAAGAAGAAGAGAAAAGGAAGAATGATAATCTTACCTCATTTCCTAAGCAGACGATAGGAAATATACTGTTGAAAGGACCACTGGCTCCATGATTGAATGTAGTTATTACTTTTTTTTTTTTTTTTTTTTTGGTGGTACGTGGGCCTCTCACTGTTGTGGCCTCTCCCGTTGCGGAGCACAGGCTCCGGATGCACAGGCACAGCGGCCATGGCTCACGGGCCCAGCCGCTCCGCGGCATGTGGGATCTTCCCAGACTGGGGCACGAACCCGTGTCCCCTGCATCGGCAGCCGGACGCTCAACCACTGCGCCACCAGGGAAGCCCGAGTGTAGTATTACTTTTAAAATAGAAGCTTTCATCTTCTTCAAGCAGCACATGTGGGCAATAAGATGTCCATTAAAGTTCTAGTGCCTTATTCATTTTATTTGGTTCATTCCATTGCATAGTTAATGTTACAACTTGGAAAGATTTTATTTGAATTTTCTTTTCTCCACAGATACACAATGTCTGGTCCAACTGATGAGACTGCAGGAGACCTGCCTGTGAAAGATACAGGTCTAAATCTCTTTGGAATGGGAGGGTTACAAGGTACAGCCAGCTGTTATTTATTACCATTATGAACTTTGATCAGTAACTTCTTTACTTTTAATTTAAAGTATTTCTGATATTTGTACAAACAAAGCCATTTAAGCAACTATATAGTCTTGACTGGACTAAACAAGAAGATGGAGAATTTAGAACAACATATGGTATTTTACTGCATGCATCAATTATCAACAGCTCATAGAAAATGTAAAATCCCCCTCTGTTCTGATAAAGAATTGTTATAAATCATCTTCTTAAAATTCCACACATCAGTAGAAATGACACAGAGAGTACCAAGCCTCCAAACCAAATTGCCTGGTTTAAATCACATTCGCCATTAAAATGTTTCTTTCAGCTTAAATTTTATATGAGAGGAAATGCCATATTTAAACATTTTTGCCTTTCAAGTAGAATATCTCAAAATGGTTTGTTAGCCAAGTGATATTGACTTTGTTTTATCAAATTAATACACGTTAGAGGTTTTCTTTGTCCTTTTATCACTTAGTGGTTGCTATAGAGCTAAAAAGCACTTTCAAACTGAGAAAGAAGAGGACTGCTTTAAGGAACAATATAGAGTGTAGAGCTGTGTTTTTGTTTGTGTGTACGGTGTGTCAGCCATTCTGTCATTCCATAACATTTGTCATTGAGAAGGCTGTGATGTAAAATATATTCCACTAAGGCTTCTTCATACACTTGTTAATCAAAACACTGCAAATGGCCACCTTGAACTACCACAGAAAGGTGGTCAAAATATGGTTCATTGAAAAAGATAAATTTGACTATACAGCTTTTATTGTTAAAAGTAAAAAGAATGGGGGATGTGGGGATATATGTATTACATATAGCTGATTCACTTTGTTATACAGCAGAAACTAACACAACATTGTAAAGCAATTGTACTCCAATAAAGATGTTAAAAAAAAAGTAAAAAATAAAAAACAAGAAAAATTTTAAAAAGTAAAAAGAATGTATAAGCTTTTTTTTTTTTTTTTTTTTGCGGTATGCGGGCCTCTCACTGTTGTGGCCTCTCCCGTTGCGGAGCACTGGCTCTGGACACGCAGGCTCACCGGCCATGGCTCACGGGCCCAGCCGCTCCGCGGCGTGTGGGATATTCCCGGACCGGGGCACGAACCCATGTCCCTGCATCGGCAGGCGGACTCTCAACCACTGCACCACCAGGGAAGCCCTATAAGCTTTGCTTTAGATCTTTGATGGAGTATCAGGGATTAAAATACAAATAATTTTAAGTGTATAAGTCTATTTTTTAGTATTTGGTACCCTAAGTTCAAGTCTTGCCCTCAGTAACCGCCTCATAGGGCTTTAATCTTTGTCCATTTGTTCCTTGTTTCTTTTCGAGGACTGTTGAAAATTGACCAGCTTCACAGGAAAATAGCAAATTTAAGCATATGTAAAAATATATATACACACCTGCTAAAAGGTGTAAAAGTTCTTTAAAAATATATGATAGCTTATAAATGATTTGTGAATGTTTTTGTTTGCTTGGTCTTACAGATTTTGTTTATTTTCTATAAGCCATAGCTCAGAAAAATATCTTAATCATATTGTTATTGTTATAACTCTTACCTTTGAAAAAAATACTTACAGATACCAACTTTTTATTTAGTTTTTTCAACATTCAGCATATAAATTGAAAAGTCTTTATTGAATCAGAGTTGCATCTTTCATTCTTATTTGATGTAAGTTCCGTCTTACATTGTTATTTGAATACATTTTTTGAGTGGAAATGATTGTTGCTCAAACCCTTAATATTGCATATAAAGTATTAACAGCAAAGATTTTTGTTCTTACCTCCTATCAGTGGCGTGAACAATGCTATAACATTTTCTAAAGCAGTCTTAATTGTAGGTCACAAAAAAACCTGAGATGAGTGCATCAGAGATTATGTTAATATCAACAGTTATTGTGTTTAGAGGCTATTTTAAGTAATCCTCCTATTAATTACCTTGGCATTTTTGCAGAAACTTCAACAACACGGACAATGAAGTCTCGCCAGGCAGTGTCACGTATCAGTCATGAGGAACTGGAAGACAGATTTTTGCGTTTGCATGATGAGAACATTTTACTTAAACAGCATGCCCGCAAGCAAGAGGATAAAATTAAAAGGTTATGATAAAAAGCTTTTAGCTTTTTTTCCTGACTCTGTAAAGTTTGGAGGATATGCTTTTCTATAAACTTAATTGAAAACCCCACCTTGAATCCTTTTTGGAGCAAGGAAGGTTATAAATCAGTACAGTTTTTAAAAATGGAAAATCTTACAAACTAGGATAATAAACCAAGAAGATTATGAGTGTTTATTATGTCTGAAGTTGCCATTTGAAAGAAAGAGCTAATAGCTATGAGTGCCATGAGTGTATCGTATCTCTAAATAACTTTTGCTTTAATATTTATAGTTTAATAAGCAAATGGCCAAAACATCTGTTTTCTAAACGTCTTGATTTTAAAATGAAAGTTTTAAAAAGTAGCTACTCTAACTTGTTAGGATGCATGTTCCTTTAAGATTTGGGGTTTACTAATGAGAACATCACTATCTGGAACATATTTTACTTTGCTTGGATTAATCTAGAATCTGTATTTATTTCAAAGAATCTATTGTTTCTGAGGAAACAGGGTCACTTTTGTATACAAAAAATTTCTGCAGGGATTATTTCTTAAGAGTAGATAGCTTTCATTCTTTCTTGTTCAGGAACAGTGACTGTCTTCCGCATGTGTGGCATTAAAAGTTCATTCTCATTTGTGAGCATGAACAGATCTGTATTCACATTCATGTTCTAGGTTCAATGGAAAGGTGAGACAACGATTGAACAAAGAAGATAGGGGGTTTTTCTTCCGCTTGGAACTTAGCCTCTAAAGGAGTGACTCTAGTCAGTTTCTATTCTGTGGACTTTGTTTTAATGACCCACTGACCTGCTTTGTGCAGAGCTTTTACTTTGAGTTGGTTTTTGAGTCGTGATGATGGCTTTTCAAGACTCACTTGCCTGTTTCTTTTTCTGACCACTAACACAGCCGTCACCCTGTCTGAATGAGGCATTTAGTCTGTGACCGCTGAACAGTTTTTTTCCTTTGTAAACCTAATTGGTCAGTAAAAGAATTAAATTCACAGTCTTGACCTCATTAGTAATTTGTCCTAGCCAGAAAATAGAAAACAACTTAATAATGAGCTATGTAGTTTAATGGCAAAAGGACTGGGCTAGGAGTCAAGTGATGTGCATGTGTTCTTTGTCTCTCTGCCACTCGCCTATGGTATGTTCAAGCCATTTAACCTCCAGGAATTTTATTTTACTCAGCCCTGAGGGTAGTGATCCAATGACCACTATGACCCAAAGCTCTAATTTCCTTCTCAGTTTCACACCACTGACATTACCTAGATACATGGATAAACTACCTTTAAATTTATCCTTAAGATATAATTAGAATCACTTACTTTAGTATGAATGTAGATTTGCTAAACCACCTTTCTAAAGAAGTACTCAAACTTTACCCGATCACTTATTTCATTAATATAATCAAATGAAAATTATTGCTATTACTGGACAAAAAGATGCAATCTTACCTTTCTAGGCAAAGTTTACTTGCATATCTTTGAAGGAATTTTAAGCCTCTCTATGGATGTGCTCTTCTTGCCTTAAAAATTGGAGTGGTTTGTTTTTCTCTAGATGATGACTGCTTTTTCATATTAATTCTTATTTTTTTGCTTCAAACTTTTTTTTTAACATCTTTATTGAAGTATAATTGCTTTACAATGGTGTGTTAGTTTCTGCTGTATAAAAAAGTGAATCAGCTATACATATACGTATATCCCCATATCTCCTCTCTCTTGCGTCTCCCTCCCACCCTCCCTATCCCACCCCTCTAGGTGGTCACAAAGCACCGAGCTGATCTCCCTGTGCTATGCGGCTGCTTCCCACTAGCTATCTATTTTACATTTGGTAGTGTATATATGTCCATGCCACTCTCTCACTTCATCCCACCATACCCTTCCCCCTCCCCATGTTCTCAAGTCCATTCTCTACCTCTGCGTCTTTATTCCTGTTCTGCCCTTAGGTACTTCAAAACCATTTTTTGTTTTTAGATTCCATATATATGTGTTAGCATATGGCATTTGTTTTTCCCTTTCTGTCTTACTTCACTCTGTAGGACAGACTCTAGGTGCATCCACCGCACTACAAACAACTCAATTTCATTTCTTTTTATGGCTGAGTAATATTCCATTGTATATATGTGCCACATCTTCTTTATCCATTCATCTGTCAGTGGACACTTAGGTTGCTTCCATGTCCTGGCTATTGTAAGTACAGCTGCAATGAACATTCTGGTACATGACTCTTTTTGAATTATGGTTTTCTCAGGGTATATGCCCATAGTGGGATTGCTGGATCGTATGGTAGTTCTATTTTTCGTTTTTTAAGGAACCTCCATGCTGTTCTCCATAGTGGCTATATCAATTTACATTCCCACCAACAGTGCAAGAGGGTTCCTTTTTCTCCACACCCTCTCCAGCATTTATTGTTTGTAGATTTTTTGATGATGGCCATTCTGACTGGTGTGAGGTGATACCTCATTGTGGTTTTGATTTGCATTTCTCTAACGATTATTGATGTTGAGCATCCTTTCATGTGTTTCTTGGCAATCTGTATATCTTCTTTGGAGAAACGTCTGTTTAGCTCTTCTGCCCATTTTTGGATTGGGCTGTTTGTTTTTTTGATGTTGAGCTGCATGAGCTGCTTATAAATTTTGGAGATTAATCCTTTGTCAGTTGCTTCATTTGCAAATATTTTCTCCCATTCTGAGGATTGTCTTTTCATCTTTTTTATGTTTTCCTTTGCTGTGCAAAAGTTTTTAAGTTTCATTAGATCCCATTCATTTATTTTTGTTTTTATTTCCATTTCTCTAGGAGATGGGTCAAAAAGGATCTTGCTGTGATTTATGTCATAGAGTGTCCTTCCTATGTTTTCCTCTAAGAGTTTTATAGTATCTGGCCTTACATTTAGGTCTTAATCCATTTTGAGTTTATTTTTGTGTATGGTGTTAGGGAGTGTTGTAATTTCATTCTTTTACATGTAGCTGTCCAGTTTTCCCAGCACCATTTATAGAAGAGGCTGTCTTTTCTCCATTGTATATTCTTGCCTCCTTCATCAAAGATAAGGTGACCATATGTGCGTGGGTTTATCTCTGGGCTTTCTCTCCTGTTCCATTGATCTATCTTTCTGTTTTTGTGCCAGTACCATACTGTCTTGATTACTGTAGCTTTGTAGTATAGTCTGAAGTCAGGGAGCCTGATTCCTCCAGCTCCATTTTTCTTTCTCAAGATTGCTTTGGCTATTCGGAGTCTCTTGTGTTTCCATGCAAATTGTGAAGTTTTTTGTTCTAGTTCTGTGAAGAATGCCATTGGTAATTTGATAGGGATTGCATTGAATCTGTATATTGCTTTGGGTAGTAGAGTCATTTTCACAATGTTGATTCTTCCAATCCAAGGACATGGTATATCTCTCCATCTGTTTGTATCATCTTTAATTTCTTTTGTCAGTGTCTTATAGTTTTCTGCATACAGGTCTTTTGTCTCCTTAGGTAGGTTTATTCCTAGATATTTTATTCTTTTTGTTGCAACGGTAATGGTAGTGTCTCCTTAATTTCTCTTTCAGATTTTTCATTATTAGTGTATAGGAATACAAGAGATTTCTGTGCGTTAATTTTGTATACTGCTACTTTACCAGATTCATTGATTAGCTCTAGTAGTTTTCTAGTGGCATCTTTAGGATTCTCTATGTATAGTATCATGTCATCTGCAAACAGTGACAGTTTAATTCTTCTTTTCCAATTTGGATTCCTTTTATTTCTTTTTCTTCTCTGATCACTGTGGCTAAAACTTCCAAAACTTCTTGAATAATAGTGGTGAGAGTGGACAACCTTATCTTGTTCCTGGTCTTAGAGGAAATGCTTTCAGTTTTTCACCATTGAGGATGATGTTGGTAGTGGGTTTGTCATATATGGCCTTTATTATGTTGAGGTAAGTTCCCTCTATGCCTGCCTTCTGGAGGATTTTTATCATAAATGGGTGTTGAGTTTTGTCAAAAGCTTTTTCTGCATCTATTGAGATGATCATATGGTTTTTCTCCTTCAATTTGTTAATATGGTTTATCACATTGATTGATTTGCGTATATTGAAGAATCCTTGTATTCCTGGGATAAACCCCACTTGATCATGGTGTATGATCCTTTTAATGTGCTGTTGGATTCTGTTTGCTAGTATTTTGTTGAGGATTTTTGCATCTGTGTTCATCAGTGATATTGGCCTATAGTTTTCTTTCTTTGTGACATCTTTGTCTGGTTTTGGTATCAGGGTGGAGCTGGCCTTGTAGAATGAGTTTGGGAGTGTTCCTCCCTCTGCTATATTTTGGAAGAGTTGAGGATAGGTGTTAGCTCTTCTCTAAATGTTTGATAGAATTTGCCTATGAAGCTATCTCGTCCTGGGCTTTTGTTTGTTGGAAGATTTTTAATCACAGTCTCAATTTCAGTGCTTGTGATTTGTCTGTTTATATTCTCTATTTCTTCCTGGTTCAGTCTCAGAAGGTTGTGCTTTTCTGAGAATTTGTCCATTTCTTCCAGGTTGTCCATTTTATTGGCATATAATTACTTGTAGTAATCTCTCATGATGCTTTGTATTTCTGCAGTGTCAGTTGTTACTTCTCCTTTTTCATTTCTAATTCTATTGATTTGAGTCTTCTCCCTTTTTTTCTCGATGAGTCTGGCTAATGGTTTATCAATTTTGTTTATCTTCTCAAAGAACCAGCTTTTAGTTTTATTGATCTTTGCTTAAATCTATGTCTTTCTTTTGAATGTAATCTCTATCCGTGTGAAAGTCTTTGTGTAAAAGAAGATTCAGATATTTAGGTTGACATCTCATTTAAATGGCTCCCATCTTTCTATGGATAAGCCGTTTGGTGGGGCTCAGAGTCCTAAAGGGCTAGGTAGAGTGTGTGGCTCTGTTGGGCTACGATACCTGCCCAGATTCCTCAATGATATATCCTTCTCTGGATTAGGTGGAAAAGGAACTAATCCATTGATTACTTTACTAGGGTGTTTGTGGTACTCTTGGATCTTGGTTTTTATTATCCTATATCTTTTATAAAGCATGTTTAATGGATGTGCCTCAAGGGAAAAAGAAAACAATCTTAACTGATTATGTTATGCATAGCTTTCCCCTGATGCTGCATGCTGTAGGCCGAGTAGCCAGAAGTGTAGATAGACATGTATTACTACTGCTTTTACTGAGGACTCTGCTTAGG
The DNA here is from genome assembly GCF_963455315.2 of Globicephala melas. Taxonomy (NCBI): domain Eukaryota; kingdom Metazoa; phylum Chordata; class Mammalia; order Artiodactyla; family Delphinidae; genus Globicephala; species Globicephala melas. The sequence goes on along the minus strand of NC_083332.1, from coordinate 32,153,605 downwards.
GCAAAAAAAGGTTGTTCTGTGACATCCCAAAGCTATTAAGGGTTTTTTTTATTTCACTTTTGTTCTCCTAAGTAAAAGCTTCTGTCCATAACCATGCTAAAATAAAGCAAACCCCCGTTTAAAGAAAAATGAAGTGTGTTTTTATTTTCAATCTCCTGTCTGGGTCTTTATAAAAATAGATTCACTATAAACTAGAATCAGCTATTGAAGATGTGCGACCAATTTTGTAAAGTCTTGAACTTGTGTCTTTCATCAAAGCCACCTTTTCTTTCTTGTACTGCCAAGATTTTTCCATTCACTGTCAAGCATGTTTTCCGTACGTGTATATTACATCACCCCCATGTGCCCTTTCTGTCTTTTGTTCTGTCTAACCAGTTTTTATCAAAACTTAAAAGAATCAAAGGTATAAACTCCTGAGATGTCAAAAGCACAATGTATGTCTAAATTTAAAAGTACCATTGAAATAATACTTTCTGTACCTAATTAAGTTCTACCATTAAACAGGCATGTTTCTTGAGCACTAAGCAACATTTAATGGTGCATTTGGGTTTCTTTTGAATTTTTCATTGGGCTTTTAATATGTATGTATCTATGCATTTTAACATTTTTATATTTGTAATATGTCTTAATCCTAGAGAAACTGAAAACAATACATCACCTAAATGCTGCATAGTCTTAATACAATTTTGAAAAGTTTTAACTTACTGTGGCTTGCAGATATAACCCACCATATCCACAATCTGTAGCTACATTTAAGTGCATACAGCATTCCTACATAAGGTCATGCGTTAAAAATTGCATTTGAGGAACATATGGAGTAAATATGTGTCCTCTCTTTACTAACCTTAAATGATAAGCCTTAGGAAACTGTTATTTGTCAGTGCTATAAAGCAGATTGTTGCCCAGTGGTTTCAATTATCATCAAAGGATTCTTCACAGGCAGTAATAGTTACATCAAAACCTGAAATTTATTATTCAGGTTCTGCACTGAAGTCTTCACAGTGATTATGTTCCTTTCAACAGAATGCATTTTATGCTGACTTCTCACATTCCTTTTCATCTTTTTATTATTTCCCTAGAATGGCCACCAAGTTAATACGGCTAGTTAATGACAAGAAAAGATATGAATGGGTTGGTGGCGGCCCCAAGCGGCTGGGAAGAGATGTGGAAATGGAAGAAATGATTGAGCGGCTGCAAGAGAAAGTTCATGAGCTTGAAAGACAAAATGAAGTCCTCAAAAACAGACTAATTTCAACCAAACAGCAACTTCAGATCCAGGGTCACAGGCAAACTCCATACAGTTATGTGCAATCTCGTGTTAACACTGGGCGTAGAAAAGCGAATGAAAATGCAGGCTTACAGGAATGCCCCAGGAAAGGTAAAATAAAGTTTACATTAAATCCTAAATTTAAGTTAATAACTTGTTTTACACACACATACATACATACAGAGTTTTATTTCTGTACTATTCATGTTTTTGAGTGTCTTTAGAAAGAGAGAAATCATTTTTTGACTTTTTGATAAAATCACATTAACATGAAGATCATTTTATATAAGAATCACTAGATCATGCTCAAATTTGTCTAATAAAACATTTACATTTGTCTAGTAAAACTATTCCTCCTAACTAATAAAAGAAGCATGTATGAAACTACATCAATTACGGGTTTAGTTTAGTTTGAGTTGGTTTTTTATATTATGGATGGAAATCACATTGACTCAGGCAAATAGAGAAACCATTAATTTGCTCATATGGTCACACTGTTGTTCTGAAGGATCACACTTAGGTTCTTCATCCAAAGGCCTTCTATAAATTTTACAGAATTGTTTATATCTTCCTCATGGTGTGGAGGCAGCTTGACAGTGGAGTGTGCACATAACTAGGGGTTTAAAAAGTTGGGTTCTTGCTCCTCTGCTTATTGTCTGGTGACCTTGGACAAGTCTTCTAATCATTCTGAAGTTGAGTTTTCTTTACACCTAAAATAAAAGGATTTAAGCAAGCGACCATAAAGGTCTCTTCCATCTTCAAAAAATGATCATTGGTCAATCACTCTTCTCATCTTAAAAATGAATCACCTAAAACCTACCCAGCTTACAGAGCAATTCAGTTGAATATAGAAGACTCAATACTGTAGACAGAACCTGAGTATTTCTGATGAAAATTCCCCATTCCCTCCACCCACAGACAAACTTTATTTATAATGAAGCAAAAAGTCAATAAATATTTTAAGGAATACTTTTTTCATTTCAACTACTAGGGAAGGAAATCGAATTTTAGTTCTAGTTCATCTTTGTTTGGAACATGCTCCACTTAAAGACCAAACATTTTTAGGGAAATAAAAAAATCATGTAAAACTTTCAATTCATTGAGGGAACAAAAAACACCATCTGAACAGAAAAAGAGAAAAATTTGTTCTATTTTTCTCTCCAAGCCAAAATGTTAACACTATATATTCCCTAGACAGAGTTCCTTTGAAGTCAGTAAGGCCTCCATAGTAGGCAGGAGGCAGCTCCAGGATAAAAGAGCTTGGCTACTCCTAGCTATGTGAGATTAGCAGTAGACTTTGAATATAACCAAAGTAATCATAATGAATTATAAATCAAAAATATATTCTGCTGCTAATTAACTTTTTATGTGGAAGAGAGCACTTGACTTCCCAGAGCCTCATTTTCCACATCTGTAAAATGGAATGATAACACCAGGTTAGAAGAAAGGTCAGGAGATGGGAGGTCCACAACAATATATTTTACCTTTAAATAGTCATTTATCTTCTCTGAACCTTAGTTTTGTCATCTGTGACTACAGTTGGGCAAGATGATCCCTGTGGTCTGCAAGGTCTTTTATGCTAAATAAAAACGATGCCCAAATATTAGATTAACATGGCAAGCTAATCTAGTACTATGAATTGTTGTTTAAATAGAAGAGTTTGATGGAAGTTTCTCCTTGTAGAAGAGCCACAGAATAGAAGGGCCTTTAAAATGTTACTTACATAGATTAATTTCTCCTTGTATTTACACTGTTAGTAATTCAGAACTTTTTCACTGTTTGGTACAGAATCTAGGACATAGAAGTTGCACAAAGGATTAAATAGTAATGAATGCTTTCCTAACTTCTTTCTGTGTAAACCTGAGGCATCATTATCAAGATCGCTACCTTAGTAGCCTTAATAGACTCTTCAAGACCGCCTTTGCGGCTGGGACTTAGACCAGAGTTGTCAGAAATACCACAGCCTGAGGGGCTGGGCAAGAACCCTGACCCTCTTGGGCCACAAGCAGTCTTACCCCCCAAAGCTGCTGTACAAATATTATCGTTTCCTATTTGTACCTTGTCAGGATAAAGGATAGAAAGTACTGGCTTAAGGTGTGATCAGTGTAGTGTAAAAACAATTCTTATTGTGAAGAACCAGTAGAAAGATTATAAAGTGTATACGTTTTAAATATAGCCATTGGAAAATCACCATGAGACTGTAAGTTTTAAGATATGTTTTGAGTATAAGTGGGGTTTTTTTTTAAGTTCTAGTAGTAATGTTTAGTTTTTCCTTGATTTATGTAGGAAAAGCTTAAGAATTAGTATTACTGCCAAAATAATATAATTGGCAAATTTTAACACAGTAAACTATTGTAATGTTTTAGGCAGGGCCTGTTCCATTCTTTACTCTGGATTACAGCAATAAATGTTGAAAGTTTTGGAAATAGGAAATGATAGTTCCATTTTTCCTAATTAAAATTCTCATTTTTAAAAAGTAAACTTTTATAAGGAGAATGAGTTTTTTCTGTACCTTTATGTCTGGAACTATTCTCCATTTTAAAAATCTAAATTATTTGTCATACTTCATTTACCTAAAACTAATAGCCTAATTATTCTATAAGTGTAAAGTAACTCCTATAATTAAAAGAATGTCTCCTTTTTAACAATGGGGCCAGGCTTGTGAAAATTATTGTAATTTACAATATTTACAAAATTATTGTAAATTACAAAAATTGTAATTATTTTTATAAGAAAAATTATATTTAAGTGCAGCAGCAAAATGTTTCATTTAAAGGAATCCTATTGATGATCTCGTCTCAAATTACGTTTGTTTAAATATGGATTTTCTTATTGAGGTAGAATAAATGAAAGTACAGGAAACATTTTGACTTAACGCTCACAGTATCTGTGAATCACACAAATGAAGGTAAGGTTCAAAATGTAAGGTCAAGGGGTATGAATGAGTAATTTAAAAATCAAGAAACTTTATCAAAAATACTCAAAAAAAATCACGATTTTGAAAACTTTTTCCTTCATACCTCAGTTTATATTGTAAAGACCTGTTAAAATTTTGGTTCTTTCAGCATTTACTTTGGAAGTTCTAAATCTAAGTTGAATAAAACTATTTCTGGGTAATTTGGTTTCCATAGTAGAATTTGTTAAATGAGCAATACTTGTTGCTGTGTTTTATTTAATGCCAACTGGTGGCTGAGATCTAACAGTTCCTTTGGCAATGTATGTCTGATTCTCTGTACTATGGAGCACATATCTCTCAGTACTTAAGAGACTTTATTGTTTTGCATATTTCCTTACGATAGCAAGTCAAGGGTCCTTCTTTTCTAAATAACTTCACTAATTAATAATCTTATTAATTTATTTTTAGGTATTAAATTCCAAGATACAGATGTAGCAGAAACTCTGCAACCCATGCCTACAAAACATGGCAACATTTTACTCGAAGAAGCCAGAGGAGAAATAAGAAATTTGTATGTATTCTTTTTGTGATCATTTTAGAACACTGTATATTGATCATGTCTTTTTTGATCCCTCCCTTGCCCTTATTTTAAACAAAATTGGTTTGTGTACAAATAATTTGCTCCATTAAATACAGCTAGATCTGTGAGGTAAGAACAGATATTATATAACATCTTTCCAGTACAATGAGGTAAATGAAAAACTTAACCAGTTGCCTCAGTGGAAGCATTTAGAGAAGAGTCCTCTTTATTATAATTTCCCCCTCAATGGAATGGCATAAAGCCCAGTCATTTAGAATAGTATAAGCTTCAGAGGCAACATTTTCATTCTCAGAAGAATTACAGGTAGTTTTTTTGGTTTTTCAGAGTTTTTTAGATCATGAATTAATTAGCCTTTCTGTGGTTTAAAAAAAGAAAAAAGAATTGGAGGGAGTGGCTTAAAAGTTTGGAGCTATCAAATACATATGGATTTCAGATTTTGTTTCATGCTGATTCTATGGTACCGCATTCTTCATCATACTGTGGTTTCAAAAAAGTTACTTCTGCCACGTTTAGCTTACTTTTCCAGTTAATCAAAGCCTCATGGTGATCTCAGTGTCTGTAAGTCACACAAATGAAGATAAGGCCTTCACCTGGATCATCAAAAAGTAACAATTCTGAATGAGGAGAGAAAGCAGGAGACAAAGAGTATCATACTTTAGATAGCTGCTTAAGAATAATATTGGCTTAAACTTTTACTTTTGAATATTTTAAATACCAGTTACAGTAATGATTGCCTGTGAAAGAATAAAACTAAAAGACTAGACCTAACCTTGTTTCCTGCTAGTCAGTGGAAAAGCAAGGGTTCAGACCAGTCCTGAGGCTTGATACACTGGGATGCTGCCAGACATGGTAGAGATAAAATATAAAGCAGAGACCACTAAGTTATGTTTTGCAAACTTCTTGCCTTCTCTCTATGAAGTGTTAATTTGGGTGATGTAGGCAGGTGTGCATATGAAAGAACAAAGGCACATAAATTATCTGGAGAAGACCAGATCACAGAGTACTTAGTAGGTAAATACTGCATTGAATTGAACCACAGTCCAGTCCGTTGCCTAGGACATTATCTTATATAAAGCAATACCTTGAATTCTTCCATATGTACTTCCAAATCATCACATTTAATCTGCTACTATTTCACTATGTGCCGGGGCATTTAAGCTAAAATTTTTAACTTTTGCTTGCCCTTTACTATGAAGCACTTTCTTTGTACTGCTCTTATATACTGCAGATTTTCCCTCAAGCTGCAAATTCTTGTAAAGATTCTTTATTTCAGAGAAAATGTTATTCAGTCACAGAGAGGCCAGATAGAAGAGTTAGAGCACTTGGCTGAGATCCTGAAAACTCAGTTGAGGAGAAAAGAAAATGAAATTGAGTTATCTCTTCTTCAGCTTCGAGAACAGCAGGCTACAGATCAAAGGTATGTTAAAACAGAAATATCACTTTGATAAGGTCAAAATTAGTTTAAAATACTTTATCATGTGCCATAGAAGGATAAGCCTAGTCTATTTAAAAATCATGTTTTTACTTAACATTCTTCATATAAGCCAGCTCTAGACCTACTAACTGCTATCAACAACTCAAGTCTAAGGGCATTTTTCCCTAACCTACTCTGCCTCATCTTGTTTCCTCTGCTCATTTACCAAGCGGGTAGGAAGTTCTGATACCATTTGATTGTACCTACCAAAAAAATATGTGTGACAAGGACTCAGCTGTTGGCATACCTTGTGAATAAGCCCAACTTTATTTGTTTTTCCCAACCTTAAAAGGTAGTAAATTCCATAATACAGTACCCATTTTTTTCATCCCATAAAGATGTTACCTCTCCTAATATTCAAAGTTTGCATCGAATTCTGCTGATTGTCATGGGTGACAGTGGGGCCCTTCAGTAGTCTCCTTGCTGCCTCTTCATTTTTGATGTTTGATAATATATAGTATTTTCTTTTCCGTCCTCCTTTGTCATTTGTTGGTTCCTAATACCTCTTCTCTCATTTTGTGCTTCCAACAAGATTTTATCTTTTTACCATATTCTTCCTTGAATTATTTTCTTCCTTTATGGCCCTTTTCTTTTTGTTTGGAACAAGCATACTCAAAGGTACAGAGAGTAGTATACTGAAATCTCATGTACTCATCTCTCAACTTTAACAATTATCAACATGCTAACCAATCTTGTTTCATCTATCCCTTCACCTTCATTTTCTTTAATTAATTAGCCCCTGCCAAATATCATGTCATCACACCTGTAAATACTTCAGTATATATTGCTGTCTGATAAGGAATTTTTTTAATGTAATCACCGTGCCATTATCACACCTAACAAAATTAACAGCAGTTCCTTCATACCATCTAATAACTAGTTTATATTCAAACTTCTGTAACGATGACTTCCTGCTGTTTGAATTGGAATCCAAATGAGCTCTACACATTGCATATGATTGTTATATCTTTTGTCTCTTTTATTTCTCTCTTAATATTTTTTTTTTTTTTTTTTTTTTTTTTTTTTTGCGTTACGCGGGCCTCTCACTGCTGTGGCCTCTCCCGTTGTGGAGCACAGGCTCTGGACGCGCAGGCTCAGCGGCCATGGCTCACGGGCCTAGCCGCTCCGTGGCATGTGGGATCTTCCCAGACCGGGGCACGAAGCCGTGTCCCCTGCATCGGCAGGCGGACTCTCAACCACTGCGCCACCAGGGAAGCCCTCTCTTAATATATTTTTAAACCAGACCTAGATCCTCTATTTGTTTTTCCCTTACCAAGTGATATATCATACTTATGTGAGTAGGTTCTTATTTAGAAAAACCAAGTATGATTTTCCACTTTTTCATTTCAGAATCAGAGTTTACTTCTTCTTTCACAAACAAACCTTACATAGTTATATTTGAAAAAGCTAAGATGCATAATAGAAGACTTGTTTTAAAAAAATAAAGTGGGCCAAAAATATATGAAAAGCTTTTTATTTCAAAGATTTAAAAGGTTAATATTATCTCTACTAATTTGTGTTCCTAAAAAGTTATGTGTAAAATTAAATTTTGTAATGAAATTCTATATGTTTAGTGACATTAATATACCCTTCTAAGTGCAGGGCAAAAGAAAAATGAATATTTTTGAGAATTATATTTGTAATAGGGAATGTAATTTGAACCCTGGCTTTGAACCAGGGTTTTAAATACCTGGGAGTTATCCACGTTCCCCCTAAGAATAGACCTAGCCTTCTTGGAAAACCAATAAATGGTTCCTTGTGAGGAACAGTGCTGAAGACCCCAAAACTGAATATGGTGATCTTAATAAATTGCCAACAGCCATATTTAAAATATTATCTGAATATAAAAATTCTGCATTAGGCCAAGCCCAAGCTTGGAGCCCATTCCTCAACAGCTGAGTACAAGGTTATCAGACTACTTTCTCTGTTATATTTCTTAAATTCCCAAAGAGTAAGATCGACCCTGTGTTGGCTGTTCCTTCTTCCAAAGGAATATGATCATCTAAGAACTAGAGTGTTGTGTTAATTGAAAGGGAAATCCAAAAGTCCTTCAGTCCTAGGACTAGAACAGCCGAAGAACTAGAGTCATAGATGGGTCTGCATATTTTCTAGTATAAGGTATTTTCAGCAGAAGACATCAGTATATACACGTAGAAGAGTTTACCTTAAAAACTAAACTAAGGCTAACCTTAGGGGATTATGTTATTCACTCCACCATAGCAGTCTATTTTTTGTCACATCAAGAATTAGAAGCAGAGACAAAATAAGTATTATTAAAGAAGCTTTTGTTGCAGAGGCCAGATAATGAAAGCAATTTGTACCCTACCTTACAGTTTTATAAAATTGAAAATTATTGGTTATTTGCTTAGAAAGAAGGGTACCTATGGTGAATAACATTGTTTCTTGAAATACAGTTGTTGAAAACTGAAGAAATGACTTCAAATAAGGGTCTTCAAGTCTTTTTTTTTCTTATATGTTTACACATAGCTCAAAATTTTATGTGTAACAGAAATTTTTTTGAGACTAATGGAAAACTGTTGAAAAATGTTGGGGAGAATATAAAACTTGGTATAATTTACTGTAGAGAAAAATCACAAAATGGAAAACATATTTAAACTTCTCTTTCATGGATACATTATTTCAGATTTGAAATTCTAGAAGTCTGATCTGAATGTTGGACTCCTTGTTCTCAAACATGAACCTAACGTAGTTGTAATCTTCAGAGTGCGGTGCTTGATATTTATGGCAAAGAGCCTTTTCATAGAATATTACAGAAACTCTTCGTAGTATGTGTTTAATAGACCAGTTTGGTTTGGCATCAGCTTGACATAAACTTTTGGTTATCCAAAGCCCTTAATTGCTTTGAAGTAAAAGCCCAGTGCTGCTCTTTTTTATTAAAATCATGTCTTTTCCTGTTATTGTGGTCTATTTTGGAAGACTGAGTTGTGATTTTTGCATATGTTCTACATAATGCCTCATTAGCAAAAAATCTTGTATCATTTACAAGTAGCCTGAATGTCTGTGTTGTTTTGAACAAAAATCCATATTAAAATTTAAACAATATAAAAATGCACATTTTCTGCTTATGAAAAAGGCCATCTTAAATTAACTGCAAAGCAGTAACCAGTGAACACATGTACATGAACATTAAAATCAGGATGATTTTACCTTTTACTGACTTTTTCAACTCCAAAAATATTTATACTCTTACCAAATGTGTAACTAGTTTGTACTAAGTGTTTTTTTAAGTAAATGTTAGGGTGTTTACCTTCTTAATTAGAAATCATGTAAATGCCGTAATGTCCCAGTGGAGGAAATTTAACCCGTAAATATTTCAGGCACTGACTTGCCCCCTTCCCTTTGGTTGACAGCACACTGTCAAGTCATAAAACACAGAGGCCTTTTGCAGCCGCACAGTATACAAAGCAGCTTGGCTTTAGGGGCTCCATCTTTCCAGCTGTGCACAGACGCGGATTACTTCCTGGCACTCAAAATTCTTCCCCAGCTTTTCATTTTGAAAAATGGCAAACCTACAGCAAAGTTGTAAGAATAGTAGTGTGAACACACATACCTTTCACCCCTTGGCATGTTTGTGAATGACACAGCCTGTTCTGCATTCTGCCCACTCAGGCACAGGCCCATTCCCCTCCCTCCCCCTCTCTCCCTCTCTCTCTCTCTCAGAGCTAGGTGCATATATCATGTCACCCTCTCTACATTTCTAAGCACCTTTTAGGAACAAGGACATCTTCCTACATAACCACAGTACAGCTATCACACATTCAGGACATTTCACAATGAATGCAACAGTAGTATCATCTAAATACACAGTCCATATTAAAATTTCCCAATTGTCCCAATAATGGCCTTTATAGCTGTTTTTTTAATTGCTATTTTTGTTTTGTTTTTCTTTTATTAATTAATTTATTTATTTTTGGCTATATTGGGTCTTCATTGCTGCACACAGGCTCTCTCTAGCTGCGACAAGCGGGGGCCACTCCTCTCTGCGGTGTGCGGGCCTCTCATCGCGGTGGCCTCTCCCGTTGTGAAGCATGGTCACCAGGTGCGCGGGCTTCAGTAGTTGTGACACACGGGCCTAGTTGCTCCGCCGCACGTGCTCGAACCTGTGTCCCCTGCACTGGCAGGCAGATTCCCAACCACTGCACCACGAGGAAAGCCCTGTTTTGTTTTTCTTTGTTTTAATCCCATATCCAATCAAGTGTCATGTATTGTATTTAATTGTCATGACTTTTAGGTTTCCCTTATTCTAGAGTGGTTCTCCAGTCTTTTCCAGCCCATTGATGATAGTTGTTTGCAGAATGCCCCTCAATTTGGATTTGTCTGATTGCCCAGCCCCCTAATTTAGAGGGCACATCCGGCTCTTGGATAGAAGGGTAACTGGGGCGAGGGATAACCATGCAGACATTACTATTATACAGGGAGGTAATCTGTCATTTTTTAAAAATATATCCAACAAGTTCCTACTGTTGTTTTGAATACCTTAAAATTTGCCTAATGAAAAGTTATCACACTCAAATACTATGTCTTTTATCCCCAAGTTTTTTATTATTAATGTTATCTAAGTTTTTTTGTGATAGCTGCTTGGCAAAGTGTTTCCCAAGCACTTTATTTAAACCACAGAAATTATCAAAATTAATAGTAACTAGTGTATTAGTGTGTATGTGAGAGTGGAGAGAAAGCTAAAACTTAGGAACATCTCAGAGAAAGGAAGCAACTTACAAGAGTAGGAAGAATTTCTCTCTTTAGACCTGGATCTCTCCCATAAGAACTCTGGCCAGATTCTTTACTTCTCTAAGCCTCATTTAGCTACCTTAACTGTGAAATGAAGAGGTTGAAATGAGTAAGTGGTTCCTACCTTTTAAAACCAGATGCTTTTATCCCCAGAGACCTTGGTATTCTGAAAGATTTTGCCTCCTAAGTAAGCAGTGTGTATTAATTTAATAAATTTGGGTTTTTTTCATCCAAGACCTGTATCATGCTAATCATTGCTTCTGATAATTGTGAAATAGCCTGTATTATTGCACCGATTTGCTATAATTCTATCCAAAAGTAAAAACAATATAAAACCTTTAGTTCGCTTTTACAGCTTAATTGCCAGTGAGTCTACATTTCTCATTGGGCTTTTTGATATTTTTAATATAATTCTCAAATTCCCATTACTAGTCAGAATCCATTAAACTTGATCTTCAAAATGGCCCCTTAAGAAGATGAGCCAGGATTTGGGTTCTTCCTGTCCCCAGCCAGTCCTTGGGAATGCTCCTTCCATTTTCAGAAGAGTTTATGTACATGTAGAGAGATTGTGTACATGTAGAAAGCTCTACATAACTGTCCCCCTCCATTCCTTGCACGTGTTTAAGAATAAGAAAATATTGAGTTCTGATTTACATTTTGACCCAACACCACAAGAAAGATACAATCCAGAGGCAAATAAACATACACATACAAACGTTTTCCTTTATGCAATCTTAAATCAGGGAGCATTATTTTCATCTGTGAACTAAAGCAGCAGTTTTGAGCAAAGTCATTACCTTTCAAATAGACTTTACTTGGCTATTTTAGTGAAGCTTATTCCATTTAATTCACTAGCAACCTCATATAATTCTATTCATAAGTGATACCTTATTGTTATCTGTGTATCCCTAATAAGAGCTATGAATGACCTACACTTCTCTCAACGATATACTTAGAGAGTCTGCCACTGTTCCCCCCAAAAAAAAAAGCGTAGAGTTTTTTTTAATCCTAAGATTGTTTTCAACCTTATCCCCCAAAGTTAGTTACCCTAAAACTGTTACTCAAAAAGAACCTCTTCGTTCTACCTCATAAATATCTTACCTAACAACTTTTGTATTCTAAAACCTTCCCTTCTAAATGGTGTTAAAGTACTACATTACAACATTTTTTGCCTCAAAAAAATCAAGAAGCTTTTTTTAGCATTCATAATCCTTGCTGCAGCAAAGAATGAAATGTTGATGGGGGTTGCGGCAGGGAGGAATTGTGTGCCTGGGAAATGAAGTATTAGAAACTTTCACTGGAGCAAAGATTTTGGCTTCTTAAGCTTTCATATTAGACTATACATTACATAGCACCACTGAAAGTTTTTCCTTCTTCAGTATATCTGAGGTTTTAAGTTTCTGGATTTATTATGGCACCCAGTAGCAAAGCTGGAGTCAAGTGTTTTCAAGGCTTCCATTAGAAATTCCTCTTTCAGAGTTTATTGCTTGACTGTTTCAAATTATATGAGAGAAACTTGGCACATAGGTTTTTGAGCTGGATTACTTTTTTTCAAGATAAAATCTAATTTATTTCAGTTTGTTTTTAATCTTAGAGATGGGCCAACAGCTCTTCTCATAGTTTTAGAAGATTTGAGCATAATTCTAAATAATGTCTGTTAAAAAAGGAAAAGAAAAAAAAACACATTTTCCAACTTAATTTTTTATAGTGTTTTTCAAAATCCTTGTTGAAAAATATGAGAAATTTGTTTTTACAAAGCACTTAATTAGTATGCTTGATATCCCTTTGCAGATCATTTCACCATGTGTAATGCAGCATGTATGAATTGGTACATGACCATCAGAGTTCATCTGAATGTTTTTACTATGCATTGTTCTTTCTGTTCGAATGTCATCATCCTGAAGATTTGATGTTCCCTTCATAGTGCATGGAACAGGGCAGGAAAATACTGTGTGGAGGTCACATAAAATATTGCTCATAAAATTAGCCCTGTCTCTTCTTCAGAGGAAACCAACCTGAGGCCTTCCTTCACATGCAGAGAGGTCTAGGACAGACCACTTAGCAATGACTCTAGCTCCCTCTTGCCTCCAACATCCTTCTCACTTTTCTGTGACAGCTCCTTCCCTCTTTCCTCTCTCACGTACACCCTTGTTGTTTTACCATATTTCATCTGTGTAAAAATGTTGATTGGCAGGTTTCAGATGATTTTTCATTGCACACCTTCCTGAAGACCATGCCACATTCATCACAATGTAGCTTTTAACTTTTATGTACTTTATGTCATTGACTCTGCACTTTCAGCTTAACAGCATTGTTGCCATCAAAAATATCCCATCATAATAATGACTATTATGTATAGAAGCCCTAAAACTGACACTTTAAAATAATTGTTAAAGACTTGCAGGTGTTGTGTCATCCCAAAATAGGTGTACTCTCTAGCGAACTGACTTTTTATTTAAAGTACCGCATTGTTATTGCTCTTTTATAAATACTACTTCTGTTGTATCTGTGCCCACTCTTTGGGCATCATTAGTATAAAATACTAAGTCAATATTCTGAAAAGTTTAAACTCCGAGGACTTTAGGAAAATACTCAAGAAAGCATCCACCAATTAGACCACTGAAAGTTTTTGCAACTTACTGGCCTTTGCCTTACAAAGAAAATTAAAAATTAAAACCTGCTGTTTCTATGACCCTATGTGACTGAAAGGCTTGTTGGGCTTAATTTTTTGTTAATGTCATCAAGTAATAGTTACTATTCAAACATATCTCATGTATATATCTTTTGAAAATACTAACATGCTTAAAAACAAGTAAAATTATCAGGTACAGCTGAAAACGTAAGAAGAGATTTGAAATTACTTGAATAGTATTCTAACCTTTTGTATCAATAAATGTCACTCACTGTTGAGCAGTCAAACCAAGTAATTCTGGGGAAAACAGGTAAGTTCTATTTTGACTAATAAATATGAAAAAATATGAATATTTTCTTGAGATCTATTCAAAATATATTTTCCCTTCATCTTATTTTTTTTTTCTTAGTGAGTAAAAATAATACTGAGGGGAATATTGGTGAGTGTACTGTTGAATGTGTGCTCAGTACTACTAGATAACATGTTTTAGACACATAATTATTTTAACATTGTGTTAAGACTGTACCTGGGCAAGATCCAGGTTCTTGGACTTGTTTATCTTCTGTGTGAGGACAACTAACTGTTCGATGCCAAAATACAATGAACTTTCAAATATCAAAGAGGAAAATTAAGTATTTCAGGTCCTCAGCTGGTTTACAGATGTGTGAGCTATGTAGTCCATTTTCTGGTTCCAGTAGGGCGTTGTGACAATTTTTCCAATATGTGTATACTAGATAAGTTTTGGAAGTAAAATTACTTACTTTAAATACTGAAATAATTTTCTGAACTTAAAATTTTTATGTTTATTTTTCTTAGAAAATGAAGTCTAAAACCAAGCTTCACAATTTTTAAAATACTTTTGAATGTAAAACGTATTAAATTAAGGAACCTTTCTCTGTCAGGAAAATAAATGCCTTTTGAAAACAGATATTCATTTAGATCTATGATTAACCTTTAACAAGATCTTCCTGTTAAATTGTACATTTGCTTTAATCTCAGTAGGAAAAATACAAACTAGTATTGCAGCATATAGAGTTTCTATATACCCTGTGGACGTTAAATGATCTCTTACAGCTAAAGGCACATCTGCAACATATTTAAATGCCAGCTTTGGGCATTATTAGTATAAAATGCTAAGTCACTTTTTCTGGAAATATTTTGAAAAGTCTGAACTCCAGGAGGAAACTCCAATAAATGGTAATCTTATGATACCATTTGTTTCGAGGGAGTGGTGGGAAGATGAGTGGCTGTATGGCATATTTTTCATTTAGTGAAAAAGAGTATGATAGTCCTCCTTCAAATAAGTCTGAAGTTTGGTGGTGGAACAATGGCTGTGCTAAAGACTGATGTCCTCTGTACCAAGTTTCAGGACACTATAAAATGATATTAAATTCATATTATCAGTCATTGTAGAAGTGACAAAAGTCATCAAATTTGGGGCTCCCTTCAAACTCTGAGAGTCTGTGCATTTATCAAAGTTCAAGAATGACTACTGGTTGGTTTTAAATAATAAGTCTATCCTAAGTGTATAATAAACTAAAAACCTCAGTGACTGATATGCAAGTGTGTAGATTTTTTTCTATGTAATATTCAATGAAAAATTGTAGTCCCACCACAGATTTCTTTCCTTTTGTCTTGCATCTTTTATTCTGTCTCTCTCTTTTTCTTAAATACGTCATTGAAGGTCAAACATTCGGGACAACGTAGAAATGATTAAGCTTCATAAGCAGCTAGTGGAGAAAAGCAATGCTCTTTCAGTAATGGAAGGAAAATTTATTCAGCTTCAAGAGGTACTGTGATAATTTATTTTATTATGGTGATACATAGATACAAAGGTTCAAAAATAGTGTTCAACTTTTTTTTTAAGTAGAATCGTCGTAACACTAAAAAGTAGTTTTTAAAGATTGCTCTTTTTATTCTCAAGTGTGTATAATTTCACTTCCTGTATGGTTAGCTATTTATAACTTAATAACTAAAGAAATAACTAACTGCTTGGACTTTCTATAAATATCTGTGTCATCTTAAAATAATAAACATATTTATCATAAAGCATCTCAGGTGAAGAAAATTTATTTTTAACTCCTTTTATCTGGAATCATATGGGCACATAACACTGAAGGTTTAGATGTATTTGCATATATCTTCAGTTCTAAGCATTTTGAAATATCCAAGATAGATCAATGTTAAGAATAGATTAATAATCAAGTTTTGTTAAATCTTTTTTGATATGTGGTGTTTTGTTTTGTTTTGTCACTACCAGTATCAGAAAATATTTTAATACCCCTCATGTCAACTGTCAGTGTATTTATTTTAAATCCTAACCTTTCGGTTGACGGTACTTGAGACTCTTATCCCCATGGTTGTTTTACCAAGGACTATGGCCGCACAGGAATGTGCCATCAGAGGACTCCTGTTTATGGCACTGCATAATTAACATAGGTTCTGGAATTAATGAACTCCAAAACATTCCAGATGAGCAGAATTCATATTAAGCAGTACTTTCTTTGAAGTACTGAAACAAGGAAAGCAGTAAATTGATGCAAAGCGGGTCATCTGAAGCCTAAATTCACTATTGAATTAGATAAATATTTTTCAACCATACTCTGGGTCATGTTTTCCATCCTACAGGTACCTCCTTAATGTCAAGTAATACACTACCTTCCATATAAATATGACGGGTGTATGAAAGAGAAATTAATTAGAGAGTGGGATTGATAACACTATCTGCAGATGGATGGAAGAGGGAGATTAAAAATACATGTAGCTGAAAGCCATCTCTAAAAGGCAGCATTAAGAAAGGAATTAAAAAGTGATTTTGCATTCTTTTATCACTTTGACTGTTTTGATTTCCATTTAACAGTGACTCCAGGTATTTGTTTAAATACCATGAATATCAAGTGTCTTTGATAGCACAGGTACCTCTTTTGGGTAGAGATTTGAGAGGTTCAGGCCAACAGCTTCACCGAGATATGAAGCACAGAGAAAGCTGGTTAAAGATACTGTTCTGTGATTATAAGCAAGATTAACAAAAATTGGACTCAAGTAGCTCAATAGCCATGTTTCTTTTAAACAATTGAAGAACTTCAATAGAAACTTAATGATTTTAATTAGCAGATAAGGCATTACATGTTATGGTCATATGGACTCTATGAAAAGACTTTAGTGTAAGTATGTAAAATTGAATTTAAAACGTATTCATAAATAGGTCAATTTTGAAAATTAAGAAGACTTCAGTAACTATTTTACTGAATTGAAATTCTTAATTGTATTACAATTAGAAGCTAACCTTCCAAGGCTATTTATATGGTATGGTGACAGATCTTTTCAGTTTGAATATCTATGGTCAGCATTTATTTTTAACCCATGCAGCAGCATTTTTAGACAGCATGTCCAACCACTGTAACCACAGCAAAAAGAAAAAATAATTACTTGCTAAAACTAATTTACTCACTGGTCACTATCAACAAGTCAGAAAACTAGGAGGAAATAAAATAAAGGACAAAAACAGCCTACATTGTGTGACTCTGCTAAAATATTTTCTTTCTCATGATACACTTTGGCCAAGAGTATCCTTTATGGAGATGTTATACACTGTATAATGGCACATTAATATAGTAACATATATACATTGTGAGATAAAGAATAAACACTATAACATGGACTTCAGGAGTAAACTCATTTATGGAATGGTGATCATTCATTCAAAGCAGAATCCAAAAATAGTTTTGAAAGGATTTTCCTTTTGTTTTTTAGAAGCAAAAAACTCTCCGGATCAGCCATGATGCCTTGATGGCAAATGGAGATGAGCTAAACATGCAGCTTAAAGAGCAGCGTTTAAAATGCTGCACTCTTGAGAAGCAGTTACGTTCCATGACATTTTCTGAAAGAAGAATAGAAGAGGTAAGCTCCCAAAAAGTTTAGCCATTCCTTTGCGTTAACACTTCTCTATAACTATTTTGAAAAAGTAAAATAGAGACATTTTAAATATTATATTGACTTAAAAATCCTAAACTACATGCATGGCACTTTGAGCACAGCAAAATATAGTCAACATATTATGTGCATGGCAAATCGGTACTTAAAAATACTCGCAAATGTGCTGAGATCCACTATTTATCTAAAGGATTAAGGATCCTTGAGGAGACAGCAAACCATAACATTTTTAAACGAACAAATGCCAGATTACCTGAGGAACTTAACTTTCTCAGCCTTAACAGCTTATTAGTCATTTGAGATGTCAGAACAATTATAGGAATAGATCTGTCTCTAAGGAGAAGGATGTTCTGCCCTCCAACATCAGCAATTTTGAGAATTTCTTTTTTTCTAGGAAGTTGTTTCAAAACTCATCTTCCTATTCATGTTGCTTCTCATGTTTCCCAGCTAGTGCAATCTTTTTCTGCAGTCTGTTAAACTTGTCCTTAAACAGAATGGAAATGAAATAAGATGTCTACATTCTGTTCTCATCTTGGAAGAATCTTTTACGGTGTCTCACACTAGCATCAAAAGAATTTTGAGAAGAGAATGAATTTTAAGAGTACTCTGATCCATGGGAAAAGGTTGTAACAACAAAATATACTGGTGAATGAAACTTAAATACTAGAAATAAATACAAAAAGCTACATTTTAGTTATCAAGATATAATTATTACCCTAAGTTTTTTCTAAAAATATTATTCATTGGGATAAAACAAGGTATACGATTTTATTTGTTCATTCATTTGAAAGATGTACTACTGGCTCTTTGTAAATTCCAAGTAACATGAGAAATTGTGTTTTCAGAGTAAATAGTGATTGACACAAGTTGTTTGAACCATGAACCAAAAGAAAAGTTAATCCTTTTATTTTGGGGGGCCAACTGGAAATTAACACAAAATGAATATAATGATGGAATTCATCGCAGAAGACAGTAAAAAATACTATGTTTCCCCAAACTTAATAGCAAGCTTTTAACACGTTCTTTATTGAATTTTGGTACATGTTGCCATAAAGCAGTGCATACGTTCCTACTAAATTAAAACAGAAATATTAATTTCATGTTTACTTAACAACTTGGAAGAAAAACAATGCTAAATTAAATACAGACGATATAAGTGGACTAGTTCACAGCTGCAATTTAGAAATCAAGACATGCTAGCCTCCTCACGTGTTTTTTTTAATCCCCACGTGGTTTTATACACCTAATGTGTAATTTTCTTTTCATTTCAGCTGCAGGATAGAATTAATGATTTAGAAAAGGAACGGGAACTTTTAAAGGAAAACTATGATAAACTTTATAACAGGTAAATCATGATTCCATATGTTCTCTCCTCTTGTTTGAGATCTTTTCTATCAAAACATTGGATATCAGAATACCTAATATTGATTAAAGAACTAGCAACAAATGATTGCAAGAAATCTATATATGTTATAAAAGAAAAATAAGCTTTTTTAAGAGATTGGTAATAAGTTCTTTAACCTGAGCAGCAGTCTGTTACTAAGAAAACCATATCACTTTGTTGTCAGTAACAACTGCTATCATTTATTGAATGCAAACTAAGCTAGCAGGCACTATGCTAAATACTCTGCATACATCGTTATAAATTCCTCACAACAACTTGGAAATGTAGGTATTATTAATGCCCATTTTGCAGACAATGAAAATAAAACAGAATTAAGTAAATTTGCCTATGTTCGTAAAGCTGGGAAGTAGTAGAGATTGTATTTGAACCTCTTTTGGTCTCTCCAAGCCCTTGTTTCTTCTGCTGGGCTACCCAGCCTATTAGCTTCATGTGATTCTGTTGGTGGAAAGCGAAGGTATTCGCTTACAATTTTTTCTATTTCTTAAAACAAAAAACACACGCATCTTTATCTTAAGATGAATTTTAAAGAGCTGCTTTACTTTTCTTTTTTTATCTGCTTCATAATTATGGTATTTTAAAAATTAATCCCTTCTGGTAATGTTAGAAACAGAATTCTACTCTACAGCTAAGTTTACTTAAATGATACAGATGTGTGTGTATTTTTAAGTCTTTTCAGTGTATGATACTGATAAATGATAAATACATGTTTACATGAAAGTAAATTTTATATATATTGAAATATATATGTTAGAGCTGATATTCAACAGTTGCTTCTAATTGATCATATTCGGAAACATCCGAAAATAGCCATCTGATCTGCAGTTATATCTTTAACTTTTTAACTATGTTTTACGTTTGATATGTTTTGCAAACTAAATTTACATTTTATGAATTAAACAAATTATACCGAAGAATGTAGGGAGAGGCCTTTATTTTGATTTACTTTGAAAAGATAACTAAATTAATGTTACGCATCATTCCAGAGGTATGTATCATGTATGTTGCTTATACTAGTGTTGATTATATTTGCACAGGGGCTCATTATATTAAGAGTTACCAATAGCGGTTTGAGACCTCAGTTAGAGTAACGTCTTGAGCTCTCCAGCAAGGATGGACTGGCTAAACAGCTTTATGTGGAATTTGCCTTGCGCCCCCTCCCAGATCATTTGGCCTCAGTGCTTTGTTCTGGTCCCACTCTCATCAGCCCCGATTAATTTTACCTAAAGCATTTATTATACCTCCTATTTTATGGTATTTCTGTCTCTATAGAACAATGCATAGGTTTATAGTGATATATACCTAAGTAGATAGTAGTTGTATGTTTGAAATTTTAAAATTTCATTATATGGAGAGATCACACCACCACCATATTACATGGCAGAGAAAATAATGTTATCCCCATATCTTATAAATGAGGGAATTGAGACTCAAGAAAACTTAAGAGACTTGTACAGAGTCACACAGCATTGCTGAGACTCCAGTACAGGACTAAAACCCATTTCTTTTGACTCTAAAACTTGAATTTTTTTTTCTCTGTGCCTATCTCTGATTTTAATTGTAATGGAAAATTGTATATGCAAAGGGAAACATTCATGGAATAACAGGACTGTCACACATTTAGAAATTTTTATTGATTTATATTTATCTTAACATCTTGTAATTTCGAGTAATTTAACATGGTCTTAATACATGAATATAAGTGCCATTTGGTCATTACTTATACATTTTCTACTTCCCCTCAATTTGAGGATTTACTGAAAGTACTTTCTTGTAATAAAAAACATTAAACTTAGTTGGGAATAATGCATAAATGAAATTTTAAGAAAGACATGTTTTTCTCATATTTAGTTTATCACCATGAAACTTTATCTTTCCATATTAGAAGATGATCTAAGAGTGTAAATCTGACTTTGAAAGGTTTTTATTTTTAATGTTTTGCATTTGAGCAGCCTTTTTTTTCCTGTCACATTAAAAACAGACTTCATCATGCTGCTTACACTTGAATTTTGTGTGAGGTGTATGGAAGTAAATGTGTATAATGAGTGTCAAAACATTTGTGTCAAAAAAAAATGTCACTTAGGTACAAAACCCGGCAAGCACATGTGATAGTAAATAGAGCTGTAAAATTCTCTAATACAGTTTTTTAAATATATAATGTGTTTTCAGAAGCATAGTTGGAAAAACTCTACAAAAATTAACATCCTCCCCAAGATTCTTTACAGCTCTTGTATTTCATGGCAGTGTTATTCATCATTGCCAGTAACTAATGCTCATCACAAACTACATATATTCCCTGTTTGGTTAGTCATAGTGATAGCATGTTTTTAAAAGGAGAGCATTTGTTTGTTATTCAAAATTGGCTAGTTTTCAGGAGAAAAATGTGATGTGCATATTGCATTCTCATCTTCCTTTTTCAAATGATATTTTTAATGTGTTTATTATTTGACATATGACATATTAGAGAATCATCTGGTAAGGTAAAATCTTCATGTTAGTATTTGGTATGAGCCTTTTTTAATACGTTATAGCATGTTTGATACTATGCCAAGAAATAAGTATAACTTTAAGAAATGTTCATTTAAAAAACTCAGAATAAAATTTTTGCAATTAAGTCTTTCTATTTGGTCAGAGAGAAATTCTATACTATAATATAGTACAGCTGGGTCTCATTTTTGAAGTTAGTATATAGTTTTAGGGTGATATAGCTGATGAATGCAGTAGTCCTTCAACTATAATGTATATCAGTAACTTGGAGAACAATAAAATGGAGGCTTCACCAGCCCTGTGAAACCTCCCCACCTTCCCTCCTCCCCATCCCCCAATACCATCCAATTCAGACTCAGTCAATTTGAGTTTGAATCCAGAGACTCTTGTTAAAGGTGATTTTAAGGTATTAACTCCCTGAGAGACACTCATCTAATAACTATTTAAAAGAAGAGTTGGTCCAGTTTTTGAAGATGATATTAACTGTTTTAAGAATTGGATGATTCAGGTTTTTACAATGTGATAGCCATCTAATATCCAAAATTTAAGCGAGCACTGCTGACCACCCATAGACTCTCTGTGCTCCATTTCTGTAAAGCAGGGGTCCCCAACCCCCTGTTAGGAGACAGGCCGCACAGCGGGAGGTGAGCGGCAGGGAGCGAGTGAATCTTCATCTGCAGCTCCCCATCGCTCACATTTCCACCTGAACCATCCACCCCCCACCCCTGTCCGTGGAAAAATTGTCTTCCACGAAACCAGTCCCTGATGCCAAAAAGGTTGGGGACCGCTGCTGTAACGCGAACACCTGTCCCCTACAATATTCTAGGAGACATGAAAGCGCCTATGATCCTAAATGAGCACTTTGTGCTTCCCAGAAATCAAACTGAGTACATTTGGGGCATCGTTTTTCCTTTAGTAAGTGAAATATCCCCATGTTAATATGCATTTAATTTCCACTAGGCCTAACTAAGGTACCTACGGATTTCTTTATGGATGATTAGAGCTTATTCTTCCCTATCTCTCACATTAGGATACCCTTGAACATTGGAATAAAAGGAATTCATTCTGTAAGATAAAAGACCTTAGGGTGGAGATGAATTCTTCAACTCTTTTTTTATCTTATCATGTTGTTGATCGAGGGTGTGTATTTACAGTATGCTGACCCATGACTGCCAATGGACATGCCAATGACCACAGGAACCAATGGGCATTCCACTGCAGATTGATATTTTATCACTCCAGCAACATAATGTAACAATGAAATGTGCACAAAGACCAACTATGATCCCCTCCTCAGTTGTCACTGTAGGCAATGTACAAAAACATTTTCATGAATAAAAGGTTCTCAAAGACTGTTCTCATATGCAGATTTAATCATGTACACAGCCTCTACAAAGAAAATGGAGCCAGATGTGGTTTACCATTTATAGTTACACAGATGGCTCCAAGCATAGAGGAATACAGTAAATTCAAAAGGAATTCCTCATGAAACTCCAGTGGAATGTAATCCTAAATTTAGAGGGAAGATAGCAGTGGACTAAATTCAGAGTGACTTATGCTGATTTACACTAGTATTTTGTGGGTTTGGAAAAACCAGGCTGCTAAATTGTTCTTAATTTAAACACATACAGCTTCTGATGTTTCTGCCAGATTAACTGTTGGTGATCTTTTTTGCTGGTACTAATGCTGTTGGAACACTACTGTTTCTAATTTTTAGCGGCTGATATAATGTATGGTTGTGCCTATTTCATCATGCTAATTTTTTTTCCGGGTAGTACATACTTTTAATAATAAGAGACACACACACACATATACACTCACATGTGTATATACATGTGTATGTGTTTGGTATATATACTTTGAAATATATTTGTCCTTTATCAAAAAATGAAAATGTAAGGGAATATTCTTTACTTTAGTATTTAAAGTACATATTTGGATTTCATTTAAACCTAGGTAACTCTACCTTTGATAAAATTAGCTTAAAACATTAGTATACCAGATCCATGTATTTTTTTAAGGTTCCATACGCGAAATGAGAACACTGATTGAAGAAACAGATGTCATATTTAGAGAAACTTCTAGAATTCCATTTATTTTTAAGGTCATGTTATTTTAAATGCAATAGAAACATTCAGACTGTAAAAGAAATATACAGTTTTTTGTTCTTTTGAAAGCTATGCCTCCCAGAAAAGTATCTCTTTTGGACTAAAACCTCAGACTAGCTGGGAGCAACATTAAGGGCAATTTTCAATAAGAAGTTTCTTTTCCATTTACTTCATCATCAGTACAAAACCAGATTTTGTAAATTTCTGGTTCCTTTACTGGGTTTAAAATGAGCAGAAGGGTCAAAGCTGCTGATAATTATTCAGTCATATCAAGCTTCACAGCTAATAGTTTTCTGCTGAAGTACAGATCAAGATCAGTTTTTCCAAAACCTGGCTATCACCTGGGGAAAACTATGAATCCCTGGGCCCCAGAATCTGCATTTTTAACCTAGCACCAGTGTTTCACGTAGGCCAGCATGTGGGAACCACTGGCCTAAACGAATGTTTACTGTATAGCTTCTGCGTACCATTTAGTTATTTTTCAGCTGATTCTTCCAAAATCCCGGGGCTGATCATTAGTAGATTTTCATGATAGTTTAAACTGCTACACTTTTATTGAGGAATAATAATTCTATCTACATCATCCTTATCAAGGTGTTCTTACTGGGTTTTCACCCCAGTCATGCGTTATGAGTAAAACCGTTTGTTCTTAGCCTATTGCTGTTTGCTTTTTAGGACAAAAACTGCATGATCATTGCTTCTTAATATCAGAATCGCCGTCTTATAATTCAAAATGCTATCATTTTGTGGCCAGTATTTTGTAAATATGCTATTATCACAGACTCTTTAAAAGTTTCAAATTCTGGAATTAAAGATCAGGTGGGGAGTCCCTTTTCTCTGTATTAGGGTTTATTCGTGGTAGGGAATGGTTTTGTCCGATGTCTGCTGCTGAGGTTTGGAACTGTGGATTCCTCTGGAGTATGTACAGTATCTGAATTCCTTTACTAGTCCCACAAAAGCTGCACACTGCCAACTTCTCTGACTTTAGAGCTCTAAATTAAGGCCAGTTCCTTTGCTCATCCCACAAACTCTTTCATGTTGCCTAACCGCAGCCTGAGAAAGGCGCCTTGGTTTCAACAGCAGCAGACCAGCATATGTTTACTTAATTCCTAAGACATGATGACAGTGGTCTCTGTGCCACTAAAAGCTTTTCTCTTTATTATTTTCGGTTGAAGCTGATTTCCAAGCTCTCCTTGCCTGTCACGTGTGTTTTGCAGTGCCTTCAGTGCTACCCATGAAGAGCAATGGAAGTTAAAGGAACAGCAGCTGAAAGTACAGATTGCTCAACTCGAGACTGCCTTAAAATCTGATTTAACAGACAAAACTGAAATCCTTGACAGATTAAAAACTGAAAGAGGTACATGTAAAATGACTACTGACTTACTCGTTTCAGACATGCGTGTTACTCATTGTTATTCACTGACTTGATAAGTACTTATTACAGCGCCTGCTGTTTTGCCAGGCACCTTGCTGCGTACTAGGGACACAGCCTATATTAACAGTCATCCACTTTTATGAGTGTATTGATTGCTCAAAATTTCCCTTTACTCAGCTTAGCGTATATGCCAAAGGAATTATTTTTTTCTCAGAGTTACTCTTGTTCAGGTTGTCTTTAATTTGTTTAATTTTCCTGAATTTATTCAAGAGTCAACAAGTGTTTATTAAGCACCAGTATGTGCTAGGCACTATTCTAAGTTCTGGGGATACAGCAATGAATAAAACAAAGACCTGGTCCTCATGCAGCATAAATTCAAGAGGGAGAAACTGACAGTAATTAAATAAATATGTGATACACTAGGTGGTGGCAGGTGCAGTGGAGAAAAATAAAAAGGCAGTGTAAGACAGCCGAGGACGGCAGAAGTCTTGCTTGGCTGTTTTTGATCTGATAGTGAGATGGCTAATTCTGTTCCGTGACAGAGAACTTAAATAAAGAAGCCTTGTCAAGATGTCCCTGCTAAAATAATAATCATTAGTAAGTTACATGTTATGAGTCCCAGATCTCACCTTGTCTCACAGAAGTAAAATAATTATATAATTAAAGTAGATGTCTGCTCTACTATATTATACACACATATACACACAAATGCACAATCAGGGGAGTGAATTAATTGCTTCAAGTGTTGCATCTGTTTGCTCAGCCAGTAGGTAAACCCAGCGATGTGATAATAAGGTTGCTCCTTTTGACACTTGCAATTCAGTTGCATGAGAACACGTAAAAGTTTAATGCAGACTCAGTTAAAAAAACAGTTACATACCTAGTCAGTACTCTCTATATTGATTTAGATCACAATGCCATATTTGTTAACTCTAAGATTTTTTTTCCCATTTTAATATCTCTGAAATTGGGAAGCATCTTATAGGTGATAACATTTTTTAAATTATGGTGTAACTTTTTTTTAACATTTTAAGAAGTCTGAAATTGGAACACATCTTATAATCAATGGGGTCTTAATTTCAATGAAATATGTGTACAATATTTATTTACCAAGTGGTTTAAATGATGACAGACAGTTTATGAAATTTTCTCCAGAAGACTGTGAGTAGAATAAAATGATATGATTTCTGACTGGGTGGATATTTTAAAGTTTTTATGTCAAAGATTCTTAGTTCCTAACTTTAATATGTAGTGTTGAATACCTAACAGAGTGCTTTGTTTAGTAGTTGCTCAATAAATTCTTCCACCGACGTGGAAGGGCTCTGTATTTCCTCTCTCTTTTCTTTCTTAAGGAAAGAGAAATGAAATAAACCTTTCTTGTTCCCGTGCTTTCTGTACTTCCCTAGATATCAAAAGTTCCAAAACTCTTATCTTTACACATTTGAATTGGTCTCTGGTAAGAAACTCTTAAGAGGATAGAATCTTGGTGGTCTTTTAAAACCTGTTTATTACTGTTGGATTAAGTCTGGGGGTTCTTTTCAGTCCCACAGCCCTCAACGTAATCACTATTAATATTTTTTATATGTCCTTCCAGAGTTGTTTCTATATGTATACATACAATTTTATAATGTGCTTTTTTATTTGCTGTATTGTGAAATCGTTCCTTCAGTATAAATATAAATTCGCATCATCATCATTTATAATGGCTGTCATAGTTTTCCAGTGTGAGGATGTACCATAGATTGTTTGTTTAACAGTCTTCTATTGTTGAATTTTTAAATAGCTTCAGCTTTTTTAAGTACCCTGAACATCTTTCTACACAAATCTTTACACATTTATCTGATTATTTTCTTAAGAAAAATTTCTAGAACTGAACCTTTCTTTTTAATGCAACTATTATTTTAGTTATTTTTGCTTGCATACCTGAAATTTACAGGTCTAATAATTTCAGTTTTTGTTTCTTTGTGAAAATGTTAAAATAGATTATAAGAAAAATAATACAGCCTTTAAACAATTTTTTCCAGGAAAATACTAAACAAAAAATTGAAGTTGTCTATTTAAGGAAATCTTTTAAGATTTAGAAAGTTGCTTTTTTGTATTACAGATTTCAAAATTGTTTAATTTTACTTTGAAGTCTCTTCACACATTTACCTTTTCATGTATCAAGTGTTCTCTGCCAGAAGATGTTTCCCTGGCTTCTTGTAGTCATTCATCTAACTGGCAAATTATTTTTAGAGAATACTCACCTCTTTATTCAAGGTACAAATTAGTTTCAGATTGTGCGAATATGTGGGGGAAGGATATGTAAATGCAGTTTGCATTTGGTTAATGCTTAAATTAACTGCATGTGTTTAAGGGCCTGCTTTTGAAAGTTCCTTTCTATCTTTAGCTGAAATGCATAATTCAGCATAATGCATATGGTTATATTGATCACAGCTGAAGATATTAGCACAAAGGAGCTCTGAAAATTGTTTAGTTGAATTGTTCTCTGCACTCTGCTTATTAATGGTGTGCTTGAAGAACATAATTTTAAAAGAGTGAAATGTTATCTCATTTGAATAAAATGCTGTTTAGCTTAACCTGCTTTTTGTCAAATCATAGGTAAAGAGGTTATTTTTCATCTTGTACAGGGTGCTTTGATTTTTCATATTATAATTCAGCAAGTCTACTTCCTCTTTGAACTATAATGTCTCCATACGTTTTAAAGTCCCAGGAGTGACATCCCCAGTAAACAGTTTAAGAAAGGAAAAATATAGTAGAGAATTCTACATAAAATTCAGTAGAGAGAAAGTTACTGGTGCTCAGTAATATCTTCTCCCACTAATAAGTTATTTTCCCACTAATAAAGCCCTGGTTTTAAAAATACCAGGTAAGTGGGAACATAGCTGTTGAACGAAAAATCAGAAAAGGAAGAAATATTTGAGTAAGTTTATTTATACCAGTAGCGTATTATTCTCAGGACCCTGCTCTGAAAAATTGAAAGAATAGAAGACAGCATAGGAATAATATACACTGCGTCTGGATGAAGATGGAACGGTCATGTCCTTACACTTTTGGTTCCCCTCAGAACCCCTAAAAGTTTCACTAGCCAGAGAAGGAAATTACATTATCCTCAGGACCTTGGTTTTACTTCTTGCTGACTACATTTACCTCCTTTTTTGTTACCTAGTCATTCTATCTGGATGTTGTTTTAACCTAATCAACATCAAATAAAGGGTTCCACATTCTTACTCTACTCTCTAACCAAAAAAGCAAATTTATCTCATAAGAATTCATATTTATTATTAATCCTAATTTTTAGTATAGAGATAAATGTTTGATCTTTACCTTAAATGTTTCCAAGTATTGTTCACATTTGGAAATTCTTTCATTTATTTCACTGAATATTAGTAATTTGTACTCTAGGATAACCTTCTAACCTCTTATCAATAAGAAAAATATTTACATATTTGATATTAAAATGGCTCTACATACCCTAGGGTAACTTTTTTTTTTTTTTACTTTTTAGTTTGCCAGAAGTATGTTATATTAAAAATATTCAAATTTAGTTCATTTCTTCTTAACTGTGTAATTTACAGTTTTTACTTGTATATAGCATTTATGGCTTGGGAGCACAAAGCTTTATAAAAGTCCGAAACATATTTTTGTATAAAATGCAGTCAGTGTGCAAATGTATTCATGTAAAGAATTCTTGGCAAATATGTTGATTTCCCTTTTTTTAAGAAAAGGAATGATGATCATAAATCTTTGTGAGCAGGATGAAATTAGTAGAGACACTTTGGATATCATGGTTTAGAGTCAGCCCACAGGGAGCCCACAAAGGAGAATACTTGACCACCACAACGAACTCTAGTAAAGAAGTACACTTAAGAACATAGGACTAAAGAGTAGATTTGTTAGCTAGCTATTATGCTTTCTTTTTTTTGAGTTAAGCATGTTTAATGCAGAGAGTGAAAAATTAGTCTCTCTATGGATTTGCCGTCTTCTGTAGGTCTATCCTATACGCCTGCTTGTGGGTCATGGCAAATGAGCACATAGGCAAAGGTAACCTATCTCCATTCCTAATTAATAGTGTGAACTCTGTGAATAAAGAACACACATTAATTATTATTGATACTACCATGCATTCGTTGAGAATCCATTTCTCCTCTCTTAAAAGATTTATTAAAAATGGGGTTGATTATAATTCCAGAGTTATTATCAGAAATTATCTTGTTTTAATAAAAAGACTTTATGCTGAATTAGGAAAAGATAACTCAAGGAAGTCAATTAGAAAAAACTAAAAGAGAAAAATTTTTTTTGCATGCCTTTCAGGACCCTTAATAAGTAAGTAAAAATCATAGCTTTAGAAACATATTTTCATAGGTATTTTAGACAGAATGTTCCTTTGAAGTTCCAGAGGCCACAATTTCCTTATATTAATACTGTGAAACTAAGTCCTAAGTTTTTGATAAGCAAGTGAATCATATGGTAGACACATGATAGTGTTCATTTGTTCCTCATTCCCCTGCTGCCTTAGTCTAAGGTGCTAGCTCAATTTCCTCTCTGGCCAGAACAATGCTAGATTGAGCTTGGTGTGTTTCATGAATTAAGTCAATTTAAAATGTGTTCTTATACCTCATTCTCACTTACCTTTCGAATTGTGTCGACTTCATTTTTAAGACCAAAATGAGAAGATCATTCAAGAAAATAGAGAACTACAGTTACAGTACCTGGAACAAAAGCAACAACTTGATGAACTTAAAAACTGCATGAAGTTTTACAACCAGGTGAACTATTTTCTCATTTAGGAAACGAACTCCAAATTTTTATCTAAATATTTCATACGTAAAGAAAACACTATACCACAACGCAAAAGAATACAAATAGATAACTTAGTTTATTAATTCATGGTATCTTGCAGTTTATGTTCCATGAGGGTAATCTACATAGTTGGAATGTCTCTTGCACTTTCCATTGTGAGCTTTTACTTACTCTGTCTTTTGCAGGAGAGTGATATTAATGCTGATGAATTGAGTGAAGCTCTCCTGCTTCTAAAGGTAACTTTCTAAACTTCATCATGAATTTCATGTCTACATATAACTGTTTCAGCATAATGATGACCCTTATTGTAACCTTTATACTTGGAGAATGAATTATTCAGGAAAAGTGGTCAGGTGACATTTAGTTACAGCATATACATATTTCATAATGACATCAAAATTACATTAAAGTAGACCTCAAAAACTCTTATTTAAAGCACTTTCCCCAACTGTAACAAACATTTTACTTTTATATGCCCCACTATAAAACTAACCAGCAGTTTTCTGTCCTAAGAGACCTTGGTGCACCCTATTATCTTAAGTAAAATATTGAATTATATATGTCACCAGAAGATATTTTCTAGTTCTAGAATATTCTGTTATTTACAAGAAGACACAGAAAGTACATTTCTTTCCTTTTAGACCATCATGGTATAGATTTTAATCAAATGAAGAATAGAAATAAACGTACATGATTCTTTTTTACTTCGTGAAGTAATAAACTTTTTTTTATTTCTCTGTAATTGTTCCAAGTGTCTATCCAAATATGTATTCTATATCAGGACTGCTTTATTCCTAACGGAAAATGGAAATATATCTGTTTTCAATTAATGACTGTTTCTTACTATATCCATATTAATTCACAGTTACATTTTAGAAACTCTTGTTTTGGTAATAAAATATGTTTTTGTTTTAGGCTCAAAAATCACAAAAAAATGGAGACCTTTCTTTTTTAGAAAAAGTAGACAGTAAAATTAATAAAGATCTAGAACGCTCCATGAAAGAGCTGCAAGCAACTCATGCAGAAACAGTGCAAGAACTTGAAAAGACAAGAAACATGCTAATTATGCAACATAAAATTAATAAAGATTATCAGGTAATATAATACACTAAATCGGGAGGATAGGTTTCCCATAATATTCTACTGATGATTTACATTTCAAAGCAGTATCATGTATTAGCATCTGTTATGATCTATTATCATGTGTTACCACATGCCTGGAATTTAGCCTTGTATCTAGATACTCCTGACTAAAGAGTTCTAAAACAAGTAATTTTTTCAGTGCCTGGTTTTAGGGAACGAATCATGGCGACGTATTCACCAACGCCGGCACGCTCCGCAGTTGGTCCTGCCACAGCCGCCTGTTATATTAGCTTCTAACAAATGGGTCACCACTCCTTAAGAGGGACCCAGAGTTTTGTGGGGTTTACTCCTGGTTAACGAACACTGCCAAGCATAATTTTCTAAACTGTAAGCTCTTTGAAGTCAGGAAGCAACGGCTTATAGCTCCCGGTATCCCCAGGATCTAAAAAATGCTTGAATCATAGTTGCTTTAACAAATGAAAATGGAACAAATCCTGAGTAATGAAACTTGTTATCTTTATTTTTTTAGATGGAAGTTGAGGTGGTGACCCAGAAGATGGAAAATTTGCAGCAAGATTATGAACTCAGAGTGGAACAGTATGTCAACCTTCTTGATATCAGGGCTGCACGCATCCAGAAACTAGAAGGTACAACGTGCACAATTCTTTGTCCACAGTAACTAGAGGAGTGGATTTTTACAGCAGTTGAAAATGTCATCCAAATGTACACTCACACTTTCTTTTTGCTCTTTTTTTTCCCAATTTATTAACTATAATAATAAGTTACCAGAAAGGCTGTTTTTATCTGATACTTTTCTACTCAAGAATTTTTAGTAATTCCCTACTGCTTTTTGAATTCGGTGTTGCAGGCAAGATTTCAAAGTACTTCATAAAGTAGTACCACAGACTAAATTTAACCACATCATTTCTAATTTCTCTTCTAAGCAAGCTATGTATCTCAGCCAAACAAGTCGGCTTGCTCTTTGTCAGATGCATCTTGTTCGGTCCCACCACCAGGGCTTTGTCTGCTCCATCTGAACCTCCTTTCTACTCTGACTCCAGGATATACCCTTCCCTGCTTCAGAATCTAAGCAAATGTGTGCCCATGCCAGAAAGCTGGCTCCAATTACTGCTAGCCACCCCTCTACTTGAAATGCCCTTACAATGGTTTTCAGACTTTAGCAAGTAAGAAAATTACATGGGGAACTTGTTTCAAAGGTAGCTTCCTGGGCCCTACCCCTGGAGATCTTGGGGTCTCTGATTTGATATATTTAGAAATAATTCCAAGCAATTCACATGCAGGTGTAAGACTGTACTTTGAACAACACTACCTCAGCACTTGCCACT
This sequence comes from Globicephala melas, assembly GCF_963455315.2. NCBI lineage: Eukaryota > Metazoa > Chordata > Mammalia > Artiodactyla > Delphinidae > Globicephala > Globicephala melas. The sequence goes on along the minus strand of NC_083332.1, from coordinate 32,121,449 downwards.
TTTACTCTGATGTACTCAAAAAATATGTTTAGGGATTGTATTCTATACACCGGTGCAGTTTTGCATATTCTCTATGACTGCAACATAATAAGTTCTACAGTGATAAGTACTTTGTCTCTCTTTCATGCTCCCTGCCATACAGTACTTAAATTCAGTGATCTATGCCAGCAGTAATTTTTTTTTTAAGGAATTTTGCCTTTTTTTTTTTTTAATTTTATTTATTTATTTATGGCTGTGTTGGCTCTTCGTTTCTGTGCGAGGGCTTTCTCTAGTTGTGGCAAGCGGGGGCCCCTCTTCATCGCGGTGCGCGGGCCTCTCACTATCGCAGCCTCTCTTGTTGCGGAGCACAGGCTCCAGACGCGCAGGCTTAGTAATTGTGCCAGCAGTAATTTTACACTCTTAAAGATCACTGAGAATCCAAAAGGCCTTATGTTTATATGGGTTATATTCATGATATTTATCATGTTAGAAATTAAAAATGAGAAATTTAAAAAATATTTGGCATGCTAAAATAATAATTAACCCATTACATGTTAACATAAATTACAGTTTTATTTTTTAATAGGTATATTTTCCATACCAAAAAAATAGACAAGCGACATGGTTTTAAATTTTTTTAATTGCTTAACATTTTTGCAAATCTTTTCAGCATCTGTCTTCATAGAAAACAGCTGGGTTTTTATATCTGCTTCTACAGTCAATCTGTTATGATATCACACATCACATAGATTCTGGGAAACTCTATTATACACTTGTAAGAGACTAAGAATGAAAAAGGCCAATAACATCTTAGTATTATTTTAAAAATAGTTTTAACCTCACAGACCTCCAGAACAGTCTCAGGTACCCTCAGGGGTTCCCAGACCACACTCTGAGAACCATTGCTCTAAGTAGAAGGGTTCAGTAACTATCTTCATCTGACTGAACAGGGTTTTCCAAAGCCAAAGAGCAGTGTGTTCCTTTTATTTTAAGTAGTACTCAATAAAAATTCACTTAATGAAATTTTCCTGAATAACAGGGAGGTCACACAGTTTGAGATTTTCATTCCTTTCAAGCCTCACTAAGTCTTTACCAATATATTCTATCTGTGTCCTAAACTCATTGATTGATTCCATAAACATGCTCAAGTTCCTAATGTATCCTAAGCAAAGTGCTAGGCAGTGAGAATACAAACGGAAAAAGCTCAGGTTTTTTCCTCCAGGAACTTGTAAGTTGTGAACAAGTAAGTAGACAGTGATACTTTACTGTGAAGAGTGTGAAGTTAGAAAAATGCAAAAGCTCCCAAGGAAACATTGAGGAGAGAATGCCTATTTATACCTGAAGATTCAGGGAAGACCCCACACAGTAGGTTTGGAGGCTTTAAAGATGACAGAATTCACCACTAAGTAAAAACAATGAAAGGCTTTCCAGAAAGTAAATGAAGCAGGTAAAAATGCCCTAAATGTGAAGCACTGCCATTCGTTTGAGAAAATGCATGTGGATCTGTCTGTTTGGAACTCAGGATTAGTAAATGGAGAAGAACCTGGATTTAAGGCTGGTAAGAACCAAATCCTGAAGGCACCATTTGCCACCCTGATGAGTCTGAACCTTATTAACCTAGAGAAGCACCAAGGAATTTTTAAGGTAGAGAGTAGTGCACCCAGAACTTCATTTTGGAGGTTATGCTATAGGTATTGGGAAGAATGAGTAAAATTTGAAGAAAGGAAGGAATTGGGTTCCATTAATAATCTGGGTAATAAACACTGAGGGTGTAAGTAAGGTAGCATCAGTGGAGATGCAGAGGACAGGGACAAATTTGCTAAAGACTTAGGAAATATTTTTGAATAGCAGTGACCCTACAGATGTGAGGAGAGTAAAAAAAAAGGGGGGGGGAACCTAGGATGACACTGTGATATCTAGCTTAGGCAGCTGGATGAAGGCTAACATCATCACTTGAAATTCAAGGTACAGAAGTAACTAGAAGACAATATGAGCCATTCTGCTTTGGGTATATTGAGTTTGTTGTGCCTATGGGATATCTAGATAGAGGGCTCAGCAAGCCACTAGATGTGTGGGTCTGGAATTGAGGAAAGAAATCTGAATTAAAAATAGAAATATGAGCATCTTCAGAATATTGATAGTAACAGAAGTCATAAAAGGGGTTGTGATCACTAATCATTAGAGAAATGCAAATCAAAACTACAATGAGGTACAGCCTCACACCGGTCGGAATGGCCATGATTTAAAAGTCTACAGATGGGGCTTCCCTGGTGGCGCAGTGGTTGAGAGTCCGCCCGCCGATGCACGGGACACAGGTTCGTGCCCCAGTCCAGGAAGATCCCACATGCCGCAGAGCGGCTGGGCCAGTGAGCCATGGCCGCTGAGCCTGCGCGTCCAGAGCCTGTGCTCCGCAACGGGAGAGGCCACAACAGTGAGAGGCCCGCGTACTGCAAAAAAAAAAAAAAGTCTACAGATAACAAATACTGTAGAGGGTGTGGAGAAAAGGGACCCCCTGTACACTGTTGGTGGGAATATATGTTGGTGCAGCCACTATGGAAAATAGTATGGAGGTTCGTCACAAACCTAAAAACAGAACTACCATATGATCCAGCAGTCCCACTCCTGGGCATATACCTGGACAAAACTATAATTCAAAAAGATACCTGCACCCCTATGTTCATAGCAGCACTGTTCACAATAGCCAAAACATGTAAACAACCTAAATGTCCATCAACAGATGAATGGATAAAGAGGTTGTGGTACATGTATATGATGGAATACTACTCAACCATAAAAAAGGATGAAATAATGCCACTTGCAGCAACATGGATGCAACTAGAGAATATCACACTAAGTGAAGTAAGTCTGAAAGAGAAAGACAAATACCATATGATATCACTTACACCTGGAGTCTAAAATATGACACAAATTAACCTATCTAAAAAACAGAAACAGACTCACAGACGTAGAGGACAGATTTGTGGTTGCCAAGGGGGAGTGGGAGAGGGAGAAGGATGGACTGGGAGTTAGGGGTTAGTGGATGCAAACTATTGTATTTAGAATGGATAAACAACAAGGTCCTAATGTGTAGCCCAAGAAGCTATATCCAGTCTCCTGGGATAAATCATAATGGAAAAGAATATTTAAAAAAGAATGTATATATGTGTATAACTGAGTCACTTTTCTGTACAGCATAAATTAGCACAACATTGTAAATCAGCTATATTTCAAATAAATAAAAGGGGATGTGATTACTCATGAGAATATGTAGACTAAAAAGAGGATAAAAACAGAACCCCAGCAAACTAGCAGAGAAAGAGAAACCCTTAAAGAATAAGAGAGGTAGGGGCTTCCCTGGTGGCGCAGTGGGTGAGAGTCCGCCTGCCGATGCAGAGGACATGGGTTCGTGCCCCGGTCTGGGAAGATCCCACATGCCGCGGAGCGGCTGGGCCCATGAGCCATGGCCGCTGAGCCTGCGTGTCCGGAGCCTGTGCTCCGCAACGGGAGAGGCCACAGCAGTGAGAAGAAGAAGAGAGGTAGGAGGACAAGCAGGGCAGACGATGACATGAAAGCTCACAAAAGTTCACAAAAGAGGATGTGGTCATCAGTGTCAATTAAGCAAAGAACTCAAATAACACAAGGACCATTCAATCTAGAAACTGGTTAGTTACTGGTGACCTTTTCTAGAGTAGTTTCACGAGAAAAATAAGGCAGATGCTTTTTGCAGGTAGTTGAAGAGTGTCTGTTAGATTTGGAATTGGAGACACAAATATACGTTACTCTTTTTAGAAAGTTGGATGTAACATGGCAGGGGAAATGTGTATCTAGAAAGAGATACATCTTCTTATTTATTTTTTGTTGAAATATAGTTGATTTATATTATTAGTTTCAGGTGTACAGAATAGTCATTCAGTATTTTTATAGATTATACTCCATTATAAGTTATTACAAGATAATGGCTGTAATTCACTGTGCTATACAATATATCCTTGTTGTTTATCTATTTTATATATAGTAGTTTGTATCTGTTAATCCTGTACTCCTAATTTGTCCCTCCTCTTCCTTCTCCCCTTTGGTAACCACAAGTTTGTTTTCTATATCTGTGAGTCTATTTCTGTTTTACTTGTACATTCATTTGTATCGTCTTTAGATTCCACATATAAGTGATATCATACACTACGTGCTTTCTCTGACTTACTTCACTAAGTATAATATTCTCTAGGTCCATCCACGTTGCTGCAAATGGCAGCATTTCATTCTTTTTTATGGTTGAGTAATATTCCATTATGTATTACACCATATCTTCCTTATCCATTCATCTGTTGATGGGCACTTGGGTTGCTTCCATGTCTTGGCTATCGTAAATAGTGCTGCTGTGAACATTGGGGTGCGTGTATCTTTTTGAATTAGTGTTTTCATTTTTTCTGGGTATATACCCAGGAATGGAATTGCTGGATTATATGGTAGTTTTATTTTTAATTTTTTGAGGAACCTTCATACTGTTTTCCACAGTGGCTGAACCAGTTTATATTTCCACCGACAGTGCACAAGTGTTCCCTTTTCTCCATATCCTCTCCAACATTTGTTGTTTGTAGACTTTTTGATGATAGTCATTCCAACAGGTGTGAGGTGATATCTCATTGTGAGTTTCACTTGCATTTCTCTAATAATTAGCAATGTTGAGCATCTTTTCATGTGCCTGTCAGCCATCTGTATGTCTTCTTTGGAGAAATGTCTATTCAGGTCTTCTGCCCATTTTTCGATTGAGTTTTTTGGTTTTCTGATATTGGGTTGTATGAGCTGTTTATGTATTTTGGATATTAACCCATTGTCGGTCGCATCATTTGCAAATATTTGCTCCCATTCAGTGGGTTGTCTTTTCATTTTGTCAATAGTTTCCTTTGCTGTGCAAAAGCTTTTAAGTTTACTTAGGTCCAGTTTGTTTAGTTTTGCTTTTACTCCTTGCCTTAGGAGACAGATCTAAAAAGAATATTGCTACAACTCATGTCAAAGAGTGTTCTGCCTGTGTTCTCTTCTAGGAGTTTTATGGTTTCATGTCTTACATTTATGTCTTTAAACCATTTTGAGTTTATTTTTCTATATGGTGTGAGGGAATGTTCTAATCTAGAAAGAGAGATATCTTTTTTAAAAGCAGCTTCTTAGAAATGTAATAAACACATTTTAAATTGCACTATTTTTTTTTTTTTTTTTTTTTTTTTTTTTGCGGTACGCTGGCCTCTCACTGTTGTGGCCTCTCCCGCTGCGGAGCACAGGCTCCAGACGTGCAGACCCAGCGGCCATGGCTCACGGGCCCAGCCGCTCCGCGGCATGTGGGATCTTCCCGGACCAGGGCATGAACCCATGTCCCTTGCATCGGCAGGTGGACTCTCAACCACTGCGCCACCAGGGAAGCCCTTAAATTGCACTATTAAAGTACACAATTTGGTGAGTTTGGGCCTATGTATACACCTGTGAAACCATCACTATAATCAAGATAATAAACATATCCATCATTCCGCAAAAGTAGAAAAATATATATTTTAGTAAGCTGAAGGGAAGGAGCTAGTGGAAAGAGAAATTGACTTTATAGGAGAGAAGATAATAGAGCAGAGGCAAAGGAGCAGTGAAATCTAAATATTTACCTCAGCTGTTCATTCAAGGGCCTTTTTTTTTTTCTTTTTCTGTTTCCCTGGTATAACCTGTATTACCACTTAAGTTGTAATTTTTTTAATAAGTGATGTCAAAATAAATGATAGATTTCTTTATAATACAGTATCATTTACAGAAAAACAGTGTAGTCATAGAATTTAAGATTGAGACTATACACCAAAAGCACTCAGACTTCCTACCACTTCAAAAGCCAGTTTGTATCTTTATATGTCAATACTTTAAAACCTCTAAACTGTGTGTCTTCTCTTGCAGCCCAATTAAAGGATATTGCCTATGGCACCAAGCAGTACAAATTTAAACCAGAAATCACGCCAGATGACTCCGTTGATGAGTTTGATGAAACCATTCAGTTAGAACGAGGCGAAAACCTATTTGAAATCCATATCAACAAAGTAACCTTTTCTTCTGAAGTGTTACAGGCATCTGGAGATAAAGAGCCTGTCACCTTCTGTACCTTTGCTTTCTATGATTTTGAACTACAGACAACTCCCATAGTGCGGGGCCTTCACCCAGAATATAACTTTACTTCTCAATATCTCGTTCATGTTAATGACTTATTCTTACAATACATTCAGAAAAATACTATAACTCTTGAGGTCCACCAGGCTTACAGCACAGATTATGAAACAATCGCAGCATGTCAATTGAGATTCCATGAAATTCTAGAAAAAAGCGGTCGAATATTTTGCACAGCAAGTTTGGTTGGTGAGTACAATCTTATAAACTTTGGCTGTTTGAAGCACTGACTGGTTTATATATTAATATGGTGTTCCACGTTAGTATCTTCTCTCTCAGCATTCTGATATAGCTGCCCACAGTTGATTGGACTCTCTTAAATGTCACTAATAATGTCAGTACAATGGCTATTAATTTTTTAAAGCTTATTAGTGCAAATGTTTATTTACCATGTTGATATCCTTGTTTGATTAAACATTAATTGTAGTACTTTTTTTTTTTTTTTTTTTTTTTTTGCGGTACGCGGGCCTCTCACTGTTGTGGCCTCTCCCGTTGCGGAGCACAAGCTCCGGACGCGCAGGCTCAGCGGCCATGGCTCACGGGCCCAGCCGCTCCGTGGCATGTGGGCTCTTCCCAGACCGGGGCACGAACCCATGTCCCCTGCATCGGCAGGCGGACTCTCAACCACTGCGCCACCAGGGAAGCCCAATTGTAGTACATTTATCAAAGTTTTTTAAGGAGCTTATCATGTTATCACTGTTACTAAGCACTGGGAATACAGTGATCAGTGGTAAATAAGACAGAGCCCCTACCTTCATGTAGCTTACCTTCTACAGGGGAAGATGGGCCATAAAACAAATATACATATCATTAGATATGAAGAAAAATTACCAGAGCAAGAGGCTAAAGAGAGAGATGGAAGGTTGCTAATTCAGATAAGGGCTTCCCTACGGGGTGCCGTTGGTAAAGACCTGAATAAAGGTCCATGTCAGGATCCAGGGGAAGAATGTTTCCAGCAGAGGAAACAGCAAGTATTGTACAAAGGCCTGAGGGAGGAACAAACCTGCCATGTTGGAGGAACAGCAAGGAGGCCAGTGGCTAGAGCAGAGATGAGACTAAAGCAATAGGCAGGGACCAGATCTCACTGTAGAGCCTTGTGGGTCATGGTGAGGTGTTTGGACTTTTTTTTCCTCTGAGTGATGCAAGTCATTGGGTGGTTTTGAGGAGAGAAGTAACGTGATCACACATAGGTTTTAGAAAAATCATCCTGGGTGCTGTGGGAAGAACAGTCTGTATGGGCCAAGCAAGAAAATAGGACCATTATCAGGCTGTTGTATTAATCTGTGGAAAGATGTTGGTGGCTTGGATTACGATGGTAATGAAAGTAGTGATAAGAATTGGTTATATTCAGTGTATATTTGATTAGCTCTTCCTTAAAAACACGCTCATCAATTGAATGTAGAGTAATGAGGGAAACAAAGGAGACGAGAATTTCTGGTGTGAGCAACCAGGACAATGATGAGGCCATTTATCGAGGTAGACCTGGGCAAGGAACAAATTTGAGGAAAAAAGCTAAGAATTGTGTTTGAACAGGTTAAGATTGACCTGCCTATTAGACAGCCAAGTAGAAATGTCACCTAAACAGTTGGATATACTAGTCTGAAGGTCAGAGATAGAAATATAAAAGCAGGATTCATTAGCATACAGAATATATTTTAAGCCTTGGGCCTAGATAATTTCACATAGAGAGTGAGTATACATAAAGAAGAGAAGGTGACCAAGGACTGAGCCTTGGGAGACTCCAAAATTTAGAGTTCAGGAAGAAGAAGAGCCAACAAAGGAAACCAAAGAGTGGCCAGTGAGGAGGGAGACAAACCAAGAGTATACAGTATCCTAGAGGCCAAGTGAAGAAACCTTTTCAAGAAGAAAGGAGGGTGCATAATAGCCGTGTCATGGCAGCAACCTAAATGCCCATTGACAAACGAATGGATAAAGATACGGCACATATGTACAATGGAATACTACTCAGCCATAAAAAGAAACAAAATTGGGTCATTTGTAGAGATGTGGATGGACCTAGAGACTGTCCCACAGAGTGAAGTAAGTCAGAAAGAGAAAAACAAATATCGTATATTAACACATATATGCGGAATCTAGAAAAATGGTGCGGATGAACTGGTTTGCAAGGCAGAAATAGAGACACAGATGTAGAGAACAAATGTATGGACACCAAGGGGGGAAAGCGGGGGTGGTGGTGGGATGAACTGGGTGATTGGGATTGACATGTATACACTGATGTGTATAAAATAGATAACTAATGAGAACCTGCTGTATAGAAAATAAATAAAATTCAATAAATACATAAATTTTAAAAAAGGAAAACTTTTTTAAGTGACCAAGAAAAAAAGGAAAGAGGGTGACTTAGGTTCTGGGGAGGAATTTTATTTTATTGATTGCATAGGTGATATAGTCACATGGTTCAGAAGAGCTTGCCCTCAAAAAACTTAGTGTGGTGGAGAAGTAGACTGGTGAACTGCCGATTGTGCCAAAGCAGTCAGTGCCCTAATGAGGACATCTTTCTTCGTTTCTGCAAAGGAAGTATAGAGCTCTTAAGTCTCCTGGGAGCCTAGAGGAAATCGTCACAGAGGAAGAAAGAGAAAGAGCTGCCTGAGTTAGAAGGCGTACTACAACTACAACCCCAGCAAGAGGGTGTGCAGGGCAGACATGCAAGGGTATATTACATACGGTATAGATTTGGCATAGCTATGGTGTTTTTCCCTATACTTACGGCATGGTAGGAAAATGGGAAGGTGCCAAAGATTTCTCGAAAGTTGAATTCATATTCCATTCATAATTTTGAGGTTTCATTTTGTATGTGTCAGACTACATTGAGTGCAACTTGTTAAAAAATAAAAAGTAGCATCAGAAAGAATCATGGAGTATTTGACTCAATGTTTAGATTTTTCTTTATATTTTAGAAAGATTGAAATATAAACTGGACTACCTCAAACATAGTTTGACATAGTTTTTTAATAATATTTAACATACAGTGGAACTCGTACTTGCAGAAGTAACTTTATTTTCTTTATCTCTGTTATTTGCCAATCACACATCATTTGTGCAAGTCATATATTATTTTACTCAGTATAAAATTTATAGTTTTAATGTATAATACCATTGATGTATTTTTTACTGGTATATATTTTGATTTATGGGACTATTTTAACAGTGAGTTATGTATTGGTTTGTAGGAACTAAAGGAGACATCCCCAATTTTGGCACAGTAGAATACTGGTTCCGATTAAGAGTTCCCATGGATCAAGCAATTCGACTTTATCGAGAACGGGCAAAGGCTTTGGGATATATAACATCAAATTTTAAGGGGCCAGAGCAAATGCAATGGGTAAGCTTGTTTGACTTTACGACCCTTTTATGACACAGAAATTTTATAGTATTTCTTTATATTATCATGCTTTAAACCGAAATCATTTTCTTTCACAGCCATCAAGTGGCTTTTTTTAACTTTTTATTTTGAAATAATCATAGACTTACAGGAAGTAGCAAAAATAGTACAGAGGTCCCGTGTAGCCTTCACCCAGCTTCTCCCAATTATAATATTTTATGTAACTATAGTGTAGTATCAAAACCAGGAAATTGATATTGGTACAGTACTATTAACTAGGCTACAGACTTTATCCAGATTTTGCAAGTTTTTACATGCACTTATGTGCGCTTGCCATGTGCACGACTACTTGTGTGTGTGTGTGTGTGTGTGTGTGTGTGTGTGTGTGTGTGTGTAGGAAGAAGCAGAGTTCGATGCAGTTTCATCATGTGTATATAATCATGTAACTACCACCACAATCAAGATACAGAATTGCTCTTTTACCACGAAGGAACTCCCTTGTGCTATCCAGGACAGTTTCGAAAACGAGAATTGCAGTACGATTATTACACATCAAGTGACTTTCGTTACAATTTCCACTGTTAAGGAAATGGATGGCTATTATTGAGCTTTCATTTATTCTCCTTTTTTCCAACTGTTTCCAACTTCTTCCAAGCTGTTTCATAAACTTTTAGGTTTCTGAAATGCAGAGTAAAATATAAAATGAATATTCTTTTCCTGAGAATTAGAAGTATGAATGCAATTCCTCAGAGCAGCATTTTCCAAACTATGTTTCATGGAGTCTTAATAGCCATATTTCCAAAAGAATTCCGTGATCCAGTAAATGCAGAAAACACTGAATTGAGAAGAATTCAATAGGATCCTTGACTTCAGGGCTTCTCGTGTATAACGTGAATCTCGAGAGGAAGCATAAAGTATACACTTATGTTAAGTAACAAAGGGATAGAATATAGTAGAAACATTTTGGAATGTCTGTTCAAGTCATGATTCTCTTTTTTCATTTGGACCTGCCCTCTTCTAATCCGTGGGGCTGGGCCCCCAGTGGCCAGCTTTACGTTTGGTGATCCTGTTCTCTCCCACTCCACCCAATTATGACTAATGATTCAGGAATATCCACCTGCCCCTAGCTGAGCGAATCAGATTCTGCTTTCTGAGATCAAGAGAAAGCAAGACTCTCCATGCCTGGAACATGTAAAGTTGGGAGCTGTGGGACAGCCATCTGCTACCATGCTAAATGGCAAAGGAAAGAAAATGGGACTGGAAGGAGAATAATGAACAAGCATACAGAGAAAAATGGAAACTAGATGGAGAGTAAATTCCTATAGTTTTCCAGTCCCATTACCTTCCTTAGATACAACCACATTTCTGCTATACAGTTCTATGAAATAACCCTGTAGCCTTATATAAAAGTCTCTTTTCATTGTATTTGCTGGGTGGAATTAGTTTCCATAACTTTCAATTAAAAGAACCATGACTAATATAACATTGATTCCGAAACTTAAAGAACGGCTCCCGTTTCCCAGAGATCATCCTTCTGGACTAGTATTCTTCAGAACACACTTTGGGAAACACTGTTATGGAAAGGGGAATTAGAGATAGAGAAACCACATGATTTATTAATTTTTGTGGTTTAAAGAGTTTTAGACTCCCAGTTTATGGGTTGAATGAGTCATTTACTGTTGGAATTTCAGCTTTTGTGGGTAGACTCGGGGGGAGAAACGGAGCGGGTACTTTCTAAGTCCTTCCACTCAGTCTTCTATAGCTGGATGCAAACGAGCCCTGGGAAAGCAGTGTTGTGATTCCCTTCTCAGACTTCCCCTCTCCACACCACCAGATGTCTCCACCAAGGAGATTATGACTTCGGTTCTGTTTTCCTTCTCTAGTAAAATTCTCTAGAATCAAAAGTTCCAGATGTTCAATCCAGATTCAAAAATGCAGTGAAAGAGGGGTCCCTGTATGGAAGGTAGAGAATTACCTAACACTACCGCAAGGCACTGCAACACTACATTCTTTGTCCCAGATCACATCAGCTATGGAAGGCTTAGCAGTTAGTCAATGCAGGTGTTTGCTAGAATACTTGTGCACTGACTGCCTGAGTAATAGTCCCAAAAAGGGCCATAGAGTAGTTTCTGACCCTGCCTGACAACTCCCTTTGCTCATCTCTCTTCTGAAATGTCCTTCCAATCCAAGGTTTTACCCCTCCAATGTTTATCTCTCACTCTGTTTTCTTGTTCCTTGGCCTCAGGAATCTGCTTCCCCAGATCACATTGGTTCAGGATGAGGGCCAACCCAAATATAACAAAATCATCTCTGTGGGTGGGTACCATCAAATTCATTGGTTTCTCATTTAAGAATGCGATATGATCAGAATAACTGGAATGGTTGAAGGAGTAGCTCCTTTTTTTTTTAAGACATTTATTCAGCATCATGGTCAGACTATTACATTTAGCAATCAACAGTATGGGTGCAAAAAAAAAAAAATCTACATTAAAACCCTTTGTTGGGGGACTTCCCTGGTGGCGCAGTGGTTGGGAGTCCGCTTGCCGATGCAGGGGACACGGGTTCGTGCCCCGGCATGGGAAGACCCCACATGCCGCGGAGCGGCTGGGCCCGTGGGCCATGGCCGCTGGGCCTGCGCGTCAGGAGCCTGTGCTCCGCAGCGGGAGAGGCCACAGCAGTGAGAGGCCCGCATACCGCAAAACAAAAAAGAAAAACAAACAAACAAAAAATACCCTTTGTTGGAATGCTTTACACTTTCCACAGAACAGAAACTAAAAGAACCTGTTATACAATTAGTCACAAATACAGTCCCCGAGGTTTTTTGCCGATACACATGAGTATTGTCTAAAACATGTCTTCTTTGTAGCACCTAGGCCCTGCCACCGCTGTGCTTGGCTGAGTTCACAAATCTCTTATAACCTGTAGCTTCCCTGTCACTTCTCTGGCTCCCCTCTCCTGCTAAGCTTTGTTTCCTGGCAGTAATTAAAACCTGCCACTGCCATAGCTCCTGCTGCTGCTGGAACCACCATAGCTACCTTGGTTTCGTGGTTTGGCAAAGTATTGGCCTCCACCACCATAGTGGCCAGAACTTCTGCCTCCAAAGTTTCCTCCTTTCATGGGCCCAATATTTGAAGGTTGATTGTTGTAACTGCCAAAATCATCGTAGCTTCCACCACCTCCAAAGTGGCTTCCATCGTTACCAAACCCATTATAGCCATCCCCACTGCCACCATATCCATCACCACTGCGGCTGCCACCAAAGCCAGCTCGGCCACTGAAGTTTCCTCCACGACCAAAGGTGTCATTCCCACCAAAACCCCCTCCACGACCACAACCAAAGTTTCCAGAACCACTTCGACCTCTTTGGCTGGATGAAGCACCAGCCATCTGTTGCTTAGGTAGGGCTTTCCTTACTTCACAGTTGTGGCCATTCACAGTGTGGTATTTCTGAATGACAGTCTTGTCTACAGAGTCATGGTCATCAAAGGTTATGAAAGCAGAGCCTCTCTTTTTGCCACTGCCTCGATCAGTCATGACTTCAGTCACTTCAGTTTTCCCGTACTGTTCAAAATAATCTCTTAGGTGATGTTCTTCAGTGTCTTCTTTAATGCCACCAACAAAAATCTTTTTCACAGTTTAGGTGGGCACCAGGTCTTTGAGAATCTTCTCTTGAGACGGCCCTCTTTGGTTCCCCAACTCTTCCATCCACCTCGTGTGGCCTTGCCTTCATGGCCGCATCCACCTCCTCCACAGTGGCACATGTGACAACCCCAAAGCCTCTGGAGCACCTGGTGTTTGGATCCCTCATTACCACACAGTCTGTGAGCGCTCCCCCTTGCTCACAATGGCTCCTCAGACTGTCATCGGTTGTTTCAAAGCTCAAACCTCCGATGAAGAGCTTCTGCAGCTGTTCGGGCTCTTTGGGAGACTCTGACTTAGACATGACGGCAGTGGAGGGGAGAGACATCAACGATGCTTACCTGGCGACGTCCACGGGCAGAAAGGAAGGAGTAGCTCTGAATAAAATTGTGAACTAGGGGACATTTGTGTTGGACCTAACTGCTCACTTTACCTGTTAATTATTAAATAGAATTAAAGAACATCAGATTAACTATTTTCTTGGCTTTATTTGGTTTGAACAGCAATCTCTACATGTATGCTCAGTCTTCTATATTTGCTGCTAATAGCATCCGTACATACGTTCCAGAGAGTATTGGTTTTAAATAAGAGTCGAGTCTTTTACTGGGAAATTCACTTTGGAGTGAAAATCTGCAGCTTTTTGTCCATCTACAAAATTATTTTGTTTGGGGGTTGGCAGCTGTTGTTTACTTTTCACTGTATTATTACTATGATATAAATATGTATGTTTTTCCAGTTAAGTCAGCAAGCACCCAAAACTGCTCAGCTCGGTTCTACTGATTCCACAGATGGCAACTTAAATGAACTTCATGTTACAGTAAGATGCTGCAGCCGCCTGCAGTCCCGAGCAAGCCACCTTCAGCCACACCCATATGTTGTGTACAAGTTTTCTGACTTTGCAGACCATGACACAGCCATCATTCCCTGTAGCAGTGATCCACAGTTTGATGATCATATGTGTTTCCCAGTGCCAATGAATATGGATTTGGATCGATACCTTAAGTCAGAGTCTCTGAGTTTTTATGTGTTTGATGATAGTGATACCCAGGAGGATATTTACATAGGAAAAGTCAATGTGCCTCTGATTTCATTGGCACATGACAGGTGTATTTCAGGTAAGCCTATTTCTTGAATCCATGAAATTGTTTAAAAAAAAAAACACCACCTAAATTATACCTCAGTGTTATGGATATGATCTGTTTGTAACAATCTTCCTAGCCTTCTCAGATAATCTTAAACTTTGGGCCCATAATATTATATTGTTTTAGTTATTTTCTTAGTAGTTGTTCCAGGGATTACAGTATGCACCTCAGCTTGCCACAGTCAAACTTAATGCTAATAACTCCATTAAAATTTAGAAAATCTGCTTCAGTATAATTCCATTCCCTCCCCCCTCCTCTGTGATATTGTTGTCATATATATGTACATAGTATGCCTGTATATGTTATAAACTCAACAGTACAATGTTATAATTATTGCTTTATATAACTTTGTCCTTAAGAGAAGGGAGAATATATATAATTATAGGAGACTTTTATATTAACTTACATATTTACCATCTCTGGTATTCTTTATTTCCTCATTTGGATTTGAGTTACTGTCTGGTGTCATTTTCTTACTCCAAATAGCTCTATTTCCTCCCCCTCTTTTGTGTTACTATTTCATATATTTTTTAATCTTTACATGTTATAAGTCCAGGATTATAATTTTATAATTATTGTTTTATGCAGTTGTTTTTTAAATCAGTTAAGAGGAAAAACATATTTATACTGTGTTTTATAATTACCTATGTAATTACCTTTATTCACATCTGTTCCTTCATGTTGATTTGAGTAACCATCTGGTGTCACTTGCTTTTAGCCTGAAGAAACTCTTTCAGTATGTCTTGTAAGTCAGGTCTGCTGGCAATGAATTCACTTAATCATTGTTATTTGGGAATGTCTTTATATTTTAGCTTTTATTTTCTGAAGGATAGTGTTGCTGGATATCATATTCTTAGTTGTCAGGTTTATTTTCTTTAAGCACTTTGAGTACATCAGACAGTTGATTCTGGCATCCGTTGTTTCTAATGAGAAATCATCTGTTAATCTTATTATGGTTCCCTTCTACATGATACAGCTTTCAAGATTTTTTTTTTTTTTTTTTTTGGCTTTTGACAATTCAACTCTAATGTGTTTAGGTGTGGATCCCTTTGTGCTTATTCTACTTGGAAGCTTTTGAGCTTCTTTATGTGTAGGGTACTGTTATGCACCAAATTTGGGGAATTTTTGCCCTTCTTCAGTTATTTTTTCTGTCCTTTCTTCCCCTTCTTAGATTCCTGTTATACATATGTTCATATGTTTAATGGTGTCCTACAGGTCTCTGAGGCTCTGTTGATTTTTTTTCATTTTTTCTCTTCAGATTGGATAATCACGGTTGATCAGTCTTCAAGTTCATTGATTCTTTCTTCTGCAGCTCATATCTCCTACTCAGCCCCTCTACTGAATTTTTTCATTTCAGTAATTATACTTTCTAACTCCAGAATTCCTTTTTAACTGTCTCTTTTTTTATTGAGATATAGTTGATGTATAATATTATATGTTATAGGTATACAACATAGTGATTTGTAATTTTTAAGGGTTATACTCCATTTATAGTTATTATAAAATATTGGCCGTATTGCCTGTGTTGTACAATATATTCTAGTTCTCTTTTTTTATAATTTCTATCTCTTTATTATATTCTCTGTTTTATAAGTCATTGTCATCACACTTTCCTTTAATTCTTTAAATATGGTTTCTTTTAGCTCTTTGAACATATTTATAATAGCTGCTCTGAGGTCTTTGTCTCCTATGTCTAACATCTGGATGACCTCAGAAAGTATCTGTGGATGACATTTTGTCTCCTGTTTCTTTGAATATCTCATGAATTTTTGTTCTTGTTTAAAATTGGACATTTAGGACACTATATTGTAGCATCTCTAGATTCCAGCCCTCCACAGGGTTGCTGTTGCTGTTGTTGTTTGGTGACTTGCCTGGACTACTTCTGTAGTCTTTTTCCCTCACTATAGCCACTGATGTCTCTGCTAAGTTTTTGTTTGCTTGTTTTATTCTTGTTTTAATTTTAAGCCTGAACATAGTTTAGTGGTCAGCCAGTGGTTGTTGAGAGTTGTGTTTAAACAGCTTGAGCTGGCAGGCTTCCACCCTTTGCCTATGGATCAGTGTATGGCTTGGGTAATGCATTCAAAGTTCAGACAGTCTACAAGTCTCACATTCAGCCAGGGACAAGTAGCGTACTACTGTCTTTTCTGACTCTCACTGTCTTTACTGAGGTTCAGTAGATTTTCTTAAATAAATGCTTCTTAATTTGTTGTATACCTTTGATCAGTTTCCAGAGTTCTTAAGTGATTATTTCTGTTCATTTTATCCAGTGTTATCATTGCTTTTTGTGGAATATATTTACTGATCTCTTCACTCAGCCATTCTGTAAGTCTCACCTGTGCCTGTAGTAGAAGTTTCTCACCTCCCTATATTCCACCTGTGTCCTTTTTGCTACCTAAAGTCTAGAGTTGTTTAGTTTTTTCTTTCCTAACCAGCCATTAAAAGAAGTGTCAAACACTTGAGAACCAAGTAATAAATACCCATAAACAAAAGTTATGCTTGAAATATAGGTTTGGTTTTTTCATGTCAGGGATTTTCATACTGAAAATTCTAGTATGATGATTAAAATTTGTGACTCAATATTATGTATTCAGCTAGATGATACTTTTTGTTACTGCTATATGTTTTGGGTGGTTTGTTTATTTTATGGACTTTTTTTACTGTGCTACTATTAATTTGGAATAATTTAACAAATCCCAGTAAAATGTATTTAAAATTAGAACTATGTAGTAACATAAAGACTCCTTAGGATACATATATTATTTGAAATTTTGAAGTTTTAATATATTTTTCTGCAGACACACAAGAATATCAAGTCAAAATGAAGCTTGTTATCTGAGCTATAACCCAGATAATATCTTAGAGGAAGGCTAAGAATTCTGAAGAATCTCTGAATTTAATTTCAGTGAATTAAAATATTTCTAAGTCAATTATCTCATCTTTGAATTAGTATTATCTTTGAGGCCTTAACTTCTGAAAGCAGTCTGCTTGAGAGATGAACCTATCATAGATCCTTTTGTCTTATTTTGTTCTCTTAAGTCATTTGACTTGTGAGTAAAAGCCAGACTTATTTTTAATAAGTTGTGGGTAGTTCTTTTTGCTCTTCTTTAATTTTTATGGTAATAAAACTTCACTCTAGCATTAATTAAAATTCTTTTTGTAATTTGACAGGAATATTTGAGTTAACAGATCATAAAAAGCAGCCTGCAGGAAGCATCCATGTTATACTGAAATGGAAATTTGCTTACCTTCCGCCAAGTGGATCCATAACAACTGAAGACTTAGGGAATTTCATACACAAAGAAGAGTCTGAAGTTGTTCAAAGACTACCTCCAGCATCCTCTGTTAGCACACTAGTTGTAGTGAGTAACAGTGACTTTGAATTTCCTATGAAAGTAAATAGCCACATAAAAGAGAAAAAAAAAATCTGAAAGGTATGTTCATCATTCTCAGTTTGACATATTGGTTTATCTTAGGCACCAACACCTAAACCAAGATGTTTAACACCTAAAGATAAGAAGGTATCTTTTGTGGATATCACACCACTTCAGCGTTCTGTAAGTAGTAAACACTCAAAATACTAATTTTTTTTCCCATAACAGATATTCGGAATACATGATATAGTATACCCTCCCTGATTTAAACGGAAACAGATAAATAAAATACTTCTTCCCTTAAAATGTTACCTTTGTAATTTGGCACTGTGTGTAAGTGTTAAATGTTCTTACTCTTTGATCCGAACCCTCCTGTGGCCCCATATCTCTCTCCAGATACTGCCCGAATCCTCTGCCCCCATTTACCATAAAGCAAAACAGAACAAAACTCTTCAAAAAGTTGTCTTAATTCCATCTTCCTTTCCTCATACTGTTCCTTGCTCACACTAGTAAAACTTTTCCTCCTTAAAGCCACTCTTGCTAAGGTCACAGTGACTTTCACTTTGCCACTTTTCACAGTGGCCGATTCTCAGTCTCCATCTTAATCTCCCAGTAACCTTTGACACAATGGAATACTTGCTCCTTTTACTCTTGGCCTCTGGGATACCATGCCTTCCTAGTTTTCCTCCAATTTAGCCAGTTATTCTTCTCATTCTCCTGGACCATAACTCTAAATGTTGAAGTACCTCAGCAGTCAAACTTCAGACCTAGACCTCTTCTCTTCTCAATTTGTATCTAAATAAAGAGATCTTATCCAAAAAACAAACAAGCAAATGAACAAACATAACAAAACAAACAGAGTTACAGATAGAAAGAACAAATGTGGTTGCCAGAGGAGAGAGGGGTAGGGGGGAAGAAACAAATAGATGAAAGAGGAAAGGAGATACAAACTTCCAGTTGTAAAATAAATGGGCCACAGGTATGAAATGTACAATGTGAGGAATATAGTCAGTAACTGTGTAGTATCTTTGTATGGTGACATATCATAACTAGACTTATCGTAGTGATAATTTTGAAATGTAAAGAAATAGAGAATCACTGTGTTATGTAACAGGAACTAACATAGTGTTGTAAGTCAATTATACTTCAAAACCAAACAAATTCATAGAAAAAGAGATCAGATTTCTGGCTACCAGAAGCAGGGGATGGGGGAGGGACAATTGGATGAAGGTGGTCAAAAGGTACAAACTTCCAGTTATAAGATAAATAAGTACTAGGGATGTCATGTCCAACATGATAAGTATAATTAACACTACTATATTTTATATATGAAAATTATTAAGAGAGTAAATCCTAAGTGTGCGTGTGCGTGTGCATGTGTGTGTGTGTGTGTGTGTATGTGTGTGAAAAAGTCTTATCATGATTGGGGATTTAATAATAAATACAAAGTAACATACATGCATGTTTTCACATTAATGTAAGGAGACCTGTACTTCTCCTGAAGATATGAAGGAAATTTCACCAGAAGTGGAACATACACCAGAAATAGAAATTAATATGCCAACTGTTTCACATATTCCTGAGGTATGTGTTTGTATTAAAACTATTTTGAAAGGTTTGTTTTTTTAAGACTTTGTCTTTGCATTGACATGGATCAAGAAATCATATCATTGATCCTATTTTTATATATGACTTCCTTGGAATAGAAATGTCAAAAATATCACAAGTATAACAGTTACAATTAAGCAGACATTAGTAGGTAGTAAATACATATGTGAATTAAAGTATAATGTAAAATTCATTTTGAGATTAATGCTTTTTTATTCTTAGTTTATAATCATATTTTAATTTATCTGCATATTTTCATTTATACAGCTTAAGTGATTATTTTCTAATGACTCATATATATAGTGCATGTAGTGCATATTTACGTGCTTAATTATCATTCAAGTGCTTCAGCAAGAATGCTATAAATGTGATCTAAGCAATAATATATCAACGTGCTTTTATTTCTTCAGGTTTCTCAGGAAAGCAGTGTAGATAAGGTAAAAGAGAATACAGAGAAAGTACAACAAGGAAGAGATGATGATGTGTCTTTACTCTCTGAGGGTCAGCTTGCAGAACGAACTTTGACTTCTTCTGAAGATGAAACAGAAATAACTGAAGAACTGGAACCAGAAGGTGACTTTCTTTTTTAAATTAACATTATTTCCTTAACTCTGTTTTATTTAATCTGTTAGAGCGTGCATGCCTCATAGAACATCTTCATTTAATAGTGACTGTACTTCCTGATAGCTGTTTCTTGACAGAAATGATGGGATATATAGGTCAGTCTGGTCAGCTGTGGTCAGGTGGAATTGTTGCATATCTTCTTATTTCAACTTGGAACACCACAACAGAATGCAAGTATTGTGGCTGACCATGTTCCCAGTTTATATTTTAAGTGACTTTATAGCCTCTTTGGGTTCAGTACTGTTATCTGGGTTATTCTAGAGGATTTGACATTTTAAATTAAAACTAAGAACTCAGACCAATAAAAGACAACTTGCATCATGATTTAATTTATATAAACATCTAGAAAAGGCAAACAGATTAATCTGTTGTGACAGAAAGCATTTAAGTGGTTGCCTAGGGAAGGACGAACAGGAATAGAAAGGTGCAGAAGGAAAGAGATTACAAGGGGGCATGAGGAAATTTTGGGGGGTGATAGATATGTTCACTGTCTTAATTGTGGTGGTGGTTTCACAGAATTATATATTTGTCAAAATATATAGTTTCAGAATGTAAATACAGACTTTGTACTTTAAATTTGTGTGGTTTATTATATGTCAGTTTACTGCAATAAAGCTGTAAAACCTTTAAAAATGTTTTTAAATAGTAGGAATAACTTGATTTTGACACAGTAGTATTGGTTAGGCTGTTAGACATTATTACCATGTTCTTCTCTTAAAAACAATTTTTTTAATTTCGTACTAGAGCAAGCTAAATTCTTACTTCCTTTGTTTCTGCTAAAACTAAACCTGGAATTTTTCAGTCATTTTTTTCTCTTTTCTAAAATGTAATATAAATATCTTTACTGCTAAAAAAATCCAGACATGATTACCATATTGTTCTTTTAAGGTTATCCTTGTAATGTATGCTTATTTCTCTCCATGTCACAAGGTGCAAATATAGTTGGTTTAACAGATTTAAACCAAAAAAAATTTATTTTTTAACAGATGAAGAAGACAGATCAGCTTCTGACAGTGATGAGTGTATTATTCCAGGTCCTACCGCCAAGACCATCAAACAGGTCAGTAACCTGATATCAACCAGAAATGTTCTGAAATAAAGCTGCTTTTCATTCATAGTTTATCAGTCTTCATATATGAAAATCTTAAGGCAGAATATTTCTGGAAAAATTTTAATGTGTTATCATAATCTTATCCAAGTAATCATCTAGTACGGGAAAATTTTATTTACACTTTCATTATGTAACAGACCGTAACATGTAAGTGTTATTTTTGCTTACATGTTTAAGAGTACCTAACATCAGTAGCTTCAATAGTTACTTGCTAAAACCAGCTGACTTCTCTGACTCCTTTTCAGAACCATTATACAAAGATGTATTAAATCAAATCTGAACTTTAAAGAATTCAAAATGTGAGATTGCATTTAAAACTATAATAACTTACACATGTGAATTCATAGGCTATTCACATGTGTAAGTTATCTAAATATGTCACTGATAAGCTATTAAAGTTATTTCATTCTGCCAAAAAATTAAACCCTTAGAAGGTAATTAATTTCATATAGGTATACTTCGCTTGTTTTGTAGCACATTGCTGAAAAGTAGTATGTAAATTGAAATTTTGAGAAGAAAATTATACTTTAATTTACATAGGAAGTGTCCCACTTACCAGAGCATTTCTCATTGTAAGGGGAGAAAAAGGTTTTATAAAGTAAATGTAAGTAAAGTGCTAGCTTTTTCTATTCATCTACATTAATTTTCCTGAAATGATTAATTGTATTCCTTTTCTTTAGAATTTCTACTTTATTTTTAAGAATTGCAATACTTATTTCAACTCTTAAAATCTCACATTCTTAGCTTAGTCTCTCTGCAGAACAAACCCATAAAACAGAACATTTCAGTTGTCACAGATGCCTCCGTAAAATAGAGAAATCCGTTGTTTCCATGATTGACAAATACAAACAGATGATTATAAATATAAACAGAACAACTCATCTGTCCAAAGTTTCATTATAATTATTATTATATAATTATTATAATAACATCATCTAACATATAGTGTACTGATATATGGAATCATTATTGCTCAAAAGTGATAAATTAAAAAAGGAATCTTGCATATGGTTGCCTGAAGACTTAATTATAGCATTTAGTTCAATTCAGTTTAATTCGTTTGCTTTGTCAAATCTGAAATTGTTAAATTATTTTATCAAAATAAATCAAATTATTTCAGTGAATAGAAATTCTCTACCCTCTACTGGAAATTTTTGATAATGGGAATCAATGGGAAAATGAGCCTCTTGTGTGGAATTTAGCTGTCTAGCCATTTGTATTAGTCAGTTTTCCAAAGAAACAGAACCAATAAGATAAATTTATATAGAGAGAGAAAGAAAGTTACTAAAAGGAATTGTCTCTCGTGATTATGGAGAATATGGAGTCCCAAGATCTGCAGTCTACAAGCTGGAGACCCAAGGAAGTCAATGGCTTAGTTCCAGTCTGAGTTGGAAGACCTCAGAACTAGGAGAGCCCATGGTGTGAGTTCCTGTCCTAAAGCAGGCAGGCAGGAGACCTACAAAGAGTAGATGTTTCAGTTCGGTTCAAGGGCAAGAAAAGACCAATGTCCCAGCTCAAGGCAGCCGGGCAGGAAGAGTTCCCTATTACTCAGCCTTTTTGTTCTATTCAGGTCTTCAATTAATTGGATGAGGTCCCATCCACATTAGAGACTATAATCGGCTTTACTCAGTCTGCCAATTCAAATGTTAATCTCATCCAGAGACACCTTCACAGACTTACCCAGAATAATGTTTGACCAAATGTCTGGGTACCTCGTGGCCCAAACAAGTTGCATATAAATTTAACCATCACATCATTTTATTAAGAATACTCCATTCATTACATCAAGAGTAGTAAGCCTGCAAGCTTGATTCAGATATCTCTCTCACATGGTTCACATTTCTTTCTCAATAGTTCTGCAAGACTCTGCTTACTTTCATCACGATTTTTGAAAGGCTATATTGTTTAGCCTTTTGAACATAACAATATGAGATACTGAATCAGCCCTAGGGTCTACAGGACTAGTACCAAGGGGTATATTTATCTAGCCAATCTACAAACAGCACTCATCTCTCTTGTTTTAACTCAGCGATTCCCAGGGATTCACCATCTGCAGTTTGTGATCACTCTTCCATAAGGAGGTAGATATAGTGTTCTGGCCCTGCCCTCAGGAAACATTACATTCATTGGGAAGATGTTTTCATGAAAAAGTCAAGTAGTAATTCAGCAGTTAAATTACAATATAAAACAATGTCAGGAGACAGTACCAATAATTAATAGTCAGATATTTGAGCTAAAGAATAAAGCTGTTTGGGACCTATCCTCCTCATTTTCCAAATGAGTAAACTGAGATTTTGAAATAAGGTGACTTGCTGACAATCATGCCACTAATTAAGGAAGTTCAGAGGAAGGAGAAATTTGGAGTGATTTTTCAATAGACTTCATTAAGGTTATGCCCACAAGCTGGCTCACCCACCCTTTCTCATAGTTTCGTGTCTGCTTTTTCTCATTTTAAGCTGACTTTTTCTGCTTCACTTGCTTACTGCCCAAAGATAGCCACACAGAACACCCAGCCCCAAGGAGAAGGATCTGATGAGCCACGTCTAGCCTCTGGATTGGGTCCATCGTTATCAGTTGTGCTCCTTTGACCCATTTAGCTGTGTCCAGTCACACAGTAGAAAGGAGTGTCCTGCTTTAACTGTGACAACTCAAAGATGTGGATATATGGCAGCAGGGAGAAAATCATGTGCATTTTCACTGCAGGCAGGGATGCACATTATGTTTCAGAAGTCAAGAATACACTAACTGGAGAAGCCTTTCTGTAGAAAGGGATAGAAGACTTCAGTTACAATGGTGAAGACTAAATGTTTTGGATTTTATCCAAGAGACACTAGGGAGACATTGCAACAGTTAATTTTATTTTCTAAACATTGTATTCATCATCTAAGAGTAACTTTCAAAGTATGGAGAAATGCTATCTAAATTATGTCATCTTAGACCAGTGATTTTCAACTGGGGGCAGTTTTGCCACCCAAGGGACGTTTTGGCAACGTCTGGAGGCATTTTTGGTTGTCACACTGGGAGAGACTACTACTGGCATCTAGTGGTTAGAAGTCAGGGCTGCTGCTAAACGTGCAGCAAAGCATAGGACCCACGACAAAGAACTATCTGGCCTAAAATGTCAATAGTGCTGAGGTTGAGAAGTCCTATATCAGACTTTCAACAGAATCATGTATATATTGACAACATTGCTAGCATCTCAGTGCAGTTATACAGTGCTCTTAACTAAGAGTAAAGAACTTTGATTTAACCAAGAAGTTTAGTGAAAGAGCTGTTCCTCTAAAATATTCAATTAATTCTAATGTACACATATATTTTTCCTTTGTAGTAAACTGGGTTTTTTCCTTATTACTTCCAGAAAAGTAATTTGTGTTACTTTGCTACAGCCTAATACAGCCTTCACTACCATTCCAAAATGTGATTTCCTATAATGGTTTTAGATGCTGTCTCAGAAGTGTGAATATCGTTTAAAGCAAGCGGCTATTTTAAGCAATGCTTTGTGCCTTGGTAGCCATTAATCAGCTCCCATGTGGTTTTAAAAATTCTACTTTTAGTAGAAGGTAATGACCAGAATCTTATGTTCATAGGTGAAATTTGGTTTTGTTAAATTATATAACAAATACAGTAAAATAGTATAATCTGTAAGCACAGAAACAAAATAAGAGATCATCATAATGTTGAAATACAGCATTTTCTAGTGATTGTTCCAGTTTTTCTGTGTGCTACTTCTGCAAATCGTTTGATATGAGTCATGGAACCTTTTTCTTTACAGATTCCATAAGCAGTACAAAGAACCCCTGAATACGTTTCACTCAGATTCATCAGTTGTTAACATTTGTTCATACTCTTTTTTTAATCATTGCTCTTCTCTCTCCTATATATGCTTATATGCAGTATGTATACATCATAAACACACATTCTTACATACATAGTTGTAATGAATCATTTGATAGTTGCAGAGGTCATGCCCCTTTACCCCTAAATACTTCAGAATAATAATACTGTAATCTACAGTTCTTATTAAAATTTTGCCAGTTGTCCCAGTATTATCCTTTATAGCATGTTATTAATCTGGTCCAGGATCAAATCCAGATCACACATTGCATTTAGTTTTCATTCCTCTGTAGCCTCCTTTAATGCGTAATGGTTCCTCAGCCTTCCATTGAGTTGGTCTTTCATAACATTGACATTTTTTAGGAATGCAGGCCATTTATATTGTAAAATGTCCTTCAATTTGGATTTGTGTGATTCAGGTTATTCGTTTTGGTAGGAATACTACAGGAGCAATGCTGTGTCCTTTTCAGTGCATGATACCAGGAGACACAGGATGTCGTTTTATCTGATTGTTGATAGTAACTTTTAAGCACAAAAATACTTGTGGCTCATTAGTTTCTTCTTTTGTCTCCTCTTTAAGAACTGCTTCAGGTAGAAATCTCAGGACAGGAATACATAGCTTTCTTTGGAAGGGAAGATACTACTGAGTGTCTAATATGTGCTAAGCACATGCTATGTAATATCTCCTTATCGTTCTCACAGCAATTCTTTATTCATTAGCATCTACTGTGTATCATACAAGAAACAATCCCTAGCCTCAAAAAATTCACAATCTAGGGCAAACACAATTACAATGCAGTGGTCAGCGCTAGGAGAATGGAATGCACAGCTGCTGTGGGAGCCTTCAGGAGGGGTGCCTAACTCAGCATGAGGGACCCTCATCAAGGATGGCTTCCTAGAGTCAGTGAAGCTTGAGCCAAGACTTGAAGATGATTAAGAATTAGTGGAAGCAGAGGAGGGGACATTATAGGCCAAAGAAACAAAAGCATAAGAATTTGAGAGAATGTGGAGCATGGCTTGTTCTGAGAATCAGAGCGGTTTTAGGATGGGCCAAGCCTATGGCACACATGGGGATCCCCAGGAGAATATGCTGAAAAGATAGTCATGTCCAGAGCATTGAGGCTTCTGTGTGTTATCTGAGGAGGTTGAAGTCTATCCTGAAGTTCTACGAGCGGCCAATGAGGATTTTTAAGGGAGGAGGAAGAAGATCAGTCATTCGTTAAACAGGTAGTGAGCATTGTCTGTCCCGAGCCTTATTCTAGGGACTGGGAATTTAGCAGTGAATAAGAGAAATAAGTCTCTTGCTCTTGTGGAGCTTGCACTCTTGAATCACATTTTAAAAGATCCTGCTATCAATAAAGTAAAGAATAGATTAGAGGCACAGGGACTAGTTAAAAAGTAATTAAATAACCCCACTCTGTGGTTACCTCCACTTTGTAGAAATTTTTTAAATTGCCTTTACCTATAGCTATAATGTCACAAAATTGAGAGTGAGAGTAGTGTCCTAGATAAACATCATTTATGCCAATTACCCTATGAATTTCAATTATCTACTACACTGTGTAAGCAATTTAAGATTATTCAGTTTCTTTTTTTCATGTTACAGAATCTGACAGCTCATAGTTATTTTTTAGAAATGTTGATCCTTAAAAGGAATCTAACAGATTTCCCAGGACTCAGACATATTACTTGGTTCTTCCTCTTTTCTTCATGTCTGTGATGTATAATTAATCATAGATTACTTCATTTTGTTTCATTTCATTTACAACATTTATGAGCTTCACTTTGTCAGAATGAAATGCTTGTCCCCTCCTTTCCTTTCCAAGGTGGCATAATTAATGTTAGCATCTTTTTTAACAGACTACACAAAGTTTAGTGGCTGGATTAAATCAAGTCATTAACATAATGTGCCACCCAATTTGCCCCTATCTCTCTTCGTTTCCAGGACATCAAAGTGCCACAGAGCACCAGTGTAATTGGGCCTTGCTGGCCTGTCAGGTTCCGTCAGCCTGATGACTGCTGCTTTTACTAAAAAGCTTCTAGGCATGATAATTACTGGGGGTGGGGAGTCTGAGAAATGTAAAACTTTGGACATTTCTCTATGAATATTTTATTAATTTGAATAATCAGAAGTTAACAGTATCAATTTGATGTATAATACATTGATTAAAAGCCTTGTTTTAGGTCCTCAAAATAGACATCAAAACCGAAAGTTTGCATCTGCCATAGCATTAAAAAAAAAAGAATTATCAATCCTTCTTTCACATTATTACTAATTTTACCATTTAAGCAATGCAGCTCTCAATTTTTACAACTAAATATATTGCCTTCAACTCACAGATTTCTTAAAGTGTGCCCACAGGTGAGAATGGGAGATCACAGGCTAAAGAGTAATGATCTTTTTTGTGCAATGCACATTTACATCTTTCTCCATTCCTACTAATAGCAGTTTTGTAAAAGCTGCCATATTCAATCGGACTGAAATTCAGTTCCACCCAGATGCCAGGTTCTCTTGAACTACATGAGCTGGCATTCCCAGGTGATCGCAGTAATGATGTCCAGCAAAATATGTTTTAAAGCTTTGAAAAGCAAAATGCATAAAGCAGCTCACCACTTTTAGCACTCATGTATTACACGTTGTTAAATCACTTCAGAATCAAAGATGATATCCTATCAGTGGGTAGAGTAAGCCCCTCCCACTGTTTTACATACGGAAGCTTAAGCTAGATGACCAGAAATGCTGGATTACTCTCCTGATATTGATTGCCTTTAAAACTATTTTTTATATTTTGTAACTTAATTATCTCTTACTAATATACCACGGACATCTTTCCATAGCAGTATACTCTATTTCTTTTTTTGCATATGCATAATATTACATTGTATAGCTGTACCATATTTATTTAAATAAGCACCTTTTGGTGGACCCTTTGGTTTCTATCAGTTTTTGCTAATACAGACATTTCCAGATTAAGTGCTTTTGTACAGAACATTTTTACACAAAATGTGTAGAAATTACTGTTTCCTCATATCATACTTCATGTCAAATTTATGAATAAGAAATACCTCACTGATGATTCCACTTAAAAAGAAACAAACAAAAAGGTATATTTGTTCATACATAGTATATTTGTACATACATACATATGTATTTTTTTTTCACACACACACACTGCGTTTTATTTTTACAAGAGATAAATAAACTGACGCCAAGCATTGTAAATGGATGACCACAACAAAAGCAACAATGATTGCAATTACCAAACATGAAACACACTCATACTGTGTCATAATAGTGACATTCAGTCCAGGAATCCTCCACTGTAACAGCTCCTTTACTTTGCAGTGATAATTGATTTGTATATTTTTTGCCTCTGAGTCCTTGTGGGATATATATTTTTTTTATTCAAACAGAAAGTCACAAAAATTATAATCATCCTCATCAGTTCACTCAGTCCCATGTAATTAATTTTTTTTTCATCTTGATCTTTTGTTAGCACTTCTATGAATTCATCAGTTTTCCATTAGAGTTCTGAAAATGCTTATTC
The DNA here is from genome assembly GCF_963455315.2 of Globicephala melas. Lineage (NCBI taxonomy): Eukaryota > Metazoa > Chordata > Mammalia > Artiodactyla > Delphinidae > Globicephala > Globicephala melas. The sequence goes on along the minus strand of NC_083332.1, from coordinate 32,093,064 downwards.
ATTCAGTTCAGCAGTATAGTCAGTTACCAGAAACCTGTACTTGTCAGAGTCTTTGCCATGAATTCCTTGAAGATGAAACCCTTTTATAGGAACATTTTTGCAAAAGCAACAGAGTACACCCAGAACTGTCTGTAAATGACAAAAGACTTAAAATGACCACAGTTAAAAATTTGATGAAAGTTCATGATAATGCAATTGACAAGGAAATTTAGTTATTTCTGAGATATACATTCTAAAGTAATAACTAGAATTATGACTTATAACATTATACCAGAACATATAAGATTTTTAGAAATTTCATGTAATGTCAGAAACATTTATGTTAACATATTTCCATACAAATAACCCAAAGAAAGTTTAGTATTAGTTGTTTTTTTTGTTTGTTTGTTTATACTGCAGGTTCTTATTAGTCATCAGTTTTATACACATCAGTGTATACATGTCAATCCCAATCGCCCAATTCAGCACACCACCATCCCCACCCCACCGCAGTTTTCCCCCCTTGGTGTCCATACGTTTGTTCTCTACATCTGTGTCTCAACTTCTGCCCTGCAAACCAGTTCATCTGTACCATTTTTCTAGGTTCCACATACATGTGTTAATATACAATATTTGTTTTTCTCTTTCTGACTCACTTCACTCTGTATGACAGTCTCTAGATCCATCCACGTCTCAACAAATGACTCAATTTCGTTCCTTTTTATGGCTGAGTAATATTCCATGGTATATATGTACCACAACTTCTTTATTCATTCATCTGTCGATGGGCATTTAGGTTGCTTCCATGACCTGGCTATTGTAAATAGTGCTGCAATGAACACTGGGGTGCATGTGTCTTTTTGAATTATGGTTTTCTCTGGGTATATGCCCAGGAGTGGGATTGCTGGATCCATACATATGTATTTTTATATGAGCATACAGATATAACATTTAGGTTTATGTAAGCAAAGAAAATGTCTGGAAGTATATAATCCAAATACTGTTAGCAATGAGTATCTCTGGGACATGGGTCAGGGCAAGGGTCAGCAAACTATGGCCCACGTGCCAAATCCAGCCCTCTACCTATTTTTATAAATAAAGTTTTATTGGAGCACAGCACACTCATCATTTACATATTGTCTGTGGCCACCTCACTGTACGAGAGCAGAGTTGAGTACTTGCAACAGAGACCATATAGCCTGGAATGTGAAAAATATTTGCTGTCTAGCCCTTACAGAAAAAAATTTGCCAAACCCTGAGTTAAAGAATGGGTGGAAACAAGGAACTTCTATATTTTACTTTTTAGGATTTATATTGTCGGATTATTTTTAGTGATGAATATAGATTGCTTCTAAAAAGGAAATAATTCGTTAGCTCATTCTGTACTAAAATGTTAAATAATAACTAAAGAACAGTTTAATATGAATTGTAGAAGCTTTTCTATAAATAGGAAGGGCCAACAAATAAAGGGTGAATCTTTTCTGGTTTAGAGCAGTGGTTCTCAAAGTGTGGTCCTCAGACCAGCAGCATCAGCATCTCCTGAGAATTTGTGACAGATGCAAATTCTTGGGCCCCACACTAGACCTAAGGAATCAGAAGCTCTGAGACTGGAGCCTGGAAATCTGTGTCTTGTCAAGCCTTTCAGGTCATTCTGGGGTGTGCTAAAATTTGAGAACCACAGCTTTAGGGAAAGGCAGTACTTCTCACCATGGCTGCATATTAGAACCACCTAGGAAACATTTCTAAATGCCAGGGCCCAGGCTCCACTCAGATCAGTTAGATCAGAATTTTGTTTAAAACTCCCCCAGTGGTACTGATGTGCAGCCAAAATTGAGAACCACTGTTCTATAACATCTGTTCTCAGTGATGGTGAAAGTAGAATAGCATATCAAAATAACCTGAAATTGAGGGTCATTTTTTAAATTCTCTCCTTCCTTCACAGTACTGCCATAGTAAGCCACTTTTAATGATGAAAATGTGTCATATCCCTCAGGTGTATTAGGACAGGAAAAAATATTCCAGTCATCGCTTTAGAACATGCGGTAACAAACTTCTGTAATTTGCTGACCATTACAGATACAGTAATTTACATGGTATATAAGGGAGACAGTGTTCTAAAAATAAGCATTCTTAACCCTAGCACGAGTCTGATCTCCATCACTGAAGTTTTCACTATTTATATTATTTGTTCAACGTAGTATCTTTTAACAGAACGTAATGAGAAAAGAAAGGTTACTGTCACCAATGGAAACTAGATTAGGCTTGTTTTGTTTGTTAAAAACATTACCGTTATTTGTGTGTGTGTGTGTTAATTCCCAATTTGGGAAGTGAAGTAGGGATCTAAAGTATCTCAGAAATAGTAAGCAGTATGTCGGAAATATGTATTAAATCACTACTTCTGTATTAATTGTTGTGTGTTAATTTTATAATGGTAGAGTATTCAACATGCAATGTATGATTTTTGTTGTTTTATGCTGTCATTGTATCCCAGCTGCTCAGGTGTCACTTAATAAATAAATACTTAACTATTAAAACTATTAAAATGGAATAATCTCTGTAAAAAGAAAAAGAAAAAACATTATTACTTCAACAGTTGAAGTTTCTCTTTACTCTTATTTCTCCCAAAAAGCTATTATTTTTTTAAAAATCAAAAACTTTTCAGTCAAAACTTGTATGAAGAGTGGATTTGATTCCCAATCAAATTCCTTCTAAGTAGAAGCTTTGGAGCCTAGTGTGAGGTCTAGGGGACTTATTTCGAGTCTTTGAGATGACTGTGCCAGCCCCCAGCCTGAAGAAGAGAAGTTGTAAGGATCGCCATTAATCGTTATGCAGCCTACCCTACTCACGTATGGCTCTGTCAATACCAATGGAGAGTTGGACTTTTTTTTTTTTATAAATTTATTTATTTTATTTATTTATTTTTGGCTGCGTTGGGTCTTCGTTGCTGAGCATGGGCTTTCTCTAGTTGCTGTGAGCGGGAGCTACTCTTCTTTGCGATGCACGGGCTTCTCATTGCGGTGGCTTCTCTTGCTGCGGAGCACGGGCTCTAGGGTGCACGGGCTTCAGTAGTTTTGGCGCATGGGCTCTACAGCGCAGGCTCAGTAGTTGTGGCACATGGGCTTAGTTGCTCTGTGGCATGTGGGATCTTCCCAGACTCCGGGTCGAACCCATGTCCCTTGCATTGGCAGGCGGATTCTTAACCACTGCACCACCAAGGAAGTCCCAGTTTGACTTTTTTTTTTTTTAATTTTTATTTATTTTTTTGCTGTGTTGGGTCTTCGTTTCTGTGCGAGGGCTTTCTCTAGTTGTGGCAAGCGGGGGCCACTCTTCATAGCGGTGCGCGGGCCTCTCACTATCGCGGCCTCTCTTGTTGCAGAGCACAGGCTCCAGACACACAGACTCAGTAGTTGTGGCTCACTGGCCTAGTAGCTCCGCGGCATGTGGGATCCTCCCAGACCAGGGCTCGAACCCATGTCCCCTGCATTAGCAGGCAGATTCTCAACCACTGCGCCACCAGGGAAGCCCCCCTGCAGTTTGACTTTTTGAACCAACTATTTTGAGCTTGTCTTAGAGCTCACTTCAATTAAACTTTTATTCTTAAGGGGCATAGACATAGATCATCACCTTCTATTTCCATTTTGTGTCTATTGTTTTGTTATAAAGTACCAGGTTCTACATACCTTGGCTCCTATAGGTAGGCTTTAATTATATTTATTTACACACACACATACACATATACAAAGTATTTTTATGCTGATAAAATAATACTCATGTAAACTTATATACCATTTGGGAAGTAACTTGATAATCCTATGAAGCTGACTTTCTCATACGTATCACCCAGCAATGCCAAGAGAACCACTCGCATACGCAAGAAAACATAAAAGGGTGTTCAATGCAACATCCTTTGTAACAGCACAAAATTTTAAACAACTTAATTGTTCATCAATAGAGAAATAAATAGACTAGAGATTATATAGACAATATAAATGGAATTCTATACAACAGTTAATATTAATGAATTAGATTGTAATTATAACCATGAATAAATCTCAAAAATATAGTATTGAGTGAAGAAATTGCAGAATGCTTAATAGACAGTGATACCATTCATATAAAATCTAAAAACAGAAAATAATATGTTGTTTATATATATATGCATACATAGTAGAAAATATAAAAGCTTGTTTGGGAATGATACACACCAACTTCAGGATAGTGGTTACCTCTGGGGGAAATGAGGAAGAAGGGGAAAGGAATTGGGAGGGGGCGCTTTTCCCTGTATCCGAAATATTTTATTTCTTCCACAGTAACAGCAAAAAGATTTAAATCAGATACAACAAAAAGGTAACATCTGTTTAAGATGTTGAGTACTTGAATATGCCAAATTATTTTCTTTATAGTTTAAAAAGTTAAAGAAATGCTTATTCACTGTAGAATTAAGAATGAAATAAAACTCACATGCAATCTCACCATAGTGAGATTTAAATCTAACTGACTGAAGCAAGTTCCAAACCTTTATCAGAGGCTATTCTCAGTTAAGCAATACTGTGTTTAAGGGCTGTCAAGTTGAATTAGTTTTTAGAAGCCTAACAGTCCAACCCCATTGTGGCTGCTGTGATGGTTGAAACCAGAGGAAGAATTCAGCATGATCTTCTGAAGTACAACATAAAAAATTTAAGCATGCCAATAAAAGCCCAAGTAAATACTATAGAGAAATATGGCCTAAAATGTGAATTATAACGTCAGTCAGGAAGCAGTAGTGGAACTGAGCCAAAATCATGAGAACTCTTAATGTTTTTTTTCTCTGAGAGTAATACAAGCTGTCATCACATTTCTAGATCATTCAATCACATAAAGTATAGTGTCCATCTATACAGACAACTAAAAAGAAGTTGCACACAGTTCTTATTTGAGTGATTTCTGTTACTGCTGTTCACCACAATCAGAAATTTTAAATGCTCTTTTTATATGTTGATGCTGACATCTTGCTAACTAGGGAAGCTAATAGGATAACTGGCGAAGAGGACACAAACAGTACTGAGAAGTAGCATCACACCTAGTAACATGTTCACACGCATAGAAAAGAAACAAAACAAGAAAAGCCCAAAGCCTGTCCTGGCTGGCTAACCTATGTATGAGCAGGGTGTAATACAGAGGTATGACCAGTTGTATTCCTCTAGTAATTCTGAACAGACATTACTCTGCATCCGTCTAAAAGGCTATGTTTCAGTCGCTGTCATTTGAAACAGTATATTGTTACCCCTTCCAGTTCTCCTAATTGAAATTTTTTCAGTATTTTATTATGAAAATTTTCAAACATACAGAGAACTTGAGCTCACAACAATACCCTACCCCTAGATTCTACAAAATTGATCGGTGTTTGTAATAGTATTATTTAATTAAAATCTAGAATGGCAAGATTTCTATACATTTTTCAACAGTTAATAATCACCAACTTCCCAAAACGTAGTAGATACAATCAATATTTGTTAAAGGTGAAAACACTAATAATTGCAGCCTCACATATTTCTGGCAATATATAAAAGATATTCTGAATAGATAGAGGACATTCAGCGTCCCTTGACTCTATATCATTAAGTATTTATTGAGAGCCAGATCCTAGAGAGGATGTTAAATAGCAAAAGATGAATAAGTTATGGTCCTGGCCTCCAGGAACTCACAGTCTACAGAGAGAGGCACATATGTAAACAAATCCACGCAATACAATGTGACTAAAAAGTGCAGTGAGGGCCCAGAAGAGGAAGCAACTCAGTCTTGGAAATCAGTAATGCACTCATAAAAGGAGTACATGCATGCCCAGGGCCTCAAATAAGTGGAATTTTGTCTGATAGAGAAGATTTCAGATGCAAAAGCTCAGCAATATTAACAGTACACCACAGGTCTGGGGAAATGGCGAGAGTGTAGGGTAATAGGTTTTCAAGCAGAAATGTGATACCTGATTTGTTTTTAGGGAAAGAACTCTGCCACCAGAAGAAGAGTTGAGGCTGCAGGCAAGCAAGTAGACAGACAGGAGTGCCTCACCTCTCTTACAGCCATGAGAATGGAGCCTTTTTTTTTTTTTTTTTTTGAGTGTGTACTGCATAATCACACCAGTGATGCAATAAGCAAGATAATAGTCCCTCTATAACTGAACTTAGAGCCTCGTACCACCCACCTGTCTGCTTACAGTTCTGCCAACCAGTTATTTTTTATGATTCCTTCTGATTTCTCCCTTCTTACTCTATAAAACTACTTTGTAATACTAGGAAACTGTTGAATTAGTTCCTTCCTCAGATCATGTGAGAACATAAAGAAGGAGTTTCTCTAGAGATAAAAATGAGAAAAAAAGAAAAAAAACGCATCTTGTTTTGTGTTTATATCTCCAGTAGCTGACACAGTGTTGAAATATCTTAAGCTTTCTGTAGCTCAGTGAAACATTGAAATATTTAGGAAGTAAAGTGAACAGGAATGAGTGATCTATAGGATATGGTGGATGTGAAAATGAAGATTTGCAAGAATGGCTCCAGGGTCTCCTGGTTCTGGGTGACCAGGTGGATGGTGATGTCATCACCTGAGATAACAAATATCTAGAGGATGAATGAGACTGGGGGAGAGAAGAGATCATGAGTTCATTTCTGACAGTAAGTTGGAGTTGTCTGCTAGTCAGTTGATGTGCTTCTTAATCTTGAAAATCTTCGTATATAATCTAGTTGAACTTTTGATTCACAGAGCCATGAGAACAACCAGAATTGTTCCAGCGTTGAAAAATAAGTTGGCTAGCCCAATTAGCCAAAATTTATAATGTTTAGAAATTGTTTATTCAGGGTGTGCTTCCCTAGATAGATACTGTTTGGAACTTATCACTTTTTGGATTTATTTTAGCTTGATTCATGTAGTATCAAAGGAACAAAGAAATGATAACTAATAACTCTGTCAGTTAAGTTAGGGAATTAAAAAGGACATGCTAGAGGTAATGAGGCTGGGTCAGGGTGGGGGGAATAACAGAAAAAAAAGAAAAAAAAAATCTAGACCAGAAAGAAGATAGACATCCTAAAAATAATTTTAAAGCTTTTTTTTTTCTTTTTTGGTTCGTACAGTGGGTTTTCTTTTGCTTTACTTGGTTTCGGTATTTTGTTTGTCTGACTGTGATCCAAGTATCTACATTTATTTAGAATTCTATTTTGTACGTAGGCTTATTTGACAGCCCAAGTTCGTTCTTACAGTAACGCAAGTTTTCATATGGGGATTGTACAGTTAATATATTATTAATTTAAAAACCACTTAAATAAATTTTGTTCCCCTGCTATTTAAAAGTTAATTTGTCTCTTCATTGGGTTCTGTGATAAATTTTAAATTCCTCTCCTCACAATGTAGAAATAACCATGTATACCTCTTTTGCCTTTTTATAGCTATTTTCTAAAAATGATTCTTTTGTGCAGAAGCAGGAATGTTTTATGCTATTGTCATAACAATTCTAAGTTTGTCAAATTACAAGTTATGTAAAAGACTTAATTATGCACTGTGCTGCAGTTGAGCCAGAATTATAAAATATGTGTGTGCGTGCTATTTTGACAACCACAATACATTTTAAGGCAAAATAATATCATTTAAAATACTTTCTTTACCATGTTAGTCTTCGGCAAGCAGAGAAGGGCTTTTCTGAAGTGAGATTAGACAATAGAGCCAACTTCATTTTTTATGCACGTGAACGGAGAGGGCTTGAGGTTATTAGTTGAAACCGAGTAACCTTTCCAGGCTTTCATCTCTTTCTTTTCAAATTTGAATATGAAAAGCATATTCAAGTCAAAGACCATCACTTTAATGACATTTGGCAGTTATTTGATTTATTAGGTTTTAGAAAAAATTTTCCTTTAAATATTTCATCATACTATGCTAATCCTAGTAATATTGCCAGCTGCAGCCTTGTACCTGTATTAGTGGAGACAGAATGGTGTGGAATTTTCTCTGTCATCCTAGTAAAATTTCCGTGAATCTACTGAATAATAAAATAACCTTATTGAAATATTCAGATTTAGGTTTTTAGTTAAAGTGTCTTAGAATACATAATAAAAGAAAATGTCTTTTGAAAGAAGGGGGTAAAATTACTTCATCAAATATTGAGGGGGTTTGCCAGCAATGGAAATTGTTCTTTATGGGAATATTTTTACAATAGGGTACCTATGCTTTTCAATTTGATTAATTATATTATATACTTTGAAATATCAAAATAGTAATCACTATGGTGCATTTACATACTGATTTACATCTGACAATGAATTCCTAAAAGTTGGTTATATAAGCAGGTCTTAGTATCAGGATTTTTAATTATTATTTTAAGTTATATAATTTATAGTAGGATGCCTCTGAATTTAATAAAGAGAGATTTAGTAAGGGGGAATAAAGAACAAATTTTAAATTGTAAACATTTAAAATCAAATGTAAACATTTAACCGAGGAATTATCTTAGTGTGATCTAATTTTTAAGTCATAGTCTATCATTTGTTTTAAATTATTACTCAAGGAAACATATGTGACTCTCATATAATGTTTGTGACACCAAAATCTATTAAATAAGGATTGAGATGAAAATTACACAAATACATATTTTTAGTTAATTCTGTAAAAATGAGATAAAAATAGATTACAAGAAAATGGGTTAAATTCGATAAAAATTTTCTTTCTTTTGTTTGAAAACTTACTACTTATTGAATGAAATATGTTATGGCAGAATATATAAGTGAATGAACTGTAGCCCTAGTTAATATGGATTCGCGTAGCTACTTATGTTAGCATAGTAGCTATACAGTATTCAACAGGCTTTGATCTCTGAATAACCAAAACTTTCTCAGGTACCGTAGAGTAAATAAAAGCAGTGACAAACATGTATTTCATTACATAGTTTGAAACAAGGCCAACTGATACATGTCATTCTGAAAGTAATCGGAGATGAAGATCTCATAATCTTCATTCCTGATGGACTACTAGTGGGGTATTTATAGCCTCAAATGTAAATCAGGAGACTATTGCCATGACACTGTTAACTTCAAACCCTGGGGCATTAGAAGCTCATTCTCCCTCTCTCTGTCGTGAATAATCTATCATGTGTAACTAGACAGTAGGGTACAATACCTTCCAAAAAAGAAATCAGTGAAGGCCACTGCCTTTATGTTTTATTTAAAATTGATAGTGGAAAAGAGTGAAGGATTTTTTGTTCGTTTTATTTGTTCTGTATCTTTTTTTGTTTTTGCTCTTTAAACAGCCATCAGAAAAAATTCGGATTGAGATCATAGCTCTAAGCCTTAATGATTCTCCAGTAACTGCAGATGATACTATCCAGCGACTATTCATTGAGTGCCGATTCTACAGTCTTCCTGCTGAAGAGACACCTGTGTCACTTCCAAAACCCAAGAGTGGGCAGTGGGTCTACTATAACTATAGCAATGGTAGGTATGGTATTTATAGTATACACTTTTGTCTATGAAGGAAGGAAGCCAAAGGAACAGGGAAAAATTACATTTCTCTAATGTTCACATAAAATCATGGAAGTGTTGTCAGAATAGATTAATAAAAGTCAAACCTGTAGCATAAGGATTAAGAAATTAAATTTAAGGTACAGTTGGCCTTCTGTATCCATGGTTCCACATCTTCAGATTCAACTAAAATACGTTGGAAAATACTTGGGGAAAAAAATTCCAGAAAATTCCAAGAAGCAAAACTTACATTTGCCATGCATCAGTAACTATTTGCATAGTATTTACATCTATTTATATGATATTAAGTTTTATAAGTAATCCGAGATGATTTAAAAAATACAGGAGGATGTGCACAGGTTATATATGCAAATACTACACCATTTTATATAAGGGGCTTGAGCACCCTCAGATTTTGATATCTGCGAGGGTCCTGTAACCAATCCCCCTCTGATACTGAGGGACAGCTGTAATGCTACAGTTAAAAGAAAACGAAAACAGTGGGAAAACAATGTTTCTAGATGTTCCTGCTATATCATAGAAAAATGCCACCTGTGTCTACAATTGAATTTAATCGAAAAATATGATATTTCAAGGAGAATAAAACTACTAGTTTCTTTATCATATGATTCTAACAATTTAATGGCCTAATTATTTCTGCATTTCTGCTCAATGTCATCACATAGATGTTTTTACAATATACATGTATATCTCTCCCAGTGTCTAGATGCTCAGGATTTTAATTGAGTGATATAAGTTCTTAAAATACTTTTTCATTTTTTAGCCCACACATCCCTTCATAGCAGTAGGCAGGTGTTCTCTTTTAGGGCTTTACCTATCAGCTAGTTGATATGAAAGTCTGCTAGACCAGTATAGACCCAATAGGCACCCTGTAAATTCTTAGATCAACCAACTTTAAGACGTTTTTAAGGACAGTATATATCAGCGTATAATTAGAGGGGAGTAAAAAGATCATATCAAGCTGCCATGACCCTAAGTTAAAAGTGCTTATTAAGCTCTTCAAAAACCCTATATGAAAACAAACCAGAAAGATGGAGTGTTGCATTATCTTTAGCAAAACAGGCCATCTCATGCTAGTTGAACACCAATATTTTTTTCTCACCAGTTTTATAAATTTCTTTTTTTTTCTTTTTTTTCTTTTTTTTTTTTTTTGCGGTACGCGGGCCTCTCACTGCTGTGGCCTCTCCCATTGCGGAGCACAGGCTCCGGACGCGCAGGCTCAGTGGCCATGGCTCACGGGCCCAGCTGCTCCGCGGCATGTGGGATCTTCCCGGACCGGGGCACGAACCCCTGTCCCCTATATCGACAGGCGGACTCTCAACCACTGCGCCACCAGGGAAGCCCTATAAATTTCATTTTAATCAACATGTATAATCATTCTATTGTACCACTAGGATTACAAATGCTCATGGTTTGTTTGTTTGTTTTGCAGTTGGCATTTTTAGAAACATGCTCATTGCTTGAAATAGTAATCATGAGTATCCAGAGATCTGGTCTAGTCTTCCTCGTATCTACAGTTCTTACTAGTTACGAGAACTTGGGCAACGTGTTTCAATTTCGTGATTCCCTGTCTTATCTGTTGAATAAGGTGCTAAGAACCCTTCCAGCTCAGATTCTATAATTCTGTGATAACAGGTGGGTTGAGAAGTCACATGGGAAATAAATAACGTGGTCAGGACAAGAATCTGATTTCTCCTTCCTATCATTGACTTGATCTAATAGAACATTTCCAAAAATATTTTCTCAAGCTTCCTAGAGAGCTTTTAACTGCAAAGTATCAGAAAAGTAAGCCATAATTACGATATTATTAGTAATGAAAAAACTCTTTAGTCAACTAATTTTTTAAAAAATATTCCTCAAATTTTTTAAATTATTATTTCTTCTTTTTTTTTCTTTTTTTGGCTGCGTCAGGTCTTAGTTGCAGCACGTGGGATCTTTCCTTGCAGCACACAGGCTTCTCTCTAGTTGTGGCGTGCGGGTTTTCCCTCTCTAGTTGTGGTGCATGGGCTCCAGAGCACATGGGCTCTGTAGTTTGCAGCATGCAGGCTCTCTCGTTGAAACGTGCGAGCTCAGTAGTTGTTCAGTGTGGGCTTAGTTGCCCCATGGCATGTGGGACCTTAGTTCCCTGACCAGGGATTGAACCCACGTCCCCTGCATTGGAAGGCGGATTCTTTACCACCGCACCACCAGGGAAGTCCCTAGTCAACTAATTTTAACGAAGGTACCACCCAAGAAAAGAGACAAGCCCTTCTGGTTTTTGTATTATTCGTTGTAAAGGGCAGCAGTAGACTGTTTGGTTGGACTGACAACAAAATTGTTTTTTAGAAATTGGTTGTACATTGAGACACTTGGCCATGCAGCAGAACACAGGTTTCCATTTGCTTAAGGAGCAATGCAAATCATTCTTTGGATGAAACCTGTGATACATGCTCAAGTATCCTGAATTTTGTACATTCTCACATGGTGACCTAGGTCTGTTTGAGGCTTTTTGTTGGTTTATTGGTTGGTTGGTTGGCATTGATTTGGTTGTTTTAAATGTTTTCCTTTTACTGCAAGATACCCTACTATCTAAATGGTATTTTAAGAGTTGCTTATGTTTCTAATGAATTAGTCATTTGATATCAACAAGAAAACTAGTAATCTATTAGAATTTAATTCATTAGAAGTGTTTACTGTACCTTTCTGCAGCTTCTATTCCTACCTATTGAGATTTGACTATATAGAATTTTCAAGGTTAACTGAAAAGAATTTTAAGGATATTTATCTGATGGGAAGGGAGAGGAATGTACTTTGTGCTTAGAAGCAAATTAATGCTGTTTTATATCTACTGTATCTGAAAAAATGAAGTCCTAGATCATCAGCAAATTTGAGAAATAACATTAACCTTGGAGAAGGTTTATTTTTCACTTAAGTAGGACATACTGAAAGTGTTTATTTTTAAATTACTATGTTTGCATCTCCTTCATTGCAGGAGAATCTCCTTGAATCTTTGGTTAATAAGTAACTATCTCACTCATCTAATTATTGTAATGATTAACCATTCACTTGTTATTTGATATAAAAGGTCAATGTAAATGTAGGCTTACATCTTCCAAATCTTATTAAATGTTAATGAAAGTAGTTTTATTTCCAAACTGACGTTTTCATTGAGACAGAAAATTTAAAGGACAGTTAGTACATGCTGGCTTCTATTTGAACACCATACCAGGCGAGAGGTTAACCAGACCTTGCAATGATTTTTACCCTGCATTATGACTTGAATCTATTCAAAAGGGATTTGTATACTGAGGCCTAAATTAGGTACATAAAATGAGAGGTTTAGACTGGTGATCCCCAGGATTATTCATAGCCTGATTCAGTCTCTTTCTTAAGAGGTGTTAATACCAGTTTCACATACACGAAATATATATCTTTTTAGGGCTACGAATAGTAGAAGAAAAAAGAAAAGAATCAACGTTGAATTAACTTGCTAGACACTGGTAGCAAGAACAAAACATTTGTATTTTATTGGGCTTGAAAAATTTGCTTGGAGAACGCTGAGAAAGCAAGAAAATAGTTTGGAAAAGAATAAGATTAATGGTAGGTCTACAGAATGTTGTCTGGGCTGAATAAAGTCTTCTAGGGAGTTGACAGTGGGAAGAAAAAAGATTAATGAAATCGTCCAGAGTTTTATGAGACTTATACAGATCTAGGCCTTTAGTCTCTGAGCATTGAATGGTCTATCTGTTGGAACAATTAAAGTTTAATGCAGAAGATGAAAAGGATGCAGAACTTTAGATTTTGTTACTAATGGGAGGAAAAACTTGGCAAAGGTAAGGACTGGGGGGATGATAACACTTCAACACAAAAGTTATCTTCAAGGTTATCAACCCTTTATATAATTAAACCATCTGCTTCTGCCAAATGACATTGATAAAGAAAATAAGGATTTCTCCAGCCTGCAGAAGTGAGGGATGTGTTTTTAATGGTAGACAATTCAAGATCAACTCAAGTATTTGGACTACTGGTTTGTATCTTGTTTGAGACACATGCTTTCAGTAAATTTATGTCAAAATCTAGCAAGTCCTAAACAAATGTGATTTCTGATGAGAATGAAAGGTAGATAGCTTAACTTTTGGAGAGTTCTGATACATTTCATAATCACCAGAATTGCTTTTTAAAGGATGAATTTCAAGTTTTGAAATTGTAGATTTTTTTTTTAACCATCTAATTCAGAACACCAAATGGATGTCCTTGGGATCATGACCTAATTAGAGGTAACCAAAGTGTCTCTATCTCCCACATGTTTGACACAAAAAAAATGTTTACTAGTTCCTGATCCTTTTCAAAAATCAGGCAAAGGAGTGTTGGGCCCAAATGTTGGTTCTCAATGGTATCCTGACCAGCAGCAGCAGCAGCTGGGAAGATATTAGAAATGCAAATTCTCAGGCCCTACCCCAGACCTACTGAATTAGAAATTGAAGGTGAGCTCAGTAATCTGCATTTTTAACACATCCTCCAGGGATTCTGATGCGCATTAAAGACTAAGAACCATTAGGCTAGATTAAGATCCCCAGTCTAGGCCTTGTTTGTGCAAGCAGGAGAGCTGTGTAGTTCTAACTTGGTACACTTTTGGAGAACCAAACTCATCAGTAAGTAGCTTGAGTTTTTTTGAAAAGGAATTTTTTTTTTTGAAGTATAGTTGATTTAATGTTGTGTTAGTTTTAGGTGTACAGCACAGTGATTCAGTTATAGATAGATAGATAGATAGATAGATAGATAGATAGATAGATAGACAGACAGACAGACAGACAGATATCTTTTTCAGATTCTTTTCCCCTATAGCTTATTACAAAATATCCCCTATGTATAGTCCCCTATGCTATACAGTAGGTCCCTGTTGTTTATCTATTTTATATATAGTGGTGTGTATCTGTTAATCCCAAACTCCTAATTTATCCCTCCCCCTACCTTTTCCCCTTTGGTAACCATAAGTTTGTTTTCCATGTCTGTGGGTCTGTTTGTTTTGTAAATAAGTTCATTTTGATCTTGTTTTTTTTTTTTGATTTCACATGTGAGCGATATCATATGATATTTGTCTTTATCTGGCTTACTTCACTTAGTATGATAATCTCTAGGTCCGTCTATGTTGCTGCAAATAGCATTATTTCACTCTTTTTAATGGCTGAGTAATATTCCATTGTATATATGTACCACACCTTCTTTACCCATTCATCTGTCGATGGACATTTAGGTTGCTTCCATGTCTTGGGTATTGTGAATAGTGCTGCAATAAACATTGGGGTGCATGTATCTTTTCGAATTATAGTTTTCTCTGGATATATGCCCAGGAGTGGGATTGCAAGATCATATGGTAACTCTATTTTTAGTTTTTTAAGGAATCTCCATACTGTTCTCCATAGTGGCTGTACCATTTTCCATTCCCATCAACAGTATAGGAGGGCTCTTTTTTCTCCACACCCTCTCCAGCGTTTATTATTTGTGGAAAAGGAATTTTTGAAAGTGTTTAGTCAAGAGAACTGGTTAACACACCTGGACCAGATGTAAATATCTAAAGCAATATCCCTTTAAGAAAGAGTGAAAGGAGGGCGAGATGGCCGCTCTTGATACAGCAATGGAATTCTCTCTCACATCCCAGTCTGTGCTAACAACATGGTTGCAGTTTAAACAGCAGGAAGAGCTCTGGCTTCATGTGGAAGAAGGAGAAGGTATAGCATGGAGGTTAAGAAGGCAGGCCATGGGGCAGACCTCCCTGGATTCAAATTCTAGCTCCACCACTTTCTAACTAGGTAACCTGAGGCAAATTACTTACCTTCTCTGGGTCTGCTTAATCATCTGTAAAATGTGGGTCAGCATGGTTCTTAACAGATGTGATTGCAGTAAGGAAAGTATTGAGTGTAGTACATAGTACATAATAAACATTGCTCAATAAATGGTGGCCATCACTATTTTTATCTTTGTCAAGAGAATAGGATATACAGTGTGCTGGTCAACTGGATGAAGCAGAAGGTGTCACAACTATACCATTTTTTTTACCAATTTCAATGGTAAAGATTTTTTTTAAAAAAAGTTAAACATAGAATTGCCAAAGATTTAGCAATTGTACTTTTGGAAATGTACCCAAAAGAATTAAAAGCAAGGACTCTGACAGATGTTTGTACACCATGTTCATCACAGCATTATTCACAATAGCCAGAAGGTGAAACCAACCTAAATATCCATCAAAAGACAAATGGATAAACAAAATGTGCTGTGTTTGTATGTATGTGTGTGTATGTGTATATACATGTACATACAGGAACATTATTGAGTCTTAAAAAGGAATGAAATCCTAACACATGCCATAGATGAACCTTGGAAACATTATGCTAATTGAAATAAGCCAGACACAGAAGGATAAATATTATATGGTTCTACTTATAAGAGGTATCTAGAATAGTCACAGTCATAGAGACAGAAGGTAAAATAGTGGTTACCAGGGGCTGAGAGGAGGAGGGAGTAGGAAGTTACTGTTCAGTGGGTGTGGTTTCAGTTGGAGATGATGATAAAGTTCTGGAGATGGATAGTGGAGATGGCTGCAAAACAGTGTGAATGTACTGAATGCCACTAAGCTGTATACTTAAAGATGCTTAAAATACTAAATTTTATGTTATGTATATTTTATCACATTAAAAAAATTTTTCAAGCTGTTGAGATTCATCAGAACTGGTCTAGTTTAATTGAAAGACTATTTGGATGCTAGACGTTGAATTCAGTCTTTTTTTTTTGTTTTAAATCACTGAGATTACCCTTGTTTTCAAGCAATGTAGACCACTATAATTAACAACACTGTATTGTGTATTTGAAAGTTGCTAAGAGAGTAAAAAAAATTGTCACCATGTGAGGTGATGGATGTTAACTCACTATGATAAATATTTTGCAATATATACATATATCAAATCATTATGTTGTACTCCTAATACTCATACAATGTTATATGTCAGTTATATCTCAGTAAAACTGAGAAAAATTATCACAAAAGAAATGTAGGCCAGTATGGCTTAAAAGCTTTAGAACTCTGAAGTCAGAAAGGATATGGTCTACCATATCTTGAATTGGTAATTAACAGCAAAAACAAAAAATTCCGATTTGGAAAAAAAAAGTTCAAATTTAGCTTGGTGTACTGGTGGCCAAATGAGGTCCCATCTTCCAGCATTAGTGGAAAAGCATGACTTTTTTTAAAAGCATGCCTTTTTAGCATTGATAAGTAAAACACTATATTTACAAAATTTACAAGAACCCTTTGTCTTTTATGATTCCTGTAAATCTCAGTAACCTGTATCATTGGTCACATTTACTAATATGGTATCGTGCAAAGAGCAAAAAGCTAAGAGCTGCTGTTTGACCTTGGTTCTTCCTTCTCTTAAACTACCAGCCCACCTCCACACAGACCTTTGTGCCTCACTCAGTGCCCAGCACGTGCCATCCCTGGCCCTCGGCTAATATTTGCTCAACTAGCCAACGATTAAATGAGTTGATAGCATCATAATTTGAGATTGAACTCAAATTGTCCAGGGAAACATTCTCAGTATGAAATATGTTTGTTCCCAACGTAACCTGGCTTTAGAACTGTCATGGTATCTTTTCACCCTTTGTGTATTTTTGATCAGGGATTATCTCTAAATTGAGATCTGGTCACAGGAGAGACTTTAGCTCCAAAATGGCACCTGAAAAAGAAATGTCTTCAGAAGTTAACGCATGGCTGAAAGGCTGCCGAGCTGAGAAAAAATAATCAGAATGAAAATTAGAGTGTTCACACTCTGAGATGCCATTTTCCCAAAGTGCAGACATTTACAGTTTCACGTGTTCACTGTCTTCTTCCTTGTGGGTCTTTAGATGAGTTACCTAATCTTATATTTCAGCCAAGTAAAGTCTAACCACCCTCCTGCATGCCAGCGTGAACCTTTGAAAACCAAAGACAAACTTCACACCCTAAAAAGCCTCTCTCTCTCCCTTCCACCACAGGTCTATGCCGTACCCCCACCCAACCACCAGCAAGCGTCAGTGTGTGGATTTCCTCAACCCATTGCGCTAGGATGCCTCTTTTATTGCATGTTGTGGCAGGAGAGAAGGATTAAATTACCAGGGCTGTCAGGAAGGACAAGCTCTCTGCCATACATTATCATATCACTTGCTTCTTGGGTGAAAGAAAATGCAGTAAATCCCTCAAATACAAAGCAATGAAGACCGCTGGCTTTTACTGTCACGACTGCCACTGCCATTAACAGGCAGTGACAGCGATGTGGCACTCTTAGATGTTGCTTGTATCTTTTCTGACAGTGTGTACGTAAACCTGCCAGTGACATGACATTAGATCACATGACTATTCAGATTTGATTCTGGTTTCCAGCGCGGCTTTCTTTTCCCTTGCGTACAAGTGAGGTGGTATGACTTGAGTCTCTAAAAACAGGTATTTATACAAATACAGAATGGTACTAATGTAGCATATTCCTGAGTGACTTCTTGTGGATTTTTTTTTTTTTTTGGTTTAGTGATCTACGTGGATAAAGAAAACAACCAAGCCAAGAGAGACATCTTAAAAGCTATACTACTTAAACAAGAGATGCCTAATAGAAGGTACATTTAAGCATTCTAAATTATCTGGCGGTTTATACAAAGTAGATCTCTGTAGCATGGTGTGGTGGGGAAAGAAAAGCACAAGATGAGGAAGCAGAACACCTTACTTCCCTGATTCACTCAGTGTCCTTGAATGAGTATGTGACCTCTCTGGGTCTCTTTCCTCCTAGAAATATCACAGCCCTGCCTACCATACAGAGTAACTGTAAAGATCCTATCGTGCTTTGCAAACCAAAAGACTGTACAGTGTAGTATATAAAGTATCCCATTGTCAGTCAGGTATAAGTGTAAAGCACCTAACAGTGATTGCCCCGAGGGGGCGCTCTGGACTCAATGGCTGGAATATAAATTCTTGTTCCATCACTTACTAGCTGTCTGACCTCAGACAACCACCCTGTGCCTCACTTTCTGCATCTGTAAAATGGAGATAATACAGGGTGGTTGTAAAGATTAAATGAGATGATATGTGTAAGATGGATAGAATAGCGCCTGACACAGAGTAAGAGCACAGTAAGTATTCATTGCCGTCATTATAAGCAGTAGTAATATTATTATTTGTAATAGCTCATCAGCCTTTCATACTAATTTTTACCTCACTAGCACTTTTTAATAGTTCATCATTTCATGTTATTTTTAATGCTTTTGGGGGGCAAACTTGAACGGGACACTTTGCATTTTTGGTCAGTAGAGAAATTATACCCTTTCGAGAAGGAAAAAAACCTGATCTTAATAAATTCTTGCTGGACTTCCCTGGTGGCGCAGTGGTTAAGAATCCGCCTGCCAGTGCAAGGGACACGGGTTCGAGCCCTGGTCCGGGAAGATCCCACCTGCCACGGAGCAAGTAAGCCCATGAGCCACAATACTGAGTCTGCGCTCTAGAGCCCGTGAGCCACAGCTACTGAAGCCCATGTGCCTAGAGCCCATGCTCCGCAACAAGAGAAGCCACCGTAGTGAGAAGCCCGCTCACCGCAACGAAGAGTAGCCACTACTCGCCGCAACTAGAGAAAGCCCATACACAGCAACGAAGACCCAACGCAGCCATAAATAAATAAATAAATAAATAATTTTAAATAAATAAATAAGTTCATACTTTTGATTGCGCTCCCATCCATGCAGTCTGAGGAGTTATCTAAGTGCTACCCATCAACCCCTGAGCTGGGGCTTTGCCAACGCCCCTCTGCTGGCTTGTTCCCGTTGGCCTGGGTGGACCCGTTATCTCCCCATTGTCCTCTTCTCCTTGCCTTTATGGCCCATCAGTGACAAAGCCTCTCACTGCCTCAAACCAGCACTTACCCGTCCCCCACCTGAGAAAGAGACTGAGGTTCATCTGTTTCCTAGACATCAGGAAGTGAACATTAACGACATTATATTTTTCAAAAGAGCTTCCAAACTAGCATCTGATCTTCTGTTTCATGAAATGAAACTGAAATTCTTAGCTCTTAGGATCTGACAGTGGCTTTTTCTTTAACTCCTTGAAATACATGTATTATTTCCTTGAATTTTTTTTTAATATTTATTTATTTGGCAGCGTCGTGTCTTAGTTGCGGCATGCAGGATCTTCATTGTGGCACACAGTCTCAGTAGTTGCGGTGTGCGGGCTCTCTAGTTGTGGCATGCGGGCTCAGTAGTTGCAGCACTCAGTCTCAGTAGTTACAGCACGTGGGCTTTCTAGTTGTGGTGTGTGGGCTCTAGAGCACGTGGGCTTAGTTGCCCCACAGCATGTGGAATCTTCGTTCCCCGACCAGGGATCAAACCTGTGTCCCCTGCATTGGAAGGAGGATTCTTAACCACTGGACCACCAGGGAAGTCCCTCCTTGGATCTTGATTCTGAAGAAAGAGTAGGAAAACCCTATTAATTGCCCTGAGGTTCTGTTTTTCCCAGGACGGTAGATAATCACTCAGGTTTAACCTACTTTGTATACTTCAGCTTCTTTCAAGGCCACCTCAAATACCACTGGCCCCCTGGGGTATCCCAGGTCACTAGTGATTAAATGGCACTGGCCATGTCATCTACTTCTCTGTGGTCAAGAAGCTGGGTCATCACTGCCCAGAACTGAACTTTAAAAATAAAAAAAAGTCCACCATAGCTGTAATGACTCCCACTCTCCCATCATTGTTTCCCTAAAAATTTTTAAATGTCCACAGAGGCACAAACGTTCATGTCATTTTAGATACTGCAAGAGGCACTGCAGGTGCAGAGTGACTGGCTCGGGGCTGATGACAGCTGAGGGCTTGGAGCGCTGGCCACGTGCTCATCGGACTGCCAGGGGAGGGATGGGGCCATCATGGGAGAATAGCCCTGTCCCATTTCTCTCCTTTGACAGTATCATTTTCTTAAGGGGAAAAAAAAGGAGTTTACATTTACATTTTTCCACAACCAAAAGACAAATGTTATTCCAGTGAATGTTCTCACCTTTTTTAAGTACTCTGGGGTCACATTACTTAAAGTACCTCCTAGTTTATAAGAATTCATTTTCTCAGACAGTAGCCCCCTTGAACATTGGTGATAACTTATAGAGCCACAGTTAGATAAGTTTGGCCAATCTTCTCTGACACACATAAGATGATGTGCATTGTATAATGAATCACATACAGTACCTTTGCATTCTGTCCCATGCTATATTTGCAAATATACAAGCGTCACTTTAAAAGGGAGGCAACACATTGAAATGGGAGTCTGGAAATTACTTATTTGAAGTCGTGGTTTTGACACCGACTTAAGGTTCCTTTTTGGTTTCATTTCTTCCCTTTCACAGTGTTCTACTGTACAGATCCAACTTAACTATCAGCACTCCAGTATGTAAAACTCACAGGTGAGCCCTTAGGCTCTTCTATCCTGTTTCATATAAAAACGAACTATTTCAGAATGAGGAAAGAATGAAAACTGCTAAATGATCTATGGAGTTTCAGTGCCTTCTGGTTTCCTAAATGACAGCAGGTTACGTTTGAGGTCTAAATCTTGAGGCCCAGCCCAAGGCCTGCCTTCTCCAGTCAACCTTCCCCAAATGAGGCAGCCTTCAACTAGGACTTCCATTTTGCAGTTCATGTAGTAATTCAACAAATATTTATGATCCCTACCTAAGTATCAGGAACTAAAATGCTGAAAAAGAGGATATCTTTTTTTTTTTTTTTTTAAAAGAAGATGTTGGGGGTAGGAGTTTATTAATTAATTAATTTATTTTTGCTGTGTTGGGTCTTCGTTTCTGTGCGAGGGCTTTCTCTAGTTGTGGCAAGCGGGGGCCACTCTTCATCACGGTGTGCGGGCCTCTCACTATCGTGGCCTCTCTTGTTGCGGACCACAGGCTTCAGACGCGCAGGCTCAGTAGTTGTGGCTCATGGGCCTAGTTGCTCTGCGGCATGTGGGATCCTCCCAGACCAGGGCTCGAACTTGTGTCCCCTGCATTAGCAGGCAGATTCTCAACCACTGCGCCACCAGGGAAGCCCAAGAGGATATCTTTGCACTCATGGAGTATACATTCCACTGAGGAAGACAGACAACAAGTAAACAAATCAACCAATTACATATTACAATAGGTACTAAGAGAAAGCTAAACAAGCTGTTAAAATGGAAAATAACATAAAGGGAATTCCTGGCGGTCCAGTGGTTAGGACTCCGCGGTACCACTGCCAGGGCTGCGTTCGATCCCTGGTCAGGGAGCTAAGATCCCACAAGCCTTGTAGCGCGGCCAAAAACAAAAAGTAGGAATAAAAAAAGTAATAATAACATGAAGGCAAACCCAAGGAGATGACATTTAAGCTGGTTAGTGAAGCCTCTCCAGCACATAAAGCAAGGTTCCATCTCTTTGTTTTGGCAGGGTTCAAGGTAAGATAAGATGTGTCTGTGTGTGTCCGTGTATGGGTATGTACAGTTTAGCTGAAGCCAAGCTGTAGTTTTTAAATTATTTTAGTGTACCTTCCTCCCTTTAGAGCCTAACTTTAGTTTCTTAATTTTGTATTTGACATCTCATTTTGCTCTCTATAGAATCTAAACCAGAAATATTGCATTTTTTGTTTTTAGCCCTTTCTCTGGCACTTAGAAGGGTTTTTTTTTCTTTTTTTCTCAGAATTCTCATATATTCAGTGGAGGTAATGGTATGCATTTGTAAAGTATATAGATAATTATCCTTAGATATGAGACATTATATAAGGATAACACTTAATATTACTACAATCTTGTAGCCTCCATCCTTTCTGTAAGTCTTGTGGGTGTAAAATGTGTGTCAAATATCACTTCTAATTCCTTCTTTTCTAAGTATATTCATTTTAGGACAATATCTTTCATCATCATTCTTCTTGTTTAATGAGTGATACAGTCATTGTATAATTTGGTTGTCTCGGTTTTCAATTGAGACAAGCCTTTCCCATGTATTCTTTTTCTCTTCCCTTAGAAATGTAGAAGCTTAAGGAGCTCTATCTAGATTAAAAATAGTAATAATAAAAGAGCAAACATTTACTCAGTGCTTAATGTGTTCCAGGCACCATTTACATGTATCATCTCATCCAATCCTCACAAGAGCCCAGTGAACCATTACTATTCTACAGATAGGGAAACTGAGATCAGAGAGGTTAAGTAATGTGTACAAAGTCACACAGCTAATTAATAGGAAAGCAGAAATTTGAACCCAGAACGGATGCCCTTAAACCACTTAATCTTAATTTATCTATTTTATGCATCATATAAAATATCCATCTTTCTATTTCCTGATCAGAATTTATTGCTATGGAAAAACAGGGACTTAGTAAAGAAATGAAATGTTGAATACTTTTAGCAAATTATTTTAAAATATTGTCATGTTTACCTGTAAACATTTGGAAAGGATTTTAATCGTGCATATTTTTCAAGGCATGACATCCCAGAGACTTAGGTTTTTACCTAACAGTGTTATCTAAGAAACAAGTTTCTTGTTTTGTTTCTGATTTGGGATGGATAGATTTTGAAAATGGTTAAAATGGTCGTTTACAAGCATTCGTGGTTTAAGCTATGCTGCCAAGACATATCAAAAGAGTACTTAACTGTAAATTCCTGTCATTTGGTCAGTCCAAGTGTGTTTGGCCTCAACACAAGCCACTAATTCAAATCAGTTCCATCAGAACCCTCCAATTATATGTCTAAAAGTAAAATAAAACTTGGATGCTATGATTGTAAGTTGAAAGATTGCTGAACTAATACAAACATTTCGTATAGCTATTGGGTAGAGCTACAACATTTAGCTAACATAATTAAGAATATATAGAACACAGTTGGTTAAATTGCTTAGTAGAAACTCCAAAGTTGTGCATTTCTATAGAAAATGTTGCATTTCTGTTGAAAAAGCTGCCCTAACCTCCCTGGTCTTTATTCACTTGATCCTTTTAGCCTTAAAAGTAGACATGTCAAAATATGATCAGATAATATATAATAGAGTGAACATCTGGTTCTTCTCTTCGCCTAGTAATTTTCTCAGATTCTAGTGATAAATGATAATCAGTGCTTAGAAAAGTGAATTAGTGTTCATGTGAAGTCTGGGTGTGCTATAATAATTCTAATCGTTCATATAATAACTTATATAATTTTCTTTTTATTGGAATAATTGGAAACTGAGATTTCACAGTTTGTGATAAAAACCCATTCAGGAGTTTTGTTTCATTTGTGATTTTTTTTTCTCACTTTGTAGCGATGTTCTGTGTTCTTTCCCTTCTCAGCGTTCGCTTCACTGTGGTCAGTGACCCTCCAGAGGATGAGCAGGATCTGGAGTGTGAGGACATCGGCATTGCTAACGTTGACCTCGCCGACATGTTTCGGGAAGGGAGAGACATCATCGAGCAAAGTATTGATGGTATGGGTGGAAGTATTGCTCAATCTGTACAACCAGCAATTGCTGAAATCCAAATTCTTTATTAAAACCTTCTTTTTGCTGGCTGCAAGGACGTTGAGTCACACACTAGTTGAATCCTTTGCGACTCAAGCTGATGTTTTGTTGAGGCTGGAATTTCTCCCTACATCCCCCCCTTACCCTCCTTCTCTGCCTTCCTCTGAATCAACAGAAATTTAAAAATAATTAATTGTGTTTCTCAAGGAATTATTCATTTTGTTAGTATTGTGGGGCGGGGGTTGTGGGGGACAAAAATGTGGCCATTGGATTTTTTTTAATGTTGTTTCTAGAAGCCTCATGCTGTCAACCCTTATTTCAGCTAAGGCATGTTATTCTGAGTGATCATTACAGTGTGTTCTGCAAGGCTTCTCTTTACTTCAGTGTTACAGTCCGGTGATATAGTCACTGCAAATAACTGAGTAGTTTTGGTCACTTGCTTGATCAGGATTCAGGGAGGAGTTAGGGATTCCTGACAAAAAGTGCTCTTCTAGATTTTCACCTCACCAGGTGTGAGTCCCAACAATGCCTAATTTCTACCCCTTATCCTTATATAACATATTTAGAACATGCTGAAGGTACTGTACTTTACGAAATCAAGACTTTTAAAAATAATAATCAGGGATGGCCTGGGCTGTACAATAAATGAAGAAACGAGGCTGAGTCCTAATCTCATTTCTTAAGTCAGCAGAGCCATCCATCACTGGAAAAATGTACACGGTTTGTTTACTCATTTATTCATGCATTAAATGAGCACTTAACTGAGCACCTCTTAAGTGCCAGGCACTCTGCTTACACCGTAGTTCAGCTGTGGTTCACATGTCAAGCTGCTTGTCCTGGATGTGTGTCAAGTGCTCAAAAGTCAGGATCAAGCCAAATAATTAACCAAATTAGACCAAGTAACCAAATTAGAAACCTATTCTGGGAAATTTTGTAAACTATACATATCACACACATATCACAACTTTGGCAGGCACAGAAGAAAAAGATGAGAGGATTAAAATACGAACCTAAATCCTATTAAAAACACCCAGAACCAAGAGAGTCTGACAGAAATGTTCAAAATTATCTGTGCTTTAGATTCTTTATCTTTTCTACAGTCAGTGCTGTTTCAAAAGCCATCTTCTCGTTCTGCAAGACCACAAATGATCATATTGGTCTGATAGAGACAGCTATTGTGGCCTTGTTCTGGGAAAGAGTCAGAAAATTAAACGCTGGTAAGGTTAGGTTTTTAATGCGTTGCTCTGTGCCAGACATAGAAGTGAGGCGTTCCAAAGAAGAGGTGAAGGCTCGGCAGTGCGCTGGGGACCATTTGTTCCCCTGCAATCTCCCTGCCTGCTCATTTCTCCACCTAAGTCTTTGTATACTAAGTTTTATTTGAAAGTTTCCTTACAAATTTTCTTGGAATTAAACACACACACATATTAAAAGTTCAAGGAAAACCACGAGGAAAATACATAGGAAACTATATAGACTCATAAGTGCTGTCAAGACTTACAAAGTCCAAAATTCTGGCCTGGAGTCACTAGTAGGTTATCGCTGTTCACAGAGGGTTGGGGTCTGAATCAGCATCCCATTTGGCCCCCACCACTGAGCTCAGAGAATTATCAAACGGTCTGCCTTTGATACACCACTAAAGCTGTGCCTCCTTCCCAGAAAAGCCCACAGACGCTCAAAATTTTGCATCTACTTTCTTGCAACATCAGTTCATAGACCCTCAAAGCCAATCCGTAGACCTTAAGATTCTGGGTCTGCCATTTTAACTTTTTCTGATTTCACGTATAATCTATTTTAAATGGAATGTTTTCCTTAGAAAGATAAATAACCATTCCAGGGGACTTCCCTGGCGGTCCAGTGGTTAATACTTCACCTTCTAATGCAGAGGGTGCAGGTTCAATCCCTGGTCGGGGAGCTAAGATCCCACATGCCTTGTGGCCAAAAAACCAAAACAAAACGGAAGCAATATTGTAACAAATTCAATAAAGACTTTAAAAATGGTCCACATCAAAAAAAAATCTTTAAAAATATATAAATAACCATTTCAAATAATGATCATGTAATTTCTTTACAGTAAGTTGCCATTCTGATATTTGTTAACACGGTATGTTAGAACAAATTCTTCGTTGTCATATCTTGATCCCTTTTAGACTTTTATTTCCTACTAAGAAATTCTGATTCTGTGGGAATCATTATCCTATAGCCTTTCCACTGGGTAAACTTCAGGATTAGATCATTAGTTTTAACTCTACAAGCAATATGTATACATACATACAGTACATCTGAAATGTGTATACACACTCATACACACATGACAAGCTTTGATTTTTAGATTTCTGAGATACCAGTGAACTTTGGACTTCTGTAGAGCTGTTTTCATCTTTTCAACTACTGTTTCAGCTAGGCTCTCTGAAGAAAAATCTGTTGAATGATATTAACACTTTTCTGCTATCTTCTCCCTAGTTTTGGATGCTCGAGCAGATGGTGGAGGTATTGGCAAGCTCAGGGTAACTGTCGAAGCACTCCATGCCCTACGGTCTGTCTACGAGCAATACAGAGATGACTTGGAGGCTTGAAAGAAACTACCCCAGAGGCATCTCCTACTCCTGAGTAAATGCTCACATGAAAGCACTTAGATGAGATTTTCGTAATTACTCTGGTGTATGTAATCTATAATTCATGAGAAGCTGGGAGGGAGGAGGCCTGGGTTTGAAGTGTTCAAGTTTTGTATACTTTTTCCATTTGTTTATTTTTCTATTCCCTCCTTCCCATGACTGCCACCCCCTCAGGACTTAAGTTCTCCACAGTGGGCAACACCTTCTCAATAATTTATACCTACATGATAACATGAGAAAGTCTATTTGCATTTTCAACATTTTCTTATGAAGAACTGAAATGCAATTCCCATTTTTATTTTTAATAAGCAAAAAGCATAAATCTTAGAAAACCTATGAAAAAGAAATACTTTTACGTTATCCCTAATTGTCCCACTAAATGGAATGTGTATGATTAGCCTCATTAAGAGTTTTGCACTGTGAAGATTTTATTAGAAGCAATATATGAAAATTACTTGGATTAATGTGTTAATCTTCCTCTTTAAAATGCTAATATCCATTTTATGCACATTAAAGCTCAGTATGCATTTTCTTTGATGCATGCCATTTCTATCAATTAAATATAAAGAATGAGACTTGGCACCAACTTATTAAATTACTGCAAGTTTTTTGTTTTTCTTTCTTAAAAATTACAGTTCTTCTTATTTGTATTGTTTTCATGTATTTGTAATGGTAATATGGGATCCAGGAATGTGTGTATGTAAAGAAGAGACAGATACATGAAATTTACACTTTGAAAACTTAGCTTATGACATAGAAAGAAAATATTAAAAATATGCCTGAAATTCTGATATGCTTAGTTAGACCTGAAAGGAGTATCTTTTTATCATTTTTTAAATTTACATCAAGCTTGTACAATGCGAGGGTGTATCTGGATAACCAGATCATCGAAAAGCAGCTCAGAAAGTTAATTTTCTAGCTTTTACTCAATCTCACTGAAGGATTTAATTGATATTTTTAATGGAGCTGTGAATCAATGCTGCAAAGGAATTGTCTCTAGAGGTCTAGGATATAATGCATTTCATTTTTTAATTTACTTTTTTATTTGTCATTTTCTTCAAAGGATTTTTATAGGCTGTGGGTTTTCACTGTTTGCAAACAGGCTATGTTCCTTCTTAAGCATATGTAAAGTATTCAGGGAGATAAGTAATTTATTAAAATCTACCTAATTTGCCGTGATATATTAAATCTCTGCTTCAGTGATCACAGACCATTTCATTTAGAGAATTAGGCATTCCCTCTTTGTGTGATTAAAGCTCTGGAAAATGAGTTCTTTGCTCCTATTTGTGAACATTCAAAGCCTGCTAATGGCAAGAAGATGGAATAGATTATGAGACAATTCATTACAGTTCAACAGAAAAAAAAAAAAGCAGCTATAATGCAAAAATGCAAGTATGAATATCTGCATATAGTTTGAACCATCTGTGCTCTAATGGCTTCAATAATGACTCTCGTCTTTAGGAGGCTTTGAAATGACATCCGTACAATATTAATTTGTTGATGTACATTGTGGAACCAGTAGAGTATGATCTGACCACAGAAATCTATAAATTCTGTCTCTACCATTGGGCCTCCCTGTCTGGGGCCTGCCATCTCCAAGAAGAATCTTGCTCTCATCAAACTCTGCAAATCTTCATAACAACTCATTCCTCTGGAACCTTCTAGAGACCACAAACATCTGCAGACTAAACCTCTCCAATCCTAATAAACAGCCACATGTTTGTTGTCACTTCAGCTGGCTCTGAGCTCATCTTTTTGGCCTCTCTTTCTAGCTTTCTTTGGCTTTAAGCAGTTACAGTGTCATTAAGGCCCGTAATATTCCCTGCAGTAATTTAAAACAGCCGGATTATACCCTGGGATTAACTGAGTGGTTTTTGAGACATTTATTGTGGTATTCTCCCAGGAGGTTTGTATTATTGTTTTAAAACATTACATCCCAAACTAAATACCCTTTCAGCAGGGAGAAGACCAGATTGTGCTGACTTCTTATGATCTTTAAGTGGAAAGGGGAAGTTTTTATTATAAATCTTCTGAGATCTAGTCAACTGTATAGCATGTATACCTCAGCTAACGTTAGAGAATTAGCCACGTTTCTGTCACTTTCATGTGTACCGTAACAGATTATTTAAGATTCCTTTTCTAGTTTTAGAATACTCGGCCTCAAACTACATGAATTTTCACAAAACTCATTTTCATAAGTAGTTGAATAGCTGCTGACACGTTTTGAAGTGGATAAGTGGTCTTGGATGCTTCAAATGGTTTTCATAATCTGCCCGAGAATAGTTTTTTGTTTTGTGTTGTGTTGACCAGAGTTCGCTGAAAAGTTCCCCACCTTTTAGGATCAAGAGCAATGGTTTTCTCTTGGTGAGCTAAGCCTGATCCATTAAGTATGGCTTGGCGCTGGGCAGGGGGCCTGGCCAGACAAATACACCAGCTTAAGGTAAGGCTTGTATGAACTTACAGCTCTTGGTGTAAACGTACACAGTACACTCAGCACTTTTGGGGGCTGAAATGCTTTTAGTTTGGAAATATAAATAGAGATGTGATGTGGTATGTGGGAGAGTGTATTTTACATGTTTTTTTGCCTACTGTAGTAGAAATGTCAAATTCCTAGCCACTGTCATGAGAAGCAGTTGACAAAAATAAGTTTTATGGTTTACAGTGTGGTTTACGTAGAGAACATTTCTCTTCACTCTCAGTTTCAACATGTTTTCTAAATTATCATGGTTTATTGCCGTTTAACTTAAATTAGTTTTTTTAAGAATAAATAGAGAATATATTTAATCAAATAAAGAACAGCCACGTTGAAATTCTGCTGTTCCTGCCATTCAGTCGTTACCACAAAACACAAATAATTTCTGTGTATTATGAAGTGTGGGCTGAGAGCGTTCATGTGATTGGGGAGGTTCTGCGTGCACCCATGCTCCCACAACAAAACATAAGTTGTTTTAGTAATCTGACATCAAGAGCTGTGACAATGAAAACCACTTCTTACACATGTTCTAACAAGAATCCGATTAACATTCCGGTGGATATGGAAAATAACTTTTTTTTAGTCAAACTGGCACTATTGCTGAATTTAGAATGATTTCCTTATGCTCTAGATAGCAAAATGTGAATCACGTCTGTGAACAAATACGAGAATAAAATGTCATTTTTGGGGTAGTACAAAACAACCAAGGGAGAGCTTTGGGGATATAAAATTATTGAGTGATTGACAATACCAGGGTGATCATTCATCCCCAACTATGAGAGTACATTTTAATAAGTCACTCATGCCTGAAGGCCTCTGACTACCTTAACAAAGAAAAACTAAATCCATGATTTATTATAGTTTGGGCAACATGCCTAATTAGATCCATGAATGGGAGCAAATGCAGCTTTATATCCCCTTTGTTCAGAACAAAAACAACCTGCCGGTCAACCAGAAAGCTAAGAAGTATCAAAGCTATGGAAACAAGTGTTTTAAAAACCGAAAATACAGAATTAGAAAACATCTCCTCATCCTAATCTCTTTTATCTTGCAAGATAGAATCTTCACTTCCATTTCAATATAAAGTACCACCAGTGGACTGCACCTTACAGTCTGACCTGCTGGGAAATTGGGCCCGTGTTCCTGATGCCATTACACCTTTTGTTCTTGCCCTTTCGTTTTCCATATACCATTGACTAATATGTTTAAACCTTGTTTCTCCTTCAGTTTTTCTGAAGTAAAATCTGGGTCCCTCAGACTTAGAACATGACCTCTTTTCAATGGTAGATACCTTTGGACTTTTCCTCTGCTTTTTGCCCTCTCTCACTCTTTATTGAGATTCACCTTTCTCAGCCCCGTAACAGCATCACCTCTCTGTTCATTGAACATCATCAGTTTTCTTTTTAAATCAAATGTACATCTTGATCTTTATATTTCTGTCATCTATTCTCTTCACACCTATATTCAGCTGCAACATCTCCTCCCGCCTGTCTATCCCCCTACTCATTTTTAGTTATTAGTAAAGCACATTTTTTCCTTCTTTTCTTGGTGCTATAACCACTTCTTTAGATACCAGCATCTATGACAATTTCCCAAATTTGGAAGGTCATCTATGACCTTCCCAAAATGTTCCTTTGTGTTAAGACTTCTCTTAATTTAACATGACAGGGGCACTCTTAGTCAGCCATCATGACACTAAGGAAACAAACAGCAAACTAATTTTTGTGTCTTTGCTTCTTTTGTACCTTTTTACAGTGAAGTAACAGAGGCTGAAACTCAGAAAGCTCTCAGCGATCACTGGTAAGGAGCTGAAGCATAAGCGGTTTTTAAGAAATTTTAAGGAAATGTATCACTTTAAAATCAAGCTGTATTTTCTGTAAATGTGTTTTGTCGCAGTTTACACGGCCTCATTAACAATAGGGAAAATAAGAGAAATTTTGGAAGAAGACTTAAGAGACTACAATACAACCTAGAGGTTGGGGAGACTTTTCTAACCAAGAGAGGGAAGACAAGCTATAAAACAAGACATAGATGTATTAAATATGTAAACATTAAGGTAGGGTGACAGTTTTAATATCCGACAAAATCGAATCCAAGGTGGAAAACAAGGGACAAAGAAAGATTTTATACTCGTAAAGGGAGCAAGTGGTCAAAGATGTAGTGAACTTGAGTAAATGTATCTCACAGTATTGCCTCAAAATTCATGAAGCAACAACTGACAGAACTATAGTGACTACATGTTTTTTAAGATAATTCTCAGAGAGTGAGAGATCAAAAGATAAGAAAAAGTCTAGAAGATTTGCTTCGTATGATCACTAAATTCAAATGGATATAGAACGCATGCAGGACATTCAAAGAAAAATTAACCGTGTACGCAGCCACAAAGGAAGTCTCAATTTGCAAAGAATCAAAACCTTATAATTTGTTTCTCTGAGCAAAATGCAGTGAAATTAGAAATCAGTAGTAAAAGGCTAGCTAAAAAATAATTTTATCTAAATGTTAAAAATATGTGTTATCGGGCTTCCCTGGTGGCTCAGTGGTTGAGAGTCCGCCTGCCGATGCAGGAGACACGAGTTCGTGCCCCGGTCCGGGAAGATCCCACATGCCGCAGAGCGGCTGGGCTCGTGAGCCATGGCCGCTGAGCCTGCGCGTCCAGATCCTGTGCTCTGCAACGGGAGAGTCCACAACAGTGAGAGGCCCGCGTACCGCAAAAATAAAAAAAAATGAGTTATCGTTGTTTGGGGTTCTAATAGGACAAGGGATAACCCACTCTTACATCATAACCAGAAGACAGAAAATCCTACAAACTTCACTTTATGTGTAAGTGGGGAACATAATTAAACATCAGCTTAGAAGCCCATGCCAGAGGGCGAGAAAGGCAAGGGTTAAGCATAAGAGAGGAGCCTGTGACAAGATTTTAGTGGTGGCAGAACACAGGTAATATATCACCTAAGTTTCTCCCAGGAGACGGTCCACCCTGAGTGAGGAAATGCTGAGGATGGGTCTGTGGCCTGGTGGATCAGAGTACTGGCTACTGGGGAAGTGAATGGAAGGGGCTTGGAAATGCAGAGGACCAGAGGTAGCAGTCTTGGAAAGACACCTCTTCTGGAAGAGAAGGAGGCACTTTGGAAGGGGGAAGTCTCCCTTGGAGGCATAGTAGTAAAATAAAGAAGGAACCAGCTGAAACTGTGGGCCCCAGGGAAAGAAGATAGTATCATTAAATGGTGTCAATATTAATAGAAGGTCATTTATTTTAAAAACTGCACTTCACTGTAACAACAGAAGAGGACAGTCTTGAGCTAAGAAATCTTATAAGCCACCCAAACCCCTCCCCCACCCATATGATTATCTGCCCTGGCTGGTCCAGGAACATCCAAAACAACTTTTAATTAAAAATAGAATCCTGCATCCATATTCCATAAGAGAACAAAAATGAGAAAACTTTTCAGCAGGATGGAGCTGTACGCCAGTAATTGTAAATTTGACAGTTTGGATCACCCTTCTTGTTAAGAACAACTTGGAAAGCTCATTTTACTTAGGCTGTAAGAAATTACAGGAACAAGGGGACTTCCCTGGTAGCACAGTGGATAAGACTCTGCGCTGCCCATGCCAAGGGCCCCGGTTAAATCCCTGGTCCGAGAACTAGATCCCACATGCATGCCACAACTAAGAGTTCACATGCCACAGCTAAGGAGCCCACCTGCCGCAACTAAGACCCGGTGCAACCAAATAAATACATAAATAAATAAATACAATTACAGGAACAAAATCTGGGAAGGTGAGCCAGTCAGGAAGGCTGATTTTCTCCTAGATGCAACTGCAATCTAAAAGCATGGGTACAGATACACCAAAAATACATCTACGCATGGAACAACTCCTACAGAGCATCTACTGAACGCTGGCAGAAGACCTCAGACCTCCCAAAAGGCAAGAAACCCCCACGTACCTGGGTAGGGCAAAAGAAAAAACTAAACAGAGACAAAAGGATAGGGACGGGTCCTGCACCAGCGGGAGAGAGCTGTGAAGGAGGAAAAGTGTCCACACACTAGGAAGCCCCTTCGCGGGTGGAGGCTTCGGGAGGCGGAGTGGGGGAGCTTGGGAGCCGCGGAGGAGAGCGCAGCAACAGGGGTGCGGAGGACAAAGCGGACAGATTCCAGCGCAGAGGATCGGGCCGACCGGAACTCGCCAGCCGAGAGGCTTGTCTGCTCGCCCGCCGGGGCGGGCGGGACTGGGAGCTGAGGCTCCGGCTTTTGTTGGAGCGCCGGGAGAGGACTGAGGTTGGCGGCGTGAACACAGCCTGCAGGGCGTTAGTGCGCCGCGGCTGGCCGGGAGAGAGTCCGGGGAGAAGTCTGGAACTGCCGAAGAGGCAAGAGACTTTTACGTCCCTCTTTGTTTCCTGGTGCACGAGGAGAGGGGATTAAGAACGCTGCTTGGGAGAGCTCCGGGGACGGGCGCGAGCCGCGGCTGAGGGTGCGGAGCCCAGAGACAGACATGAGACGCTAGGGCCGCTGCTGCCGCCACCGGGAGGCCTGTGTGCGAACACAGGTCACTGGCCACACGCCCTTCCGGGGAGCCTGTGCAGCCCGCCACTGCCAGGGTCCCGGGATCCAGGGACAGCTCCCCCGGGAGAACGCACAGGCGCGCCTCAGGCTGCAACTTCTCGCCGGCCTCTGCCGCCGCAGGCCCGCCCCACACTCCGTGCCCCTCACTACCCCCGGGCCTGAGTGACCCAGAGCCTCCGAATCAGCGGCTCCTTTAACCCCGTCCTGTCTGAGCAAAGAACAGACGCCCTCCGGCGACCTACACGCACAGGCGGGGCTAAATCCAAAGCTGAGCCCCTGGGAGCTGTGAGAACAAAGAAGAGAAAGGGAAATCTCTCCCAGCAGCATCAGAAGCAGCGGATTAAATCTCCACAATCAACTTGATGTACCCTGCATCTGTGGAATACCTGAATAGACAACCAATCATCCCAAATTAAGGAGCCCTGTGGATGAAAGGCTCTTGGTGCTGCAGCCAGGAGTCAGTGCTGTGCCTCTGAGGTGGGAGAGCCAACTTCAGGACACTGATCCACAAGAGACCTCCCAGCTGCACATAATATCAAACAGCAAAAATTTCCGAGAGATCTCCATCTCAACGCCAGCACCCAGCTTCACTCAACGACCAGCAAGCTACAGTGCTGGACATCCTATGCCAAACAACTAGCAAGACAGGAACACAACCCCACCCATTAGCAGAGAGGCGGCCCAAAATCATAATAAGTCTACAGACACCCCAAAACACACCACCAGACGTGGACCTGCCCACCAGAAAGACAAGATCTAGCCTCATCCACCAGAACACAGGCACTAGTACCCTCCACCAGGAAGCCTACACAACCCACTGAACCAACCTTAGCCACTGGGGACAGATACAAAAAACAACAGGAACTACGAACCTTCAGCCTGCAAAAAAGGAGACCCCAAACACAGTAGGATAAGCAAAATGAAAAGACAGAAAAACACACCGCAGATGAAGGAGCAAGATAAAAACCCATCAGACCTAACAAATGAAGAGGAAATAGGCAGTCTACCTGAAAAAGAATTCAAAATAATGATAGTAAGGTTGATCCGAAATCTTGGAGATAGAATGGACAATAGAATGGACAAAATGCAAGAATCAGTTAACAAGGACCTAGAAGAACTAAAGATGAAACAAGCAACGATGAACAACACAATAAATGAAATTAAAAGTACTCTAGATGGGATCAATAGCAGAATAACTGAGGCAGAAGAACGGATAAGTGACCTGGAAGATAAAATAGTGGAAATAACTACTGCAGAGCAGAATAAAGAAAAAAGAATGAAAAGAACTGAGGACAGTCTCAGAGACCTCTGGGACAACATTAAACGTACCAACATTCGAATTATAGGGGTTCCAGAAGAAGAAGAGAAAAAGAAAGGGACTGAGAAAATATTTGAAGAGATTATAGTTGAAAACTTCCCTAATATGGGAAAGGAAATAGTTAATCAAGTCCAGGAAGCACAGAGAGTCCCATACAGGATAAATCCAAGGAGAAATACGCCAAGACACATATTAATCAAACTGTCAAAAACTAAATACAAAGAAAACATATTAAAAGCAGCAAGGGAAAAACAACAAATAACACACAAGGGAATCCCCATAAGGTTAACAGCTGATCTTTCGGCAGAAACTCTGCAAGCCAGAAGGGAGTGGCAGGACATATTGAAAGTGTTGAAGGAGAAAAACCTGCAACCAAGATTACTCTACCCAGCAAGGATCTCATTCAGATTTGATGGAGAAATTAAAACCTTTAGAGACAAGCAAAAGCTGAGAGAGTTCAGCACCACCAAACCAGCTCTACAACAACTGCTAAAGGAACTTCTCTAGGCAAGAAACACAAAAGAAGGAAAAGACCTACAATAACAAACCCAAAACAATTAAGAAAATGGGAATGGGAACACACATATCGATAATTACCTTAAATGTAAATGGACTAAATGCTCCCACCAAAAGACACAGATTGGCTGAATGGATACAAAAACAAGACCCATATATTTGCTGTCTGCAAGAGACCCGTATGCTAACACATATATATGGAATTTAAGAAAAAAAAAAATGTCATGAAAAACCTAGGGGTGAAACAGGAATAAAGACACAGACTTACTAGAGAATGGACTTGAGGCTATGGGGAGGGGGAAGGGTAAACGGTGACAAAGCAATAAAGAGGCATGGACATGTATACACTACCAAACGTAAGGTAGATAGCTAGTGGGAAGCAGCCGCATAGCACAGGGAGATCAGCTCGGTGCTGTGTGACCGCCTGGAGGGGTGGGATAGGGAGGGTGGGAGGGAGGGTGACGCAAGCGGGAAGAGATATGGGAACATATGTATATATATAACTGATTCATTTTGTTGTGAAGCTGAAACTAACATACCATTGTAAAGCAATTATGCTCCAATAAAGATGTTTAAAAAAAATAATAATAATTCCACACAAAAAAAAAAAACAAAAAACAAAAAAAAAAATAAAAGCATGGGTAAAAGGCTAAGAAGCTGAATAGAGCTTCCAACAGACTCTCAGGGCTTTGAAGAATAAAAGTTGCAATTTAGGGTCCACTGAGGACTAGGAGCCCCAGTAAATCCCCCAGGCTCAAATTATTTCTACGTTTTTTATGTATAGTGCTTGATACATTTATAAAATTAACTAGGCACGTAAGGAGACAAGACCACATGACCGAAGACTAAGACTAAGCAGACAAGTGAAACACCCATAAGTAATTCAGATAATGGAATCATCATCCAGGAACTTCATCTATGAACTAAGAATTCATTAGGTCAGTATCCAACAGCAAATCAGACACGATTGAAGAGAGGAAACTCTAAAAAAAAAAAAATCAAGAAAATATCAATTTGGATGCATGGGAAGAAAAATGGAAAATACTGAAGAAAAAAACAGGGGGCAGTTCATAGACTTGGGATTGTGTGGAAAGTTATACAGGCATACCTTGGAGATACTTGCAAGTTTGATTCCAGACCACCACAATAAAGTGAATATCACAATAAAGTGAGTCACAAATTTTTTGATTCCCCAGTGCATATAAAAGTTATGTTTACGGTATACTGTAGTCTATTTAGTGTGCAATAGCATTATGTCTAAAAAATAAAAACATGTACATACCTTTTTAAAAAGACCTTATTACTAAAAAATGTTGACTATCATTTGAGCTTTCGGTGAGCCATAATCTTTTTGCAATAGTAACATCAAAGATCACAGATTAGAGATCATCGTAACAAATATAATAATAATGAAAAAGCTTGAAATATGAAAATTACCAAAATGTGACACAGACATGAAATGAGAAGATGTTGTTGGGAAAATGG
The DNA here is from genome assembly GCF_963455315.2 of Globicephala melas. Lineage (NCBI taxonomy): Eukaryota > Metazoa > Chordata > Mammalia > Artiodactyla > Delphinidae > Globicephala > Globicephala melas. Next base: position 32,056,160 of record NC_083332.1, on the reverse strand, counting down.
CACCAGTAGACTTGCTCAATATAGGGTTGCCACAAACCTTCAATTTAAAAAAAAAAAAATCTGCAAAGCACAGTAAAAAAAACTAAGTAGGCCTGTACACATAATTGAAGTCCCATAGAGGAAAAAGAGAATTAGAATCAATATTCCAACAAATAATAGCTAAGAATTTTCCAGACTACACAGTTACAAGAATGAATTAATCCTGTATACTCAAGCTGGATAAACAAAGTTACTTGAAGCACATCATAGAAAAACTGTTGAAAACCAAAGACAAAATCTTAAAAGTCAGAGACAAAAGACAACACTAAGACTAAAGGTGACTTCTTAACTGAAAGAGTGGAAGCCATTAGAAAATAGTATGAAATATTTCTTGGGCCGTACTTCATGTTCTCCTTCCCCATCTTTTATTCACAACCAAGGAAGTTAACTCCCCAGGGGAACTGTTGGCCAGTAGCAGTCAGGAGCCAGTCAGGAGCCAATACTCCCCCTTTTCATCCTTCTGATGGAAAACCCTGAGGTGCATTCTATAGGGTTCCAGCAAGAATAAGCCCCATCAGTCATAGAAGTGAACAACCTGATAATACAACTTCGCATTGGCTTTTCCTTCTATTTTACTCCTCCCAGACCCTCTCTCCTCTCACTGGGATCATTTCCCAAATAAAGTACCTGCATGCAAGCCCCTGTTTCAGACCCTGCTTTGGGGGAACCCAGGCTAAGGGTAGATACCAGAAATGGCCCTAGAAAGTGGAACATCATGATGGGACTCTGAAACTGGGTCACTCGCTAATCAAATGGCAAAAAGGATGACATGATTTATGGTAAGTTGTGTTGTGATAAACCCTAGCATGTGATAGATTCTTAGTGATGGTGGATTAAGATGGTGGGGAAAAAAGTGAAGCATGGTGATCAGCTATTGATATTTACTTTCTGAATTTATGTTATATTTCAATTTTTTTAAGTTTAAGAAAAATGTTTCAGTAGATGCAAAACTCCAGAAGAAATAAAGAAAACCAGGCCTGATGCAAAAGAAAATGTAATACAGTATTCCAACATGAATTAAATATAATTCAAAAAGCAGTTGCAGATAGGAAAAAAAACAGATCGGGAATATAAAAATAAACTAGACAAACTGGAACTTATAAAATGGGAACTGATGTTAGGAAAGAAATTGAAGAAAAAAAATTAACCTTGAAATGACTAAATTATAATGTACCTAAGAGAAAATAAATATGACTGAAAATAGACTAAGGATGACAGTGGATAGAAATGAAAGGAGCCAAGAAAATGAAATTAAAGAAATAGGTAGAATCAGTGAGAAAATGATAGCTACAATATAGACAGGCAAACATAAGTAAGCTTTCCTGAAATAAAAGAAGACCTGAATCTACGTACTGAAAGGGTCCACCATGTGTGAAAATTGTTTCAAAACAGTCAACTCTGAAACATATCCTAACAAAACAAGGAGGCTTTAAAGTTAAAGAAAGAATATCCTCTGGTCCTCCAGGCAAAAAAAAAGTAACTTATAAAGAAAACAAAATCTGGTTGGCATTAGATTTTGCAAGAGCAAATCACAAAAGCAAGAGTAGTGAAATACTCATCAAATAACTCAAATGAAGTGTGAACCAAGGATTTTTTTAGTCCAACTCTGCTATCCTTCAAATATCAAGGCTATAGAAAACCAATTTTTATTATGGTGAAATTCACATAACATAAAATTATCTATTTTAAAGTGAACAATTCAGTGGCATTTAACACATTCACAGTGTTGTGCAACCACCACCTCTATAGAGTTTCAAAACGCTTCCATCAATATACAAACCCTGCATACGTTAAGCATTTACACCCTATTACCCTCTCCCCAGCCCTTGGCAATCCTTCATCTGCTTTCTGTTTCTATGGATTTACCTATTCTGGGTATTTCATGGAAATGGAATCATACAATATGTGACCTTTTGTGTCTGGCTTCTTTCACTTAGCATAGTGTTGTTGAGGTTCATCCACATTGTAACATGTATCAGTACTTCATTCCTTTTTCGAGGCTGAATAATATTCCATTGTGTTAATATAACCACTATTTGTTTGTCCATTTATCCATTGATGGACATTTGGGTTGTTTCTACCTTTTGGCTAAGTGAACATTGCTCCTATGAACATTTTGGTACAAACATTTGTTTGAGTACCTGCTGTCAACTCTTTGGGGTATAAATCTAGAAGTGCAATTGCTGGGTCATGTGACAATTCTACTTAATTTCTTGAGGAACTGACCAACTGCTTTTCATAACAACTGCACCATCCTACATTCCCACTAGCAACATTCAAGCATTCCAGTTTCTCCACATCCTTGCAACACTTGCAAAGATTTAAAATATTAAATTCTTAATAGTCATTCTTGTCAGGTGTGAGGTGGTACCTCATTATGGTTTTGATTTGTAGTTCCCTAGTGACTAATGATGTTGTACATCTTTTCATGTGCTTGTTTATAGAAAAAAACAATTTTAGACAAGAATTCAGGGAGTATTGTACTAATGAGTCCTTCCTGAGGAATCTACTGGAAGACCACTTTTGTCCAACTAAGAGATGAATGAGGAAACTGTTTAAAAGACTGGTGGTAAGCACTGACTGTATTTAACTATAGATCTTAGACCAATGAAAGGTGGGGACAAGATGGAAGAATAGTATGTAGCAAACAATTATATGTTCTGGCAAAGTAGATATAACACCTTTTTTTTAAGAGGGGAAAAGGGAAAAAGAAATGGGAAAGTAGAATAATTCGTTTTGGTTTCACATAGATTATAGGTGAGAGTCAAAGATATCACTTAAAGCAGACATATCAGATAGTTGAAGCCTAAATAAAGAAAACATGGGCATTATGTAAAGATATTAGTGGAAAGATACTAAAACAAGAACCACAAATCATTCTAATCACCAACATTTTTTTAAAACTAAAAAACAAAACAAAACCCAGAGAATGAAAAACACATAGTAAACACAGCATTAAAACAATAGGACAGAGATAAGATCAAGTATTTAAGTTGTAACAATAAATGTAAATGGTCTTAACTAACTTACGAGAAAAGATTTTCAGATTGTCCTTCAAGGCGAAATTCAACTCTATACTGTAAGAGACACTCCTTAAACAAAGTGTAATAAAATTAAAAGGGTAGGTAAAATTATAACCAGGCAAATGCACATAAAGAAATCAGAGATTGTGAACTTGTTATCTTGACAAGATGAAATTCATGGAGGGAATAGGGCTTAATGAGACAAAGAAGGACACTTTATATAACTAAAGGCCATAATTCACAGTGAAGATATAAAAGTTACTCATAACTATGTATCAAAGAACATAGCAGCAGCCTTCATACAGAATACAGAAGAGAAACATATGGAAATACATTTAGAAGAGACTTGTAAGATCCATTCTTAGTTCAAGACAAAGCAAATAGGCTAAATAAATAAATATATAGAAAATCTAAACAACATAATTCCAAGGTAGATCTTATAAACATATATTGAACTCTTCACCCTTATTAAAGAGAATATTTCTTCTTTTCAAATACACAAGAAACATGCATGAAAACTGACATGTGAGGTCACCAAGAAAACATCAGTAAGTTCTTTCAAATAAAAATAATGCAAACTAACAACATTATGTTATCACAATGCAATTAGACTGAAAATCAATAAAATCAAAAGGCACTAGGTCTTCTCCATCTGGAAAATTTTAAATTATCAAAAAAATTCTTTAGTCAAAAGGGAAATATAAATGGAAACTGAACAATTTCTCTTAAAAATAATGATTCTAAAAACACTATATGTCAGTCTTTGAGATACAATTAAAACAAAGGTAAAAAGAGAATGCAATTCTCTTTAAAATTTAATCTATTTAAAATAGATTAAATATTTATAAGAATCAAAGTGAAAGTGTAACAATAAATGAATTAAATATCTATCTCAAAAATTAGAAAAGGAACAAAAAGGAAATCTAGAAAGTAGAGAGAAGGAAACAGCAAGGATAAAAGCAGAAATACTTGAGTTTAAAACCAAATAGTAGAAATAAATAAATAAATAGATAAATAAAAAGATCTTTCTTTGAAAAAAAATCAACAAAACAGATCTAATTATTATAAAAGAGAGAAAGCACAAGTACAGATTAAACATGACAACTGGAGATTAACTACTGAATCAGTGGCTATTCTATTGATAAAATGTCAGGAATCTAAGTTGCACAATTCTATGCATATACATTTGAAAACCTAGATGAAGTGGATGATTTTCTAGAAAATACAGCTTAACAAAATTAACCCTAGTAGAGATAGAAAGCTTAAAAGATCAATTTCCATGGAAGAAATACAGTTATTAAAGAGTTAATCCAAAAAAGCACTAGACCCAGAAGATTTTACAGATGAATTCTCATAGGCCTTCAAAGACTAGATAATTTTAATGCTATTTAAACTGTTTTAGAGATGTAAAAAGAAAGAAAATTTCCATAATCTTTTAAAGAAGTGAATATATCACTGTTTTGCAAACCCAATAAACACTGCACACACATACTCAAAAGAAAACTAGAAAGTAATCCCACATGAATATTGAAGCAAAAATCCCAAGTAAAATGTTACCAAATAGAATTGACCACCACATTTAACTATATATAAAATACACCATGATCAAGAGGTGTTTATTCCAGAAATGCAGTGTGGCTCAGAATGTCTAGAAACAGACCCAAATACATACAAGAAGTTGGCACAGCAAAGGTGGCTTATTAAATTAATGGAGAGAAGTAGGCTATTCAGTAATGATGTTGGAAGCAATGAAAGGGCATCTAGTAAAAAGAAATGATTGGATCCCTACTCATACGTTAAAGCATAATAGATTCTACAAATATATACATGAAAAAATGAAACCATATATGAACTAGAAGTAAATAAATAATTATTTTTGCAATCTCCAGTGGGGATAGCCTCTATAAGTAGGACACAAAATCCAGGAGGTATGAAATGAAATAATAATAACTTTGCTACAGAAAAATAAAATTTTCTTCATAGCCAAAGAAAAAAAATCATAAAATCAAAAACAAATGAAAAACTTCGAAAAATATTTGCTAAAAATGGAGCAAATAGCTAATTTTCTTAATATATAAAGAGCTCCTAAAAACAGTAAGAAAAAGAACAACAATGTGTAGAAAAATGGGTAAAAATGTTATGAATAATTTACACAAAAGAAACTTCAACTGACTTAATGAAGTGAATATAACATTGTTGAATGTAATTATATTGATGATGGTATTAAACATGGAAAAGATACTCAACATGCTCATAATTAAAAAATGCAAATAAAAACCACAATGAGATATAATTTTTCAACTACCAGATTGACAAGATCAAAAATTTTATAGTGCTAGCAGGGCTATAGGGAACAGGCACATTCACATATTACTAGCAGGAGGGTAATTTCCCACAAACGCTGTGGTGATCAGTTTGGCAATTCTATCAAAATTTAACATACATGTCTTTTAATCCAGTAATTTCACTTTGAAGACATTATCCCAGAGATGTACTTGCAAATGTAAGAAATAATCTTGGACAACATTTTTATTTCATTATTTGTTTAAAAAGGAAAAATTGGAAATGCCCTAAATATCCAATTGGGAATTCATCCAATAAATTATGGATCTTATGGTCATGAAACTGAATATCATGCCACTATTTAAAAGATGACTTATATGGAATGCTCTCTAAGATATATTTTTGTTTGATTTTTGGCTTAAAACAACAGAAACTTACTTAGAGTTCTAGAGGCTAGAAGTCTGAAACCAAGGTGTTGGCAGGGCCATAGTCCCCATGAAGACTTCAGGGAAGAATCTGTTCCATGCCTGTCTCCTAGCTTCCGGTGGTTACTGGTAAGTCCTTGGCATTCCTTGGCTTGTAGACCCATCACTCCCGTCCGCTCCTGTCTTAACAGGGCATTCTCCTCTCTGTGTCTATGTGTTCCAAATACATTTTTAAGTGAAAACATAAGGTAAAGAACAGTTTATGCAATAAATTACGTAAAAACATATACGTTGCTTCCATGTCCTGGCTATTGTAAATAGAGCTGTAATGAACATTTTGGTACATGACTCTTTTTGAATTATGGTTTTCTCAGGGTATATGCCCAGTAGTGGGATTGCTGGGTCATATGGTAGTTCTATTTTTAGTTTTTTAAGGAATCTCCATACTGTTCTCCATAGTGACTGCATGGATAAAGAAGATGTGGCACATGTATACAATGGAATATTACTTAGCCATAAAAAGAAATGAAATGGAGTTATTTGTAGTGAGGTGGATGGACCTAGAGTCTGTCATACAGAGTGAAGTAAGTCGGAAAGAGAAAAACAAATAGCGTATGCTAACACATATATATGGAATGTAAAAAAAAAAAATTGGTCATGAAGAAACTAGGGGCAAGATGGGAATAAGTCATGAAGAACCTAGGGGCAAGATGGGAATAAAGACGCAGACCTACCAGAGAATGGACTTGAGGGGATGGGGACGGGGAAGGGTAAGCTGGGACAAAGTGAGAGAGTGGCATGGACATATACACATATACACTACCAAATGTAAAAATAGATAGCTAGTGGGAAGCAGCCACATAGCAAAGGGAGATCAGCTAGGTGCTTTGTGACCACCTAGAGGGGTGGGATAGGGAGAGTGGGAGGGAGGGAGATGCAAGAGGGAAGAGATATGGGGACATATGTATATGTATAACTGATTCACTTTGTTATAAAGCAGAAACTAACACACCGTTGTAAAGCAATTATACTCCAATAAAGATGTTAAAAAAAACACATATGTAGGGCTTCCCTGGTGGCGCAGTGGTTGGGAGTCCGCCTGCCGATGCAGGGAACACGGGTTCGTGCCCCAGTCCGGGAGGATCCCGCGTGCCGCGGAGCGGCTGGGCCGGTGAGCCGTGGCCGCTGGGCCTGCGCGTCCGGAGCCTGTGCTCCGCAACGGGAGAGGCCACAGCAGTGAGAGGCCCGTGTACCGCAAAACAAAAACAAACAAACAAACAAACAAACACATATGTAAATGTGCTTGAATATAAATAAAATATCTTTTGAACTATAAGAAGTTGATAAGTGGTAGCTTCTGGGAAACGGAATTGGCAGCTAGGGGAAGAGGTAGGAAAAAACCTTACTTTTTACTTTGCTTCCATTTGTGTATTACTTACAGCTATATTGAGATATATTTCACATACCATAAAGTTCATCCATTTAAAGTATACAGTTAAGTGATTTTTATTTTTTTTTTTTTTTTTTTTGGCTACGTCGAGTCTTGGTTGCGGCACGGGATCTTCATTGCAGCATGCAGGCTCTCCGTTGCGGCACGCGGGCTTCTCTCTAGTTGTGGCTCATGGGCTCCAGAGTGCGTGGGCTCCATAGTTTGCGACACGCGGGCTCTCTAGTTGAGGCGCGCGGGCTCAGTAGCCCCGCGGCGTATGGGATCTTAGTTCCCCCACCAGGGATTGAACCCATGTCCCCTGCCTTGGAAGGCGGATTCTTAACCACTGGACCACCAGGGAAGTCCCTCAGTGACTTTTTTTTTTTTTTGCGATACGCGGGCCTCTCACTGTTGTGGCCTCTCCCGTTGCGGAGCACAGGCTCAGGACTCGCAGGCTCAGAGGCCATGGCTCACGGGCCCAGCCGCTCCGCGGCATGTGGGATCTTCCCTTACCGGGACACGAACTCGCGTCCCCTGCATCAGCAGGCGGACTCTCAACCACTGCGCCATCAGGGAAGCCCCCTAAGTGATTTTTAACATATTCCAGAGTTCTGCAATGATCACCAAAATCAAATTTTAGAACATTTTCAGCACTCCAAAAAGAAAACACATATATTGGCTTGGCCAAAAGGTTTGTTCGATTTTTTCTGTAAGATGGCTCTGGTAGCACATAGTTGTCTTTAACTTCATTGAAACAATTTTGTTAGATTGTATGTGACAGCTGACATATCAGCATGCATTTTAAAAAAGACATCAAAATTGGTGAATTTTTGTGTAGCCATTTTAATATTGAAGATGGAAGGAAAAAAAGCAACAATTTTCGGCATATTATGCTTTATTATTTCAAGAAAGGTAAAAACACAACCAAAACGCAAAACAAAGATTTGTGCAGTGTATGGAGAAGGTGCTGTGACTGATCGAACTTGTCAAAAGTGGTTTGTGAAGTTTCGTGCTGGAGATTTCTCGCTGGACGATGCTCCTTGGTTGGGTAGACAAGTTGAAGTTGATAGCAATCAAACTGAGACATTAATTGAGAATGGTCAGCTTTATACCACGCGGGAGATAGCTGACATACTCAAAATATCCAAATGAGGCATTGAAAATCATTTGCACCAGCTTGGTTACGTGAATCGCTTTGATGTTTGGGTTCAACGTAAGTTAAGCAAAGAAAAACCCTTCTTAACCGTATTTCTGCATGTGATTCTCTACTTAAATGTAATGAAAACGTTCCATTTTTAAAACAAACTGTGACGGGCGATGAAAGGTGGATACCGTACAACAATGTGGAACAGAAGAGATCGTGGGGCGAGAGAAATGAACCATCACCAACCACACCAAAGGGCAGTCTTCATCCAAAGAAGGTGGTGTTGTGTATATGGTGGGATTGGACGGGAGTCCTCTATTATGAGCTCCTTCCGGAAAACCACACAATTAATTCCAACAAGAACTGCTGCCAATTAGACCATCTGAAAGCAGCACTCCACGAAAAGCATCCAGAATTAGTCAACAGAAAATGCATAATCTTCCATCAGGATAACGCAAGACCGCATGTTTCTTTGATGGCCAGGCAAAAACTGTTACAGCTTGGTTGGCAAGTTCTGATTCATCCACCATATTCACCAGACATTGTACCTTCGGATTTCCATTTACTTCGGTCTTTACAAAATTCTCTTAATGGAAAAAATTTCAATTCCCTGGAAGACTGTAAAAGGCATCTGGAACAGTTCTTTGCTCAACAAGATAAAAAATTTTGGGAAGATGGAATTATGAAGTTGCCTGAAAAATGGCAGAAGGTAGTAGAATAAAAGGGTGAATACGTTGTTCAATAAAGTTCTTGGTGAAAATGAAAGATGTGTCTTTTATTTTTAAAAACTGAAGGCACTTTTTGGCCAACCCAATACATAGCAATCATTCTCCATTCCCAGCTTCCCTACCCTCAGCCCCAGGTAACCACTAATCTACTTTCTGTCTCTGTGGATTTGCGTATTCTATATATTTCACATAAATGGAATCATAATATGTGGTTTTGTGACTGGCTTCTTTCATTAAATAACATTTTCAAGGTTCGTTCACATTGTAGCATGCATTAGTATTTCATTCATTTTTATTGCTAAATAATATTCCATTGTATGACTATAGTACACTTTGTTTATTCACTCATCAGTTGATAGATATTTTGGTTTTTTTCCCACTTCTGGGCAATTATGAATAATGCTGCTATGAACATTTGTGTACAAGTATTTCCGTGGAGGTATGTTTTCATTACTCTTGGGTATATACCTAGTTGTGGAATTTCTAGATTGTATGGTAACTATGTTTAACTTTTTGAGGAACTACCAGTTTTCCAAAGTGGCTACACCATTTTCCATTTATACATTTTGGATTTTTGAACCATGTGCTAATATTATCTATCTAAAATAATTAATTAAATGTTATTAAATAATAAATTAGAGCTATACCCATTGACTTAGAGAGATTTCTATTATGTATTGTTTATTTTAAAATATTTATTTATTTATGCTGTGCCAGGTCTTAGTTGCAGCATGCGGGATATTCATTGGGCATGCGGGATCATTAGTTTCTGCGTGTGCAATCTTTTTAGTTGTGGCATACAGAATCTTTAGTTGCAGCATGCATGTGGGATCTAGTTCCCTGACCAGGTATCAAACCCAGGCTCCCTGCATTGGGAGCGTGGAATCTTAGCCACTGGACCACCACTAGGTGTGTTTGTTTGTTTATTGGCCATGCTGCATGGCATGTGGGATCTTAGTTTCCCAACCAGGAATCGAACCCATACCTGCAGTAGAAGTGAGGATTCCTAACCACTGGACTGCCAGGGAATTCTCAAAGAATTTATTTATATATTTATTTATTTATATTATGTATTATGAAGGATCTAAAGCAAGATACCATAAAGTAAGAAAAATATATATAATATGATCATACTTTTATAAATTGAAGAGCAAAAAATTTGTGTGTTCACCCATATGCAACTTGTATCAGTCATAAATGCTTTTGCGTACAAGAAAACAATAAACTAGACTAAGAGTGGTTTAAACAAATAGTGTTTTATTTTTCTTCCATGATTGGTAGTCTAGATGTAGACAGCTTCTAGCATTGGCTTGGTAGCTTAGTATGGTCTTGAAAGACCCAGATCCTTTCTATATGCCTACTCCACCATCTTTAATATGTTGACGTATCACTGCAAGGCCACAAGATGCCGATAGCACCTACAGGCGTCATATGCGCATTCTACACAGGGAGAAGGGCAAAAGGGCAAACGAGTCAGCAAAACCCACCTAACTTCCACTAACATTTCATTGGCCAAAACTGGGTCACATGGCTACCTCTAGCTCCAAGGTAAGCCAGGAAATATGAGGAAAGGATTATCATGATTGCGTTGGGCCAATCATGACCCATTGCCAGACTAAGCACCTTGTATCACAAATAGAATCAGGATTCTACTAGCAAAGAAGAATGGGAACATTGTCTGACACTATGTGTACATAAATACAAGATTGTAGGAGAAGGGACAAACGTATGGAAGGATGCACGTCAGAGTGCTAACAATGATTTGGAAGGGTGGAGGGAGAAGACAAGGGCAGGCGGGTGGGTGGGAGTATAAGAGCAATGTGTTAGTTAAAACCGCAACTAGGAATCAGAAACTAAACCCAGAAACCAGGACACATTCTAGCATACATTGAGTAGAACAAGGCCAACGTGAGAAACACTAAAGGAGGATGTATAACTTACCTCTTGGTAACATTGGTTTAGAGTTATCAGTTTCTTAAGAATGAGGAATTGGAGACTTGGAGACTGATGTCAGGAACCAACTGAATGTCTTTGGGTTTTATATTGATAAGTATAGTGATCTACAGTGAATGGAACAGATTTCTCGATTCAAAGAAAAATCAGTAGGAACTGCAAAAGAGTATACTTTGGAGCTCCAAAATCATTCTACAGGAATACAAAAGGGGATAAAATCGGGCATTCATATAGAAATAAAAGCTTCACAGGTTGGGAACAACAAAGTAAAACTTGACATGAAGTGTTTTAACAGAAGGGAATGTATGATGGGTGTCATGTAGTTTTTCAATGGCTAGAGATTCTCCGAGATCTCTTGCTCTGCTTTCCCCATCTGACCAAAAATTGATAGAGTCAGGGGCAGAGAATCTAAATCAGAACCAAAGTAGATGGGGTGCAAAGATATTGGATGCCTCTGGGGCCCCATCTCACATCCGTGCTGCCACATCTCAGATTCCAGCTGTGGCTTTGGTGGCCAGTTCTGTGACAGCTTCAACTCACTCCACTGTAACAGCATTTTGCCTGAGGTGTATACTGTGTTCTTTGCTGTGTGCTCTGCGACTTCTCTAAAGCTGTGAACACCTGTAGGAGTTTACTTAGCCTGTACACATGCTACAGCAATCCACTGCATGATTGAAATGATGATACCTTTGGGATCAGGCAATCCAGAGAGTGCTCATAAGATCTACAAACAAATGGCCCAAACTCCCATGCCACCTGACTGGGTTACACCAATGCCATGTCCTTGACTCACACCTATGGTGTCATGGGTCAGGAAGGCCCTTTGCTACTACCAGATATCAGGGAGAAAAAAATCTTGAGTTTGATTTATGGATCAGTAGGCCCAGTTTGTTGATGTGAGCTCAAAATGGATTGCTGCCACACCAAGCCTCACTTAAGGATGCCCCAAAGGACAGGGATGGATGTGTGTGGGCTCAGATGATGGCCTCCCTTCACCACAGCTGGTCCTGGCAACTGCTCAGGCTGCCGGTAGCACAGACTAACGCTGAGCCCTCTATATGGTACCATCTCTCAAAGAGACCAGCCAGCCACTGATAGCAGCTTGCTTATGGTGGACTTTTTCCACTTTGGAGGGGGCAGAAATTTGTTCTTCCTTGAATTGCTATCTCCTCTGGATATGTGTTTGTCTTCCCTGTCCACAATGCCTCCACCAGTACCACCATTGGAGGGATAACAGAATTTCTGATTTACCAAGATAACTAATGGGAACCTGCTGTATAGCACAGGAAGCTCAGCTCAGTATTCTGTGATGACCTAGATGGGTGGGATGGGGGTGGAGGTGGGGCGTTGAGGGAGGTCCAAGAGGGAGGGTATCTATGTACGCATATAGCTGATTCACTTCATTGTACAGCGGAAACTAACACAACATTGTAAAGCAATTACACTCCAATTAAAAAAAGAAAAACAGAATGTCTGATTTACCAGATGAGATCCCACATCGCATTGCCTCCGCTCAAGGGATTCCTTTCACAGAAGAGGAGGGGTGACTGCTTCTACCAAATATTGCAGTGCCCAGAGGCAGCCACCCTCCGAGAACGAAGGAATGCCCTATTGCAGGCCCAGCTGAAGTTCCTTCTTAGAGACAACTGAGCAAGTTGAGGTACTGTCCTCCGGGATACAAATTATGTACTGAATCTCTAGCTAGCGTGGCCCTCTGTCCCCAATGGCTAAAATATATGACTCCAGAAACCAAAAGGTAGAAGCAGGAGTGTCCCCTTCACCACCACTCCCCATAACCCGATTGCAGAATATGTACTTCCCATGTCCGCAGTCTTAGGTTCTGTGAGGTCCTGTTTCCTGAGAGGGGAACCATTTCACCCAACACAGTAAGAGTCCCTCTGAAGCCACAAGTGTGCCATTATTTTGGGCTCTTCTTAATAGGCAGAAAAAAAAAAAAGAAATTACTAAATGTGGTGGATTAATGAGAGCCACAAACTCCCCCCATAAAGATAGGATCTATTTTTCCTCCCCCTTGTATCTGGGCTGTGCCCGTGACTACTTTGACCAGGAGAATACTGTGAAGGTGCTGCTGTGGAGGTTCCTGATGTCACCTTTAAGAAGTCCCCCATTTCCTTGGAGTTCTTCTTCACTTAACTGATCCATCTGAGCTCACTGGCTGATAAACACCCCGGCTGTGGTACCTCTTGGATCAGGAATGCCAACCTCTCTTCCCAAAGTTCTCCTTGACATGTGTTTCACCGGAGGCCAACTCCTTGGCATGTGACTGTCTTGTCACTATCACCGTCATTTCTTGCCATGGCATAGCCACTCCTAGTACACATCCTCACGATTAACATGTCTGCAGAGTATAGTCATTAGCAGCTGTGGTTTCTGCTGCTGGGAACAGTGAAGGAGGGCATCATTCTATAGAACACTATTACTAGTTTCCAAGGGAATGGAAAAACACCTGTGTTGCTAACTACCTGGCTTTCAGTTCAAGCAAAATGTCAGGGACGGCAGCTCAAAGAGTGGTTTCTGCCTGCTAATCCCAAGTCAGGACTCACGTATGCAGCCTAATCTATTTCTACTGCAGACATCTCACTTGAAATAGCTTCAGTATTTACAAAGTAATCGTAAATATATATGTTTTCATATTACATGTCCATGGGAATGATTTGCATGGAAGGATTCTCAAATGCCAAGTAAAACATTACCATGGAGCTCTAGCTGATATAAAATGATTGCTTTTATGGCAGTTGACATCCCACTTTGGGTTAGTCTTATTATTGTCATTGTTTTTGTTACTAAAACCAGTGACACAGCATCAAAGGCATGATCCATGAAAGAAATAACTGATAAGCTGGATTTCATTAAAATTTAAAACTTCTGCTCTGAGAAAGACACTGTCAAGAGAATGAAAAGATAAACCACAGACTGGGAGAAAATATTTGCAAAAGAGATATCTGATAAAGGACTGTTATCCAAAATATATAAAGAACTCTTCAAACTCAACAATAAGGAAATAAACCACCCAATTTAAAAATGGGCCAGAGATCTGAACAGACACCTCACCGAAGAAGATAGACAGATAGGTGGTAAGCATATAAAAAGATGCTCTACATCATATGTTACTATAAAACAACAAATTAAAATAACAGCAAGTTACCACTATACACTTGCTAGAATGGCCAAAATCTGGAAAACTGACAGCACCTAATGCTGACAAGAATGTGACACAACAACTCTCAAGCATTTGCTGGTGGAATGTTTGCAAGACAGTGTGGCAGTTTCTCACAAAGCTAAACGTATTCTTACCATACAACCCAGCAATCAAGCTCCTTGATATTTACCCAAGTGAGTTGAAAACATATGTCCACACAAAAACCCATATACGGATGTTTATAGGAGCTTTATTCATAAATGCCAAAACTTGGAACAACCAGGATGTCCTCAATGGATGAATGGATAAATAAACTGTGGTACATTCAGACAATGGAAAGTTATTCGGTACTAAAAAGAAATGAACCATGAAAGCCCTGAAAAGACACAAAGAAAACTTAAATGCATATTACTAAGTGAAAGAAGCCCATCTGAAAAGGCTACATACTGTTCGATTCCAACTATATGGTATCCTATAAAAGGCAAAACTATGGAGACAGAGAAAAGATCTGTAGCTGCCAGGAGTTAGCGGGGGAAGGAGGGATGAATAGGTGGAGCACAGAGGATTTTAAGGGCAGTGAAACTACTCTGTATGATACTATAATTGTGGACACATGTCATTATACATTTGTCCAAATCCATAAAATGTACAACACCAAGAGTGAACCCTAATGTAAACTATGGACTTAATGATGTGTCAATGTAAGTTCACCGAACGTAATAAATGTACCACTCAGGGGCTAAATGTTGATGGCAGGGGAGACTGTGCATGTGCAGGGGGAATGGGGGAAGACAATTTTGTACTCTCTGTACTTAGCACTCAATTTTGCTATGAACCCAAAACTGCTCTAAAAAATAAAGTCTATTTTTAAAACTACGGTACAGCCTACCATTTTTTCCTCACATTCTGCTTCTTTGAAGCCCTGGAGCTGTTTAGTTATTAAGAAGCTCTTTCATATAAGAGTCTTGGGTGACAGTAGAAAAGTATAGCTTCAATCTGTATGAAAACAGAGAGAGCTGAGTCTACTGAACGAGGTTCACCACTTCTGCTCCTAACTGACCACATGTCCATAATGAGGCCAACTTCCTGGACATTTCACCTCCACCTGAATATGAGCATATTTGACTAAATGGTTCTAAAATCACCTGCACCTTGAAAGTGTGATTCTTTTATTTTTATTTTCCATTTTTTATTTCCACAGTCAGAAGCTGGTAAGGTTTCAGGGCCATTGTCACACTGGACCCAATTAATCTAGAGAAACTTTGGAAGTCAGGCAGTAACTTGTAGTGGATAAATAAGAGGAAAGATGTTGCAGGACCAGAGACATCAGCCAGCAAACCTGGCAGCACCCTGTCCTCCGCAGAGGAGAGACTCAGAGCTGACAGAAGATCCCTTGTGATTTACACAGAGAGGTTCTCAAGCACACATTCCTCCCCAGTAAGGGAAGAATCGAATGATTCAGTATGGATATTCTGAAGGGACACAGCTAGAACACAAGACACACAGAGAAAGTCTTTATGAAATGGAAGGAAAAAGGACTTTGAATGTTTATCAGATTTTATATTCTTAAAAAGTAAAAAGAGGATTACACTGTGGTAATGGCAGAATAACAACTAAACTGACCTCTGGATAAATATATTAAAAAAACCAAATACATGAATGCGCCGGAGAAAGTCCCAAAGCAGGTAAAAAACTAGAGAAATATCTCTCTCTCTTCTCTGTCTCGCTCTCTGTCTCACTCTGTCTCTCTGTCTCTCTGTCTCTCTCTCTCACACACACACACACACACACACACACACACACACACAGAGAGAGCTCTTTGCCTGAGGGCAGACCTTAGTCAGCTACCATGCATCTGGCTAAACCTCAAACGCTTAGTCTCAGAGGCATGAATAATCAGAGGAGTTTAGGGTGACCACAGCAGTTAGAAAGCGGGAAGCTGGGAGAACATCATGAAAAGAAGAGATCCACGGAGGGGGAGCCCTAAATTTAGTGTATAAACTCTGCTCAGATCTCTGGCTGCCTCTGACCTACACGCGCATGGGGCAGATTTCAAGCAGTCCAACTAAGGATAAAAGAACCAAACTGAGATTTCAGTTGCTGTCCACCACAGAAGACGTACAATTTGGAGTTTGAATTCACCCAAATAAACTGCTCATTAAGTAGACACACAAACAAAAAAGAAATCAAGAATCTTCAGAGGAATATGATGAATTCAGTCTTTACAACATATCATTCATAATATTCAGGATATTATCCAAAATTACCAGACCTACAAAGACATAGGAAAATGTGATCCATACTCAAGAGAGAAGGTAAACAATTGGAGACACTAACCCTAAAATGACCCAGAAGTTGGGAGTCTCAGACAGGGATTTAAAGCAGCTATTATAACTATGCTCAGTAATGTAAAGAAAAGTGTGCTTGTGTAACAAAGGAACAAATAGGAAATCTAGGCAGAGAAATAGAAACAATTAAAAAGAACAAAGTGGAAATTCTAGAACCAAGAATTAAAATCCAAAATTAAAAATGGACAGCTGATTGTAGATAACAAAAGAGAGTTAGTGAGATTAAAAATGTATCAGTAGACACTACTCTATGGAGCACAGTGAAAAAATTTTCAAAAGTGAACAAAGCCTCAGTGATCTGTGGAAAAATATGATAAAAAAATCTAGTATACATGTAATTGGAATCCTAAAAATAGAGGAGAGATGAAATGGAAAAAATATTTGAAGAAACCAAACCAGGATATATAAAGGTAAACCACACCTATCATTATCATAGTCAATCTGCTGAAAGCTAAAACTACAGAGAGAACCTTGAGCGGCCAAAGATAAATGACATATTACATGTAGGGGAAGAATGCTACAAATGATCTCTGGCTTATCATTAGAAAAAAATGGAGGCCAGAAAACAGGGAAATCACATCTTTAAAATGCTGAGAGAAAAAAATGCCAACTCATAATTCTACATCAACAAATATCCTTCAAGAATAAGGCAAAGTGAAAATATTTTCTATAAATAAAAGGTAAGAGAAGTTGCCACCAGCAGACCTGCACTACAAAAGGAAGTTCTTCAGGCCGGAGGGAAGCAATACTGAATAGAAAGTAGCCATTAAACTTGCCATTAATAATGTAAAAGACTTCTGACTGAACATCACCATCATGGAGGTAATGAAATATTACATAATCGTTGGTGCTCTTCACCAAATATTCCTGATTTTCCTCCTTTAGGCATATGGTAGAATTGCCAATTCCACTTATTGTAGTTGAGTGTGGTCATATAACTTGCTTTAGTCTACAGCATGTGGCAGAAACTTTATCGAACTGTACAGTTTGCTTCATTTTCTGTTTTTCCAGGCCTAGCAGTCATGAAAACACAGAGATAGCATAGACTAGGTCTTGAGTCTTCCCACAAATCATCTCTTAGACAATAATTCATTTCCACCACCAGTCAACTGTGAGATCCTGCCGGGACCCCTTCCCCTCAGTCTCATTTTCCTTACAGTAAATGGAGTTGGTGTAGGGAAGCGGTCCCCAACCTTTCTGGCACCAGGGACCAGTTTTGCGGAAGACAATTTTTCCACGGACGGGGGGACGGGGGTGGGGGTGGGGAATAGTTCAGGCGGTAACGCGAGCAATGGGGAGCGGCAGATGAAGCTTTGCTCACTCGCCGCTCACCTCCTGCTGTTCAGCCCGGTTCCTAACAGGCCGAGGACCAGTACTGGGCCACGGCCCACGGGTTGGGGAGCCCTGGTATAGGGCAACCAAGATGGGGGTTGTAACCTCCAAGATCCCGTCTGGCTCCAGCGTTCTGTAATTGCAGGACTCTGAGAATAGGTACACATCCCTCTAGTCACAAATCCTGGAATTCTGTCTGTTTCTTGGTTTGCTGACTGAAGAGGTTTCAAAAAGCTGCAGTATGTGATGGCACCCAACGCAAGCTTTAATAATTAAAAAGCAGGGCGGAGCTGGTGTTGACCAAGATGCAAAACAAAATACATCTATAAAAGAAATGGGCCCCACTCAAAGACATAAAGCATGCTTCCTGCTCATATATTTCCCGCTGTACTTGCCCTGAAGCTTTGTTGTTCATTTTTCTCACCATCAGTAAGTAAAAATTGTTTGTTACATGTGTAACGACTTAGTGTTTTCCCTTCTGAACCGTGGTGCTCTCTAGTTAAGGGGCACATATTCTTTGCACCTGTTCTGATTGTCATTGGTGTTATTAAAGATAAAGCCTTTCCACTTGGGTTTATTCAGAGAGGGTTAACATCTGATTTTACATGGAACTATTTAAAAGAAAAAAAAAGCAGCGTGGCCTGAAGCGCTTCTAGCATAGGGTGTGGAAGTATTTGATGTCCTGGTGCTTGTTCATAAAAGAATGTTGTTTTGAAATGTGCAGTGAAGTCAGGGAACAGAGACCCAAAGAAAGTTCCCATAGACATCAAATCAAATCAACCCCCTCCCCAAAATACTTCCCTCTCGGACCACAGGGCCCCTTGGCTCTGTGCCCACCATCTGTGCTCAGGGAGGCCCCAGCCTGGCTGCCTGGAGTGATGTGTGAATATGGGCTTGTCCTAGTCAGGGCACTGATAAAGGTCATTCGTGTACCAGGACCCACAGTACCGAGGCTGCCCCAGTGGCCTGGAAGACACCTCACTGTCAAGGAAACCAAACATACACCAACCACAATCCTCCAACTCAGCTCTAGTCAGCTCACCTTCCCCTACAAAATAAGACCCACTCACCTTGTAAGGAAAGCCCCGACCAGCCAAACATGCACTGCTTCTGCATCGCCTCTTCTAACATCTACAGAACTCCCTGTTGCCCAAAATCCCTTGGGAAGAGTGCCCCACTGCTTGTGAGGCACGGTACTCCCCCAGTCCATGGATTATTTTCCCTTGAATAAAGGAATCAAACTTGTTACTAAATTGTTTAATTTTTGTCACTTCACAGCACGAACGGGCAGGAGGAGAGACGTTTGTCAATGGTGAACCAGTCTCTGAAGGTAGTCTGCAAGAATGTATCACCCAGGTAGCAGCCCTTCCCCATGAACCCATGGTTCGTGGATTACACAGGCTCCGGACGCGCAGGCTCAGCTGCCATGGCTCACGGGCCCAGCCACTCCGCGGCATGTGGGATCTTCCCGGACCGGGGCACGAACCCGTGTCCCCTGCATCGGCAGGCAGACTCCCAACCACTGCGCCACCAAGGAAGCCCAAGGTAAGTCATGTTTTAATGCAAGTTTTTAAGAACCATAGATTAATGCAAAAAAACCATGATGAATGAATTATCAACATTTTAAGTAAAGACAGGATCCATAACAATGCATTGCTCGGTCATATTGCAGCCTGAGGCAAAAGGAATACACTGGCTCTGTCTTTATTTAAAATTTTGATATTTCGTTCATCATAGACCTCTGTATTTTGATTGTTTAAATGTTGAATTAAAATATGATTTATCTTTAGGGCGTGCCCTGAAATGTGCCCGAGGCAGTGCCTCACCTGCCTCACCCTGTCCCAGCCCTGACCCACACACTCTGCAGTGACAGGATCGGCCTCCCATCCACCCTCCCACACTTTCAAAAGTCACCTTTCCCAGGTGGTGGAGGAAGACAGGGTTTGTTAAGAATCTGTTCCCTGTCAGTGGTCACCGCAGCCCGACCCTCTGTTGTCATTCATCTCCTCATGTCTGTCCGTTCCAGCCTTGGGCCTCTCCGGTGTGTCAGGAGTTGCACCAGCATCTCCCAAGCACACTATTGTATGTGACCAACTTTTACTTACTTAAGGTCTTGGGCAGAGCAGATCAGAGAGGCAGCAGGTGATGACAGTCCGTAATTACTGCACTAAGAAGAAACAGCCCTAAGTTGGAAGTTGCTAGTCCTCAGTTTTCCTAGATCTCATCAGCCATTGCCTCTCGGCAACACAAGACATTACTGGGGGTGGGGGGACTCTTCACTCCCATCTCTTTTTCTAGGACTCCAAACTCCTCGAGGTCTCAACAAGGTAAGTCCATAAATCCTTTCACTTGTGCACAACCGAACTCTTCTTTGTCTAAACCTCCTCATCTAGCTTGTGGCCCTGGTCACACCTTTCTCAGTCCCGCAGGCCCATTAAAGTGGTCTCTCCGAATACCAGAAGCGTTTTACCTCTGTGTGGAACTCTCCCAAGGGGCTGCAAAAGTGGCAACTTTTGCGCCAACCTTTTTTCTCCTCCTGTATTAAATCAAATACAGAATTTAATGGCCTGTGCACAGGTCTGAGAGTCACCGTAGTAAGGGCTGTCTCTTTCATCGCGGTCCTCAGCTCCACGACCTGGGCCTGGCACAGGGCAAATGCTGGATGGAGCTGCCATGTCTATCAGGCGGTGGAGGGTGGGGGGGGCGTCACTCCCAAGCACGCGGCCGCCATGCTGCTCATTCTAAGACTCCTTTGGTTCCAGAGTCCCAAGAGGCTTTCAGGAAGGATCTAGTCCACCCCCTCCTCCCTGAGTACTGCTTGTGCCCCAGCTCCCTCTCTCTCCCCCACATTAAGGCTCCTCCCCAGAAGATGCTCAGCTCCTGATGCCACAGCACAGAGCCAAAGCCCCCGAGTCTGAGACAGGAGAAGAGCCTGGGTTCGCATCCCAGCTCCCCCTGCGCCCTGGCAGCACGACCCGTGCCCGTTTCATCGTCTCTCCGGGCGTCAGTTTCCACCTCTGCAGACTGAGGATCATAAATAGTACTACCTCCGGTCACCATGGCTGGGGGGCTTAACCAAGCTATCCCACGCTGCACGCTCAGGAGAGCGCCTGGCACACGGTAAGCGCGCGTGCACGTCAGCCAATCCTGCGACCTCCTGGCCTGGGGGGGACTTTATTTTTCAGGGTGAAGGAGGCAGACAGAGCAGCAGGTCGTCTTAGCGTGCCTGAGACCCTGGGCTGGGGTGCTCTCCCATTCACCCTTGGTTTCATGGGGTCTTTCCATTCCCAGCAGCACTAGAAGACCGGGAGGCCCCTGGAAAAATATCCCTCTGCTCCAGAGGAGAAGAATCTTGAGGTTTTCAAGTGTAAACGACCTTTAAGGCTGGAGCAAGGGGAGTCAAGTGTGCACACACATCACTTGAAACAGATCCCTGGCTTCAGAGACAAACCCCAAACTCCCTGGCCGCAGGCCGGGCCTGGAATGGAGTCTGTCTAACGATAGCAATGCAAAGAGGCAGAAAGCCTGCCTTCTTAAGTGTTCGCATAAAACTTGGGCTTTAGAGCATTTTTTTATTTCCAGAGAAGAAGTCTTTGTGGGTGTACTGGGTCAAGGATGGCTTTTCAAAGCGTGCCCCACACCCCATATGGAAGAGCGCCTCAGGGAGGGCTAGGTTCCTGCAGAATACTTCACAGTAGGAGGGAAAAGGGGAACACCCCCTGTCTGTCCTCCAGGTCAGTGAGAATTCCTCAGCTTGCTTAAGCCCCAGAGACCAGCTTCAGCTGTTGGACCCACCCCATGTTCTACCCCCAGCCCTACCTTCCTGCCCCCCATCCTTTACTGGCTTGAAAGATGCTATCAGAGTCCAGAGCCTCCATGTGGGCCCCAAAGGAACAGCTGGGACTCAGCCAGCCAGCACCATCACCTCCCAGGCAGCAAACAGGACCCCAAGACGCAGACTGACATAAGCTTTTTACAAACCTCTCCGGAGCCAGCTGGCCTTCCCTACTTCAGAACCAAATGCCAGGAAACTCCGGCTGGCCCGCCAAGCCCCCAGGACTGCGGGATGAAGGACTTGCTGACATGTGCCTTTGTCCTTCACTGCTCCGCTCCCCCGCCCTCCCCTCCTGCACCGTGCACCACAGCTCAGCAGAGCCAACTGAGTCCACGCAGCCCTTAACGCAAGGCTGAGAAAGCCAGCCAGCAGATCACTGGTTTCCCGCAATGCCCATTCTCCAACACGTTGCTGGGAATACACTGGATGGTCCTGGATCCAAGCAGCCATCCCAGACCCACTCCTGGTCAAAAAAGGAGACGGGTCAAGTCTTCCAACCAAAGGCCACCACTCATTTCTTGGTGAAAGCTGTGCTCCGCAGTCTCCCAGGATGCTCTCTGCTTTTCTCCCCTCTTCTTCTCCTCAAGGGGCATCATCACAATTTCTGGGACCCAACAGACCTGGACCACCTTAGGCCCCAGGCTTCCATCGGTATCACAGCCCGTCAGTGTCACGTGCAACAAATGAGAGCAATTGAGAAGAAAGCAAGATCTTCATCGGGGTTCTTGGGAAAAAACAGCTGAAGAGATCCCAGGCTTACCCACCGCAGAACTGCTTGCTATCCATTCCTCCACCTCTCCCGTCCCTCCCCGCTTCTCCCACAGGCCCCAGGCACCAAAACAGTCTTAAGTCTCTTCTTTCTCCTCTCTCTCTCAAAACATCTCTCCCTACCTCGCCAGATCTGCTTCCACCGCAGAAATCTTGCCTTTAAACTCTCCCTACTGCGGGCTGCTTCTGCAGCCCATTCTAACCCCCATATCAAAAGGCCCAAGAGCCTAGGCAAGCACCGCATTTCCCAGCTCCCCACCCCATGACTCCCAACTTCTATGATTTCGCCTGTCTTTACTGCTGTCACCCCTTAACCTGTCACGTGCAAGCACGTCTCCTAATGATGCAAAGAGACCCAAACACTTCAATTCTGGAAGCTTACCAAAGGTCAAGCATTTACTTATCCATTAAAACTCTCTGTGCTAGAGCAATTTACATTTGTATTTGCAAGGAAAACATAACTAGCCCAGCAGATAGCAATTTATGGCTTTTCTCTATTAACTCAAGCAGGCAAAAAGGCCCCACCGGCCATGCAAAACAAGTCCCCCTGGTCTTTCTCCCTCTACCAAAGAAAACAAAGAAAAGAAACCCTGCATCACCGCCACTCCCCACCCCCAGCTCGGGCCGATCTCACTTTAAGAGTTTTGGGAGGCCTGGCCTCTTTGAGGAGGGAGCACACTTCAGGACTGAAAGTTTCCATGGCTTGGATCGTCAAAGTCCAGCGTTCCTGTAGGTTTTGACTTGAGCTGAGGTCAGTGCAGGACGAGGGAGGGAAATGGGCTTAAATGCTGACTTCCTGGAAGGTCTTTTCCATTTTGTAATGTCGGCCGTGGGTCAGACCGTCTCAGGGAATAAGCTGTAAGTGGAGGTGAGTCTTTCCATATGTCTCACATGAAAATTGAAAACGATCAGCTAATGTAGTCCAGAATCCCTTTGAAACATTTGTATTGTTTCAAGAAAAGAAAAGGAAAAATGTAAGCCCAGCTGAACTTCACGGGGTTTCTAATTAAAAGGTACAAAGCAGGAGGAAAACTCACCCCCGAAATTAAGTCAAAGGGAGACCTCAGTGTGCAACAGGTGGGACTGTGAGTCCAAGTGGACATTTAATAAGCACAGTCTGATAAGGGTGGTGGCATACTATAGCCAAGGAATTTCAAAATTGTTTGATGGGAGAAGAGAAGCTGGTGAACTCCTGAGAGATCATTTAAAATAATTTTCTCAGTACCTACTATGGGATTTGACATATACAGTGCAAGAAAGGTTGGGGAAGATAATGGACAGCCATTCCCTCCCAGGACTGGCACTACACAGTGGAGTAGCAGACAATAGTCCCCTATTCCCTGCCCCCCAATACAGTCCCTCCCACAGATATATGAAATCCACTATTAGACATTCTTTCCTTTGGATTAAACATTGTTAACAATCATGGGTAGAGAACACATTTCTTCCAAATCCCCCAAAGACTAAGAGTTACATTTTATTTCCATTCTGTTGTGGTGCTTCTGCAGGAGAGTGTGGAGGTATTTAGTTTCAGAATGACTCAGGTAATTTTTTTTTTTATTTCTAATTACCAAAGTGATACATGCTATATTGAGTGAAATGCTGTAATGTCTTGGGTTTGCTTTAAAATAAGACAGAAGGTGAGGGAGTAGGTGGGGATACAGATGAAATAAGACTGAGCTGATCACGGTTGAAGTTGAGTGATGGGTGCCTGGGAGTATGTTAGCTCATACTCTCTACTCTTATATATGTTTGAAATTTTCCATAACAGAAAGCATATTTTTAAGAAAGGAAAACAATAAGACTGCAATAAAATAGTAATATGTTTTGTTGCATAATATCCACAAATTATTAAAAATTATTTTTAAAAATTTAATCTGGAGGGACTTCCCTGGCGGTCCAGTGGTTAAGACTCTGAGCTCTCAATGCAGGGGGCACAGGTTCAATCCCTCACCAGGGAACTAAGATCCCACCTCCCGAACGATGTGTCCCCCAAAATTAATTTAATTAATTAAAAGTCTTATTAAAAAAATTTAACCTGGAAATTTAGTCATCTATAATACTATTCCCCATCCCCACCCAGAGATTACTGCTGTCAACAGCTAGTGTCTGTTCTACCAGATTTTTTTTTCAATCCTAGAATTCTAAAGTCAAAAAGAACCTTAGAAGCTGTCTAAGGCCCAGTGTCTTCACCTGTGAGGGAGCCGAGGGCCAGAGAGGGCAGGTGAGTGTGAGGCGGGCTCCAAACTGGAGTCCACATCCCCTGCCCCACGGTCAGTCTCCCCTGAACCTCGGCAGAGGTGTTTTTCCAAAGCCCACACTTGGTTACTTCCCTAGTTCACAGTCTTTCTAGATAGAGCGGCAAGAGACACGACAGTCAAGCCAAAAGGACGAGGGCTTACCATCCCAGACAGGAAGTCGATCCCACAGAGCTCCGTGATGAAGACAGGAAACCAGCTCCCACTTCCTCCATTTGGGGACTGAAAATGCTGTTTACATTCTTTGCAGAGATCAAAGCGTGAACTCCTGTCCCTACCACAACCCCCGGGACATATATGCACAGCTCCAGTTGGCAGCTATAGCGACCATTAGCTTAAAACCTGTCAAAACAGAGTTTAATTGGGAAGGAAAAGCAAATCCCGACCCTGTCTCCAGGTACCCTATTCTTGGGTGCAGAAGAGCAAGAGAGCTTAAGTAAAGTTGAAGGTAAACCTCCAGGCGTCATCCCTCCTGGACGGCGAGATGAACTGGCCGGGGTGCTGTCAGTCTTGCACCCGGGCCACTTCTTATGCCCACGCAATCAGACTTCCCGGCACATCCCAGGGCTGTATCTGCCAAAAACCCCGAGGAAGTTAATAAAGTCAGAATAGAGTCATCAAGCTCTATGATACAAAGGCCACTGCAGATACGTATCCACGGCTCCCTTCTTAAGGCCCAAAGGAGCCTGCAACTTTCTTCATTCACTTATTATCCTTAACAAGCCATCCTTACAGGAAGTACACATGTGACCTGCAGGCTTTGTAGGATGGACAGAAGCACAAAGAACATTGCTATCGAGATTGCATTTCAGTATTTCAATCAGAGCTGCCACAGACAGTAGCACTCACTGGTCGTAATAATCTATTGATTAGTTTCCCGTCGCTGCTGCAACAAACTACTCCAAACACAGTAGCTTAAAACAACCCAAATTTGTTATCTCAGAGTTGTAGTTGTCACAGTTTCAGGTGGGCTTGATTGGTTCTTCGGCTCTATGTCTCCCGAGGCCAAAGTCAAGGTGTCAGTTGGCCTGGGTTCTCATCTGGGGACTCTGGGAAGAATCCACTTCCAAGCTCATTCAGTTGTTGGCAGCATTCAGTTCCTTGGGGCTCTAGGGCTGAGGTCCCCACCTCCTTGCTGGCCGTCAGCTGGGGGCTGCTCTCAGCTCCTCAAGGCCATCTGCACTTCTTGTCACACTGCCAGGTGGACTGAATCTGGCTCAACAAGCCTTCCTGGCAGGAGACACTGGTGGATGGAGCCCCACAAGCTGAGCAAGGCCCATTCCCTGCCTTCAAGCAGTTAAACAGAGAGGGAAGCAGACGAAGACAGAGGAGGCACCCACAAACTCAGATGAAAAGAACATGCAATTTTCCTCTTTCAACAAGTCAATTTAATTTAAGGCACAAACCCCCATTCCCTTTCTTCCTGGTTGCTCTGAAGTTTTTTGTGGGGAGAAGGGGCTTATGAGACACAGGCTCTGGGAAAGGGGGCATCTCTGGCCCAGGGCATTACCTGCCTGTGATGGAATCATTTAGGAGAGTTCCACTCCCACGCTGGTGACCGTTCCTGTGGTCTCCTCCTGTAGCATTCTTTGTTCCTTCTCAAGAGCCTCTTTTGAGCTTGTATGAGTTTGGGTTCCTCCAGAATCAGACCACAAGACAGTTTATTTGGAGGTGATACCCAAAGCTAGTAGGGGAGTACGGGAGTGAGACAGGGAAGGGAAGGAAGCTGACACCGAGCATGTTATCACAGTACCTCGTGGGCAGGTGGAGCTCAGTCTTGCCTGGGAACTCTGGGAAACAATGTAGAGTGATTCCACGTGAGGGGAAAGAGCTGGGCTATTGATCCACCAGCTCCATCAGTCATGAGGTCAGGGCTGCTGTGGTGTCAGTTTCCCGGCACAATGACCTGCCATGTGCATGGCGGTCAGGCAGAAGGCAAGGAGAAGGTACAGCCCAAGGGCCACAGGAGCTGGAGGACACCAACTGCTTCTGCTGCAAGGTCTGACTCTGTGTGTCCCCAAGTCTCTCCTGTGCCAGGCTGGGAGACTGGAAACTAACTCTGCAAGGCGGTCTAAGGCCTTTTCTGCCCAGATCCGTCCTATGGCTGGTTTGCCTCTAGACTCTTCAAGGTCCCCCAGCAAGTCAAGCTCAGGGGCCCTCTGTTCTCAAACCCAACAAAGCTGTCTAGTTTCCCACCTACTGTGGGGCAAGGACACGGCCCCTTCTCAAGCCCCCAGCAGCTTCTACACTCCCATCTTCTTCACCTCTCCCTCTGCCCTCCCCACACCTGGCCTGAGGACCTGTCATCTCACCTCAGGGATGGGAAGACTGTCCTCTTTTACCAGCACATAGTGACCTGAAGCTACTGTTTTTGACAGGGACCTCCCCATCCCCTACAGGGCGCAGTATGTCACCTTGGCAGCCTGTCACCCTGGTATACAGCTCTCCTTCTCTTGCAACTATGAGTCTGGGAAGAGTGTACAAGGGAACACAAGAAACCCCTTTAAAGGCTTATCTTATCACCCAGACATGCACCCCAGTAGCCAGAATCCAAGGCAAACATAAAATGTGCCACCATGAAGCGCTTTCACGGGAGAGAGAAGAATCCCACTGGAGGCAAGCAAAGAAGGCTGCGTGAAAGAGGCGAGAGCATGTGCTGTGCGCCTGGAGGGATGAGTGAGAGCCCAGCCAGTGGAGGTGGGCTGTGAATCAAGGCAGACGCATGGGGGGCCCAGGTCGGCCTCGCCTCCCGTGGCCTGTGCTTACGGCACTGGGTCCGGGGAGGGAGATCAATACGCCTGGGAATGTCAGGCCAAGGTGGGACTTCCCAGAATGACAGCAGGGCGGGAGCCATGGAATATTTGGGAGGAAAGAAGTGACGTGAGAAGATGTGGCAGGCCAGTGGGATGACACAGTGCGGCGAATGTGAAATGGCTTTTGTCTCGAGACCCTGGCTTCCAGGATCTGTGTGTGTGGAGAGAAAGGGAGAGAGAAGGGACAGAGAAGGCAGGAGAGGGAGAGGAGGAAGGCAGAGGGGGATGAAGAAGAGAGGAGGAGAAAGAAAGCGGGGAGGGGTGTTGTGAAGAGAGAAAAGACAGGAGTGGGAAAAGAAAGAAATCTGAGAGGTTAACCAAAACCTAGGGAGGCTTTTGAAGCCAGACCCTTTAGGGATCCTCCAGTTCATCAGATTTGGGCCTTTCGGTGGGAAAGGGGAGGTGGCGCCCGCCCAGCTCACGGAGGCCCCGTCTGTAGCTGTGAAACCCACCGCTGAGACCCACTCTGCCCAGGATGCCGGGTGAGGCCAGGTGTAAGCAGGTGAGGCCAGCTGAGACCCGGGCCCCTCGGGTGAGTGGCTCTTGTGAGAAGAAGACAAGAGATTGTGAGGAGCAGGACTCGGTCTGCTGTTCTCAACGAACTCACCAGCCCAGGTGGGACTGACAGCCCCGGCATGCCCTCAAGCAGAGAAAGTGTCAGAGAGGGAGGTGCACGTAGGTGATAATTGCTGGGAGAATGGAAGCTGAATCCACCCCAAAGCCAGCATCTTGGCTTCGACCAGCGCAGTCAGCTTCGGAGAAAAGAAGAAGGTCTGAGTTTACTGGTTGTTCACACTCAGAAACGAAAGCCAAAAGCCGAAAAACTTCCAAACGTCTGGCTCTCACAGCACAAAGCACCCACCCCGCGCGCTGGGACGCTCTTTAGTAATGTTATGGCTCCATCTACAGCCTGCAGAAGGTTTATTGCCGCGAGGTTTCTCTCTGAGCAACAGCCGGGCCTGCACTGCAATTAACGCTAATAAAGCCCTTTCCCCCCGTCTGTGCATTTATTCAACGCAGACCTGGAACTACGCTAAGAAGTTTTATTTCAGGCTGCGTCTACAACAGCAGCTGTTCACATTATTCTAGAACCCTTTCGGCCAAAATTGGTTTGGAGTTCTATTTTAAACCACTGTTTGTTATGAATTGAGTTAAATGGCTTTTTTTCCCCACTTTTCCCCCTATTTTAATGATGGAACGAATAAAAGCCCTCAAAAGAGCAAGATGGTATTTTCTTTCATTCATTCAACAAACACTCAGCACCTTCCATGTGTCAGGTTCCATGCTAAGCACAAGGATAAGTCAGCTCTGAATACATCCCATAACTGACTCATCAGAGAGAACTTTGCTACTTCCTCTTGGCTGCAATGTTTCCACATGGGTCAAGAAAGAGAAAAAGAAAGTCCAAGGTCGCCAGTGGATGCAGAGCTCGATACACAGTGAACATAAAATCCTTTGACTCGTGACATAATGGAAGCTGGAAGTCAGTTCCCTAAGGGTCAGTAAGATTTTTGTCCTGTTCAATTTTTTTCCCCTCCGAAGTGTCATAAGCTTTTTCCCAATTTAAAACAATACAAAAATAATTATTAGCCTTGTGCAGAAAACTTGGAAAACAAGAAAAAAAGGAATACAGAATCGAAAGCATTCATAAGCCAATCAACCAAAGATGACCACTGTTAACTGTTTATAAAGTGGCCCTGCACGACTTTTGTCTTTATAAAACTGGTACCGTATTTCCACCAAACCATAGGAGATGAACGTTCTTGCATGCCCCTGTGTGCTCTTCTGCGTGATTTGGAATGGCTGAAGGGTGTTCTTTCATAGGAATGAGCCATAATTTACTCGCTACAAGATTCCCAGTTTTCCACAATTGTAAGCTTTATACACATATTCCTTAAGATGAGCCCCTAGCCGTGGAACTTCTGGATCAAAGAGGGTGGACACCTTTGAGGCCTCTGAGACCCATCCCGCAGCAACCTCCCAGAATTTCACATCACATCTGAACCAAAATCTAACTTTAGGGGCCCTGAGTGTTCACCATTCCAGAAAGAGCTTGCTGTGATGCGGAGTGGTCCTCCTTGGGAGCTTGGCCAAGCAGCACAACTGGAAGGAGCAGAGCGGGTCAGAACAGTTTTTGATAAATTCCTTACCTCGTGGGCGATTTACACTGAGATGCCTCTGGAAGACAGGCAGTAAGACATTGCAGACCTGGTGAGTATGTAGTCGATAGAACATTACCAAAGGCTCAGATTAGGAAGATAGGATAATTCTATTCATCTTCATCACCCAAACCCCACCACTTGCCATGATTATTATCACCCCCGGTTTGTTTTTCCTTCTTCCACAGCCTGTACACAGCTTGTTCCCATGGCTGCTTTGCCTTGTCCTGCACATCTCATCAGGTTGAGCTGGGTTCCTCTGGAGGCCACAGTGTGAGAGGCAACTGCATGCATCAGGTCTTTGGAAAAATCCTGACACCCCTCAAACATGAGGTATGATCTGCAGCGTCAGTGCACTGGCTTAGGGAGGACTTGCAGATCATTTTTTTTTAGAACTGAAACATTTTCCTTATTATCCCTTTGTTGGTCTCCTATAGGGTGGAAACAATTGGAGGGATGGTGAAACAGCAGATCTTACAAGATAGGAGTGCACAGCAAAAGTCATTTAGGGGTTAATGTTGGAAAGAGAAGGGGCAGAAATAACTAGCTTCAGGTGAAAAGGAGGAATTAAACTTCGTTCCTTTGATCTTAAGGGCTGCCTAATTGACTCTCATCAGTTACCAATAAAAGGGAAGATGTAGCAGAGAACTCCAGAACGTTAGACCCAAATGTAATCTGAGTGGAAGGCAAGGCAGAGACAAGGGTTGCCCGAGGTCATGGCAGGAGATGGGGTGGCGGGAGACCCGCCTTTCTGGCTGCTGGCCCAGTGGTCATTCTATGCTGACCTAAAAGAGAGTGCTTTTACTATGGAAGTAAAATGTGACCGGCTTGGTTTTTGGGGAGCAAGAAGACACCCAAAATGGGAGGTGGAAGAGGGCAGCCAGGAGAAGGAGAAACCGGATCCGGTTCTTTTGTGTTGATTCATGCTTCTGCTGGTGAACAGGAGGAGATAAATGGTTGAGTTCAAACCCACCATTCCTGCCCTGGAGATAACTGCGCAGAGCAGGGCAGCACGGGCGTGACCCAAGGTCCTCTCTGTTTTTTGTTGTTGGTTTTTGGGTTTTTTTTTTGCGGTACTCGGGCCTCTCACTGCTGTGGCCTCTCCCGTTGCGGAGCACAGGCTCCGGACGCGCAGGCTCAGCGGCCATGGCTCACGGGCCCAGCGGCTCCGCATGTGGGATCCTCCCACACCGGGGCACAAACCTGTGTCCCCTGCATCGGCAGGCGGACTCCCAACCACTGCGCCGCCAGGGAAGCCCCCTCTCTGTTTTTATTGAACGTCCTCATCACCTTGACATCCTTACAGTTTCTCTTTTACATAATTACAGTGGCATGCAGAGAGTGAGGGTGAGACTCAGGTTCTGGTTCACACTGAAATGGTGCGGTGTTGGCCAGCATCTTCCATGTGCCCCTGTAGCGTGCGGTGGAGAAGGGGCTAGAGGGGCCCCTGGGGGACAGAGATGCTCACCTGTGTGATGCACCCCTCCACCCTCACGCTGGGGACAGGACCCTGATGGATAGAGCTTTTCCCAGGCTTTCCGTTCATCTCTCTCTCTCTGTGTGTGTTTTCTGTCCTAGTGGTAAAACCGTGGGGGAGGCTTGAGGCGGGGAAGATGTTCTCATTACAGATGAAGAAGCCAAGGCAGACACCATAGATGTCCCACACTCAAGTAGCTCACAGAAGGACCCTTGAGCGCGCCAGACAAAACAGCAAAGATCCTAATTACACAGATAGAACCAACTTCCGTGGTCACACACCTTCTGCTGTCCATCTCTAAGCCAAATGACCTTTACTTTATGCCACAATGAAATAAAATATTTTGAAGCTGGCTCTTCGATATGTCCAAGGTTCTGAAGACAGCCGAGCACTCCCCGTACTTTTCTGGGCCATGATTTCCCCAGCTGGAAGTGAAAATGAACCATTCTGTCCTACCTCCTGTACTCCATCACCACCTGCTTCTCAGGGATGTCGTGACAAGAGATACTCGCAGCGTTTTCCAAACTTGTCGATGCCAAGAATCACCTGGGAAACTTGTCAAAATACACACTCCCAGGCCAAACCCTGGACTTAGTGAATCGGCTTTTCTAGGATGGGTCTGGGCAACTGTAGTTTTAAAAAACTCCCAGCTGATCCTTGTGATTGGGTGATCCGGCCAGTTTGGGAAATGTTGAGGGAATCCCCAAGAAATCCTTTTAATTTTTTAGAAGGTGCCAAGCTTTATTATCATTACAGACTAGGATCATCAGAGTTTGTGAAGAAAAATAAGGGATGTCCAGTTAAATTTGAATTTCAGATAAACAAGGAATGAATTTCTTTAGCAGAAGTATGTCCCAAGCAATAATTGGATATACTTACGCTAAAAATTAATTTTTAATCTGGCAACCCGGTCAGGTGCTATGCACCTCATTTATTGTGTAATATGGAAAAGCTCAAGAAAAGTCTAATTTTTAGAAAGAGAAACCATGTCAGTGGTACAAGCCTGTCCTTTCTGCATCCCTCTCTCGGTGCCTCTCAGCTCATCGTCTTTTTCCTTGGTCCCAGCTTGCCTGCCTGCCAGGAAGAGGAAGCCCCAGAAGATGTCTCTTCATCATTCTGACCCCCCGGCCCCCCAAAAATCTGTTACTGATGAAGACAAGAAACTGCTGGTTTTAAAGTTAAAGTACAGAGGTTTTAAATCACAACTTTGCGTTCTTCTTGTTCATAGCTAATCAGACAAGGAGGCAGGTGTAAGGGTTAATGCCATTCACTTGCCAATGGATTGGTTGATTTCAAAACAATTTAAATATTTCTAAGCTAAACACATTTTTTTTCCTTTGGCAAAATTTCCCAGGTGAACCAGCCCCATGGTGTGATGCTGCCTCTGTCAGATGACACCTGACACCGGGTCAGGGTTCTTTCCAACATAGATAGATATGTACTCACCCCGTAGTTGGAAAGGTTTACAACAGCGTCAATTTGGAAATCCTGTTGTCAATTATAAAAGAGACCTCCCCTGAGGTGAGAGGGGGAGGGAAAGGCAGAGATGAGTATGAAAATCCAAAGGACTGTATGATCTGAGAATGAAATGTTTTCTAAATCAAATTAAGCTACACGGTGAAAATTGAGGAGAAAGTCCTTAAGGTGACTTTTAAATGAAAATGAAATGTCTGCTAGTAAGTTACAGAGGTGCATTGATACCAAGTGGCAGCCCTGTATCTCATTAATTTCAAACATAGATTTTTATGTGAGGCTATTTGATTATAATTTGATTATCTGACCCTGTAATTAAAGTTTATTGCCAATTGGAAGCTTACATGTAAAATGAACTGGTTTTCTTCAAAGCAATATACAATCCTTCGGACTCACTGACTTCTGGTTTTGCATTTAAATGGAAAAGTCAGTTATAACGTGACAAACAGGTTGGAGTTTTGATCATTAATCCTGCTAAAGCAATATTCATAAATTCAATTCTGAATCAGTTGGAATACTTTTCTTTTATTAGTTTCTGTGTTATTAAATGAGATTGTTTCTGACTAATATATTTCTAGACTCAAACTGTAGCTCCGAGCTGTTATTCAAATCAAATAACATGCCCCTTACTTGTGCCTCACACTAATAAATGCCAGTTTGTGATACATTTGCAAGAGACTGTCAGCAATATTAAAGGAGGCAATAATGCCATGGAGGTCTCAAAGTGAGCTGGTTTTTCTAAGGGCTGATATCCGTCATTTTTCTTAAAAAAAAAAAAGATACTCAAATCTTTTAGTCTTAAAGCCAAAAACCTGCTTTGATTCATAGAAAGATAATTCTCTAACACTTAAATAGCCAAGACATTGGAATTAGAAAATTCGTAACTTTGGAGTCCTGAGTAAGAGAAGTAGGGAGCTGATTTCAGAGCAGAATCAAAGTTATCTTTGGTGGGGGGGAAACCGTGCCACTTAACTTGGGAAACAGATGGGTCTTTCTTTCCAATACTTAGGTGAGAAGGAGAGGCAACATTGCTTTTGAAATTAGAAAAGCTATTCACAAATCCTTGCTGGGTTCTCGGAGCAAAAAGAGGTCTTGGAGACCCTTTTTTGCTGGCCCCATTTTACAGATGAGGAAACTGAGGCCCGAAGAGACGTCAGCTGGTCAGTTACACAGCAAGTTGGGGGCAAATCCCAAATGGAAACACTCCCTGTAATTTTTTCCAACACTTTCCCCACCATCCGGTGAACAAAAGGCTTATAAATATATATATTTTTATAGAATTTTATTTATTTTTGGCTGCGTTGGGTGTTCATTGCTGTGTGCAGGCTTTCTCTAGCTGCAGCGAGTAGGGGCTTCACTTGTTGTGGAGCACAGGCTCTAAACATGTGGGCTCAGTAGTTGTGGCTCACGGGCTCTAGAGCGCAGGCTCAGTAGTTGTAGTGCAAGGGCTTAGTTACTCTGTGGCAGGTGGGATCTTGCCGGACCAGGGCTCGAACCCGTGTCCCCTGCATTAGGCAGGTGAATTCTTAACCACTGCGCCACCAGGAAAGTCCAGGCTCATAAGTATTTGTGGATACTTCATAGGGGCTGGAATCAGAGGCCCGGCCCCGCCACCTGGCTCTTTGACCTCTAACAGATCACCTGAATACCATGAGTCTCAGACCTCAAGTGTAGCTTACATCTGCCCTTTCACTCTGTTTTGAGAAGGAAATGAGATTTGATAAGTAAACTACAAGGGTGAGGTGATTTTGAACCTCTTAAGGTTCAAATGCTTTATTGAGATGTGATAGGCATACAAAGAATGTGCATATTTAAAGCATACTATAATTGCTTTCCTAAGTAATCATAAGAAAATTGAATTTTTCATTGTTTTGGACCATTTTCCCTCGTTCCTATTTCTGGACCTCCAGACTGAACAGACTGTTGGCTGTTCTCTCTCCTCCTCTCTCCTGAGGCTCCGCACATTGGCTTTGTTACTACAGTTTGCACGTTTTCCATCCGTTGTGTCCTGGGTGGACTCGGGGTGGGTGTTGCTAGGTTTCCACCTTATCACACAATCATCACGGCAGGAATTGTCTTTCCTGCCCCAAAAGGAAATTGTTCAAGCCAGTTCGTAGGATTCCAGAGTCTGAGTTTCGAGAAACCTGAGAATGTGCCCTCTACATCCAGCGCCCCTCTTCCCACAGCTCGCCACGTGTTTGAATCCGAATCCTCGCTCCAGCTGGGCTCTCGGATCCCAGGTTGGGGCCGCTGCATCTTGCAGGAGGGAATTACCTTGCCAGCAGGTGCCAGCTATGGAGGCGCTGACCACATAGGCGTGGCCCCCGGGGAGGACCCGCTGCCGAAGCAGGCGCTGCTACCTAACATCACGAAGCAGGTGCTGCTTCTGAGCATTTATCTGGGGCCTGCCCCCTCTGCTACGGATCTGCGTCATCTCTCCTCCTCCCAACAGGCTCTCAAGGCCAGTGTTGTTAGCTTCTGGTCAGTAACAAGGAAGCTGCGGCTGGGAGAGCTGCTTATCGACATCTTCCTCCATCCCTTCTGCCCTGCAGTTTTTGTCCTGATGGCCAAGGTGAAGACAGCTTCCAGGAAGGAGGCAGCAGGAACGCTGCAGGAGGTAGGTGTGACGTGGGAAAGGGCACAGGTTGAGGATTTGGGCTGTCTTTCAGCGCGAGCTCCGTTCCCCAGGGTGTCTGCCTTAGCTTTGCCCCCAAGGGCCCAGAATCCTCCCTTCCTGCTCGGTGTGCCTCTCAGGAGCCAGACCCCAGGCCCCTAGGCTGTGACGGGGCAGCTCTAGAGAGAACAGAGGTGTCTGAGGTCCCGAGCTCCAGCCCCAGCTGGTCACTAATACCAGGGAGCAGGGGGCTCTTCCCAAACAGCAGCTCAAGTATTTACTTCTCTGCCATGTGGTCCTGACTTTGCCCTTAGCAAGTATGCATTTCCTACACTCAGTTGTGTGTCTACGTTACTACATGATTATACACCCTGCTCTGTTTTATATATAGAATTTACAATCTGTAAAAAGTCGCCATTTTACAGTGTACAATTTAGTAGTTTTTAGTATATTTACAAGATCGTGCAACCATCACCAATAATTCCGGAGCATTTTCATCACCCCCAAAATACACTCTGTCTCTGAATGGAGGTCAGAGTCAAGGTAGACACATCGATGTGGGTCTGGATTACGATGATGATGGTGGTGGTGATACCACTAGCCATCACTGAGCACTTACCTCTGGTCTGAGTGCTTTACCTATTATTTCATTCAATCTGCACCACATCCCAAACAGGTGGCCCTTATTGTTATCCTGCTTTTGTGGATGAGGGAACCGAGGTGCAGAGAGATGGAGCTGGCAGCCCACCATCGCAGGGTCCGACTCCAGGGTGGTGCATGCCCTCCCCCTCCACTGCTTTTAATGGGTCTGTTCCCTGTGGGGTTCGGAAAGCTTTCCCTATGCCTGCCATGGTAGCTGACTCTTTTTTTTTTCAGTTCCTAATTCTTTAATTGTAGTAAAATAGACATAACACATTTATCATTTTAACCTTTTTAATGGATACAATTCAGTGGCATTCACAGTTTTGTGCAACCATCACCACTACCCGTCTCAAGAACTTTTTCATCATCCCAAACAGAAATTCTGTGCCCATTCAAAACTAACTCCCCATTCCCTCCTTTCCCCAGCCTCTAGTAACCTATTCTACATTCAACCTCTACGAAATTGCTTCTTCTAAGTATCTCAGATATGTGGAATCATACAATATCTGTCCTTTTATGTCTGGCTAATTTTCCTTAGCGTAATGTCAAGGTTCATCCATGTGGTAGCATGTATCAGAATCTCATTCCTTTTTATGGCTGAATCATATTCCATTGTGTGTATATGCTATATTTTGTTTATCCGTTCATTGCTGGTAGACAATTGGGTTGTTTCTACCTCTTGGCTATTATGAATAATGCTGCTATGAACATGTGTATACTTGCTTAACTGTTTTCAGTTATTGTGGATATATACCCAGGAGTGGAATTGCAAAGTTACATAGGAATCTAAGTTTAACTTTTTGAGGAGCCGCTGTACTGTTTTCCACAGTGGCTGCACCATTTTCCATTCCCACCAACATTGCGCAAGGGTTCCAATTTCTCTACCACCTTGCCAACACTTTTGCGCCTTTTGATAATAGCCATACTAATGGGTGTGAAGTGGTATCTCTGTGGTTTTGGTTTGTGTTTCCCTAATGACTGATGAATGTTGAGCATGTAGCTTCTCAGGTAACTGACTTATTTTTAAAGGTCACAAAATGGAAAAGAGGGGGTTTTGGGGGGGACGGGGCATTATCTGGGACAAAGGGGGCCAATCTGGTAATGAGCAAGGGCATGCACCTGGGTCGAATCTACCTATTTATTTGCCAGTTTCCTGAGCCAGTGTTCTAGCCTCAGCTGCCTCTCAGAATCACCTGGGGAGATTTCAAAACTACGAAGGCCATTTGTACCCCCAGAGCTTCTGATGTGAGCAGTCCAAGCGGGGCCGGCATCAGTAGTTCCTGACGCTTCCCTTGGTGATTCTCATGGGCAGCCAGGGCTGAGGACCGCAGCTCTAAGCAAACCTCATCAGCAGGCAACACCCGTCACCCTTCCAGCTGGTTTACAAACCTGTGCTCCTCTGAGACTTTTTTTTTTTTGCTTTATTGTGATAAAGCAAATAAAGCTTTATTGTGATATCATTCACATACCACATCGATTTTAGAACATATTCATCACCTCCAAAGGAAACTCCATCACCCTTCAGTCCTGTCCTATCCTCCCAGCTCCTGGCAACCATTAATCTGCTTTCTGTCTCTGTGAATCTGTCTCTTCTGGACATTTCATATAAATGGAATCATACAATATGTGAGACCTTTTGTGTCTGACTTCTTTCATCTAACACAGTGCTTTCAAAGTTTGCCCATGGTGTATTGATAGAATGTTTTGGTGCTGTATTCCTTTTTACAGTTGAGTAATATTCTAGCATATGCCTGTTTATCAGTTGACGGTCATTTGGGTTGTTTCTGTTTCTTGGCTATGGTGAATGGTGCTGCTATGAGCACCGGTGTACAAGTTATCATGTGGACCTTCAAGACTTTTAAGGCACCTCTTACCTGTGTTTTCCCACGGCAGGGGAGGCTCAGCTTTAATATTTCAAGAAAAAAATTAAAACCCCTAAACCCTATGTCTTTTCATTTGAAAAAATTTCACTCTAAGATGTTCACTGCTTTTAGGGGTTTGTTCTGTGCATCTATTGTTTTGTAGCCTTAATCCCACGAAAATCACCTCAAATCCATACCTGAACTTGGGCCAACTCCTCCTTTGGTGTGCTAATTTCCCCTCTTTAGAACTTCAGATAAAGCTCTTGATGGGACTCAAATACCACCCTGGTGATGGTGGCTGCCCTCATCTCATTCCCTCCTCACACCCCATGAGGGCTTGACCCTGTGCCAGGTGCCATAAGCCCTCTGGAGGAGCTAACAGGGGATGTCTGGTAAGGGCGCAGATATGGATAAACCAGAACCCACCTGGTCTCCGGGAGCTCAGTCAAGGGAAGCAAGGAAACCAACTCTGAAATAATTATGCCAATGCATAATTTCAACACTTCCCAAAGTGTGCATGCCAACACTTCCCAAAGTGTGGAGGGCATACCGGTGTGCAGTGGTGTTAGATGGTACATAGACATGGCGTTAGATAACACTGACTCACCAAAGGACAAAGTTATTCCCTTTTCAATTATCTTTTAAGCCTTCAGATAAAGCACAGAGGACGTCTCGGTTTGGTGCTCTCTTCAATCACTTTAAAAGTTGAGCAGACATGAACCCCCCATTTAAAAAAAAAAAAAAGACCCAAGTTTCCAGCTGCGATTGGCAACATCACTTTGCCATCATTGTATTCATTTTACAATTGGCTTCAAATTGACTAGTCTCACTGATTTTCTTCCACTTGCTATTGTGACATAAAATTTACTTTTAAAATAAACATACTCAAATTTAAGTTTTTAAAAAGCGAGTTCATTTGACAGAAAATATCAAGTAAACAGTAGAGCAGGTGGCCAGACGATGTAGCAGGAATTGTGCAGGTGGTACCCAAATAGCCCTAGGAAGTCTCACAGATGTGCTAACGGGATTCAGGAGCCCCCATTTCTGCCTGGGAATGCAGGAGAGAGCATCATACATAAAGCAGTGTGTCATTAAATCACAGAATGATGGCTGATCATTTATAGAGAAGGAGCCTTAGAGGTTAGGTCTCAGCCACAACTTCTGCGGGTGAGGGAAACTGAGGCTCTGAAGCATTGAAGGTCTGGGGTCCCACAGGTGTCAGCAGGGAACCAGCACTGGGCTCCGCAGCTGTGTACCTGCTGCCACAGGTCACATCAGCCACATGCCGTCTCATGCGTATCACAGCTTTGTCGCGTCACGGGATGTTCTCTTTTCCCAGCTGACCCAACAAAATAGTACATTTTGCTTCCAGTAATGTGACTAACAAGAACCACGAATTACATGGTTCTCTCTCTACCACACTGCAAACGTCCATGGATGAGGCTCACTTGTGAAGAATGGTAGAACCTTCTCTTTCTCTCTAGAAGTGAAGCACCATAGCTCCAACTTTTATAATGGGCTGTTGTCCCACTCATTCCAATACTTACAATTTTCCTTTCCAATATGTGGTAAGATTATATTTCCCTGCCCCTGCTGAGTTTGGGGGTAATTTGTTATGCAGCGTAGACAACAGATACACTTGGTATAATGCATCTGACATGCGCCCATCTTGCTGCATGTATTGGCCGTTTGTTCCTTCTTATTGCTGAGTAAATGGCTGTGCCGCAGTTTATCTACCCATTTAGTAGTTGAGGAATATGTGAGTTTTTCCCTCTTTGGAGGCAATTATGAATAAAGACAAAGAAGAGTGATCCTTGACTTCAAAATGCTCTTAACATAAAATGGATTTCTCACTGTGGTCCTCAGACCCTGGGTGATCTGGCTGCCGCTGACCACTCCCGCCTCTTCTCAAGATGCTTCCAGCAGGCTCACCTGATCTGTCAATAGGCCAGGTGTTCCCCTCCACAAAGCCTTGCACTTTCTCTCCTCTTAGCTTTTACCTGACCCTCTGGTAGCTGGCTCTCAGATCCAAGGCCTCCCTCTCCAGCGCCTCCTCTGACACCTCCACCTAAAGTCACCATCCAGTGCATTTCCTTCATATCACCTCTTACAATCTATAATTACTTGTTTGTTTACTTTTTTCTCTTCTCTACTGGGATGTAAATTCTAGGAGAAGAAAGGCTTTGTCCTGCCAAGGTCTTAGCACATATTCTGGTACTTTCTAAGTATTTTCTGATGAAAGATTGTATGAATGAGTAAGTAAGATTGGAAGAGCCTTGTAGGCTCGGCTTATATAAGGCTTGAGAGCCAGGTTACAAAGTTGGCTCTGTGTGTCAGCTGTGGGAAAATAGTGTGGAAAATGGTAACTTGGGAATATTTTCTTCATTCAAAATAAAGTTTTGCTTTCAGTGGGCCATAAAGGAAGCAGGAATTAGTACACACGTATCTTATAGACACTGCCTATCCAATGTGGTGGTTTCCAATTCTGTTAACAGAAGAACACAGGGAAATGGCAGTTAGCATTTAAGAGCTATCTGACTGATTTTACCCCTTGGAATTTCTTAGAATTTAAAGACCTATTATTCCAAAAAATATATAGCCTTGTTTATTTTTCCCTCAGACCAATATTCAAAATTAAACAGGGAATGATGTTATCATTGTGTGTATTCTTTTTTTTTTTATATAAATTTATTTATTTATTTTTGGCTGTGTTGGGTCTTTGTTTCTGTGCGAGGGTTTTCTCTAGTTGTGGCAAGCGGGGGCCACTCTTCATCGCGGTGCACGGGCCTCTCACTGTCGCGGCCTCTCTTGCTGCGGAGCACAGGCTCCAGACGTGCAGGCTCAGTAGTTGTGGCTCACAGGCCCAGTTGCTCCGCGGCATGTGGGATCTTCCCGGACCAGGGCTCGAACCCGTGTCCGCTGCATTGGCAGGCAGACTCTCAACCACTGCGCCACCAAGCCCAATTGTGTGTATTCTTGAACAGAAGGGCATAAAATATATTGATGGGTGTGTATCTCACTTTTACTAGCAGTAACAGTAAGTGTGTAAAGACCCCGAGAATGAGCATATAATACTCTGCTGTATCACACTGAGAGCTGTACATTTATTTTAAATGATGAGCCCTTAAGATAGACTCTTTTGGAATAACAACAAACAGCAGTGATAACGGTTTATTAAAAGATTAATAGACAAACCAGAAAGCACTTGATTTGTCGCTAAGATTTCTGCCTGATTAGCATATCCATCAAAGAGCACACAAAAGGGTTTTTGACTGTCTTAATACAGTGACGTGACATGGTCAGAGTAACCCATTAACAGTATTCCCTGAAACCCGTGATGGAGGTGCTTTCAAGAATTATAGGAAGTTTGGCATTTCTCCCATATAAGTTCACACTCACTTACTTTACACAGCTTTATCAAGGGCCTGCCTTGTGCCCCAGATACTCTGCTAGGACCAGAGTATGGGACCAGCCCTGAGTAAAGAGGGTATGTTCTCTGTCCTCCTAAAGCTTAGTCTACAGTAATGGCAAGGGCAGCCCCAGCCTAGTCCTGGTGGCAGGGACCTCCAAGGCTTTGCTTTGGTTTGGCTTTTTCATAATCTCTCATGGATTTTCTCATTGAAGCCAAGCGTGGCTCGCTAGGCTTCTGAAACCAGGAAGTATCACAGAGGCTTCTCGGAAGGATCAGTCTAGCACTGAGTAACTCTTGAAAAGTATGTAGCTCAGGGCCCATCACTACCCACGGGCCAGTGGTTGGCTAAGTGATGGGAGGACCCAGTGGATGGGAGTCAAAGCAAAATAACCTCTTAGGCAATTAGCATGTGACAGGAGAAGTGTCTTACTGCTACTCAAGTGTCTTATTACTAATCAATTTGGCCTTTCCAAATGTGTTTTCTCCCTAGGAGGCTGGAGGCATCAGTCTTCCTTAGGGAGAGAGGGGAGGTCACAATTGTTTACAGAAGGAAGCAAGAGAAAGATTCATCCTCAGGGTCTGACATTCAAAAATAGTTTTGCATGGCCAGCCAGACTTGTCTTGGGAAGATTTTCTGGGTTGTTTTATCTTTTCAGTTAGCTTATCAAGAGACAAGCTTAGAAGTGGCAGTGTTTGGCGATCTCCCAGTGTGGAGAGGACATCCCTATGGGCCTTGGGATGTGCGACCTATTGCCCTGGGGCAGGAGAACATGAGGCAGAAATGTGGCTGCCAAACGTGTTCTTCAGGGACCCACAGCACGAATTCATTTTACATTTTTTTAATTGAAGTATAGTTGATTTTCAATGTTGTGTTACTTTCAGGTGTACAGCAAAGTGATTCAGTTATACATATACATATATACACATAGATATGTATATACTTTTTCACATTCTTTTCCCTTATAGATGATTACAAAATATTGAGTAGAGTTCCCTTTGCTATACTTGTTGTTTATCTATTTTATATATAGTAGTGTGTTTATCTATTTTATATATAGTAGTGTATATATGTTAATCCCAAACCCCTAATTTATCCCACCCCCCAACTTTCTCCTTTGGTAACCATAAGTTTGCTCTCTATGTCTGTGGGTCTGGTTCTGTTTCATAAAGAAGTTCATTTGTGTCATTTTTTTTAGATTCCACAAAAAAGCGATATCGTATGGTATTTGTCTTTCTCAGTCTGACTTCACTCAGTATGGTAATCTCTAGGTCCATCCCTGTTGCTGCAAATGGCATTATTTCATTCTTTTTTGTGGCTGAGTAGTATTCCGCTGTATATATATATACCACATTTCTTTATCCATTCATCTGTCAGTGGACATCTAGGTTGCTTCCATGTCCTGGCTATTGTAAATAGTGCTGCAATGAACATTGGGGTGCATGTATCTTTTCAAATTAGAGTTTTCTACAGATATATGTCCAGTAGTGGGATTGCAGGATCATATGGTAGTTCTATTTTTAGTTTTTTAAGGAACCTCCATACCGTTCTCCATAGTGGCCGTACCACTTTACATTCCCACCAACAATATAGGATGGTTCCTTTTTCTCCACACCCTCTTCAGCATTTATTATTTGTAGACCTTTTTTTAACATCTTTATTGGAATATAATTGCTTTACAATGGAATTTGTAGACTTTTTGATGATGGCCATTCTGACTGGTGTGAGGCGATACCTCATTGTAGTTTTGATTTGCATTTCTCTACTAATTAGCGATGATGAGCATCTTTTCATTTTACATTTTAACCAGAACACCCATGCGTGCACACACGTTAGCCTTGTTACACGTGGTATTTTCTCACTTTTAAAATTCTGTTTTTGCTTTTTGATTGATGCTGGTCACGACCCACTTATGTTATTTCAAGGACACTGAGGTAGAGGCACTGGCCTTGGCAGGTACGGGAGGGAGAAGGCAGGAGAGACGGAGCAGGGAGGAGAGCAGTCAGATGTGTGTCCTTCTTCCCCTGTTCCATACTTTGGCCTGGAGAGGGACC
The DNA here is from genome assembly GCF_963455315.2 of Globicephala melas. Classification (NCBI taxonomy): domain Eukaryota; kingdom Metazoa; phylum Chordata; class Mammalia; order Artiodactyla; family Delphinidae; genus Globicephala; species Globicephala melas. The sequence goes on along the minus strand of NC_083332.1, from coordinate 32,012,931 downwards.
AGAATGCGAGAAGCCAAAGGAAGAGGTATGTCTGCCCCAGCTCCCCTTAGGACCCTAGAAATGCATCACCTGACTCTGCACCAGCCTGGCTGAGGCCACAGCAAGGGGACATGGGTGGTATGTGGTCAGGCAGAGGACCACACTTTCCCAGAGCTGCCGTCCATTCCATCCCCTCCTGGCGTGGATGCACCAGGAGCTTCCCTCGTCCAGGAGGGGCAAGGAGGTGCCACAGCAGCAGATGAGAGGCCTACTTAGGCCAGAAGGCAGGCTCTACCTGCCCAAGATGATGCTGTCGGGGGAGACTGAGCAGACCGAGGGAGACCAGATCTCCAGTTCCTACACTTGAAAACGCCAGCCAGGTGAGCAGAAGCCAGTGGTCAAGGGACACCTTCAGAGAGACACAGACACTCAAGACACCTGCCACAGCCCATGCCATTCACTCAAGTGCCACCTGGGAGAGGAGCCAGCTGGGCAGGTGGAAGACTAAGAAGTCAAGAGGCCCAAATTCTTTTCTCAACACAGGCAGGAAACTACCTAGAGAAGTTGTTAGAATCATCACGTTAGGCGGGACTTCATTTAGTCTTTCCCCCACTCTTGCTTTGCACCAAATGTGGCTTCACAAAGACTAGATATTTTCTACGTTAAAGAAACTATGTTGAGGGGATATATGTATATGTATAGCTGATTCACTTTGCTGTACAGTAGAAACTAACACAACATTGTAAAGCAACTATACTCCAAGAAAGATTAAAAAGAAAAAAGAAAGGAACTATGTTGTACTACTCAGTCATAAAAGAGAACAAAATTTTGCCATTTGCAGCAACATGGGTGAACTTGGAGGGCATTATGCTCAGAGAAATAAGTCAGACAGAGAAACGCAAATACTGGATGATCTCACTTATGTCTTAAAGACATACAACAAACCAGTGAACATAACAAAAAAGCCGACTCACAGGTATTGAGAACTAGGGGTTACAGTGGGGAGGCGGAGGGTGGAGGGGCAGTACATAAGTAGGGGCCTAAGAGATACAAATTATTATGTATAAAATAAGCTACAAGGATACATTGTACAACACCGGGAATACAGCCAATATTTGATAATAACTCTAAATGGACTATAGCCTTCAAAAATTGTGAATCACTATATTGTACACCTGTAACTTAAAGAATACTGTACTATGGGCTTCCCTGGTGGCACAGTGGTTGAGAGTCTGCCTGCCGATGCAGGGGACACGGGTTCGTGCCCCGGTCCGGGAAGATCCCACATGCCGCGGAGCGGCTGGGCCCGTGAGCCATGGCCGCCAAGCCTGCGCGTCCGGAGCCTGTGCTCCGCAACGGGAGAGGCCACAACAGTGAGAGGCCCGCGTACCGCAAAAAAAAAAAAAAAAAAAAAAAGAATACTATACTTCAATAAATATAAATTAATTTTTCTTAAAAAAAGAATCTATGTTCGATGCCCATGTGAGCCAGTAAACATGGCAACAACCCAGCTACTTGTGGGAAGTGAAATCTCCCCCATATGTTGCCCTGAGTCAGCCAGCAGAGCGCCGCTAAAATGTTTACAAACTGGCTGGTGGAGGGGGAGCCCCGATTTAAAGAGTTTACCAACTTCTGCAGTGGAAAGACTCCACCAATTTCAAGCTGCCGGCGAGGTCATTTGATGGTGAGCCTGAGCCATCAGGATGTCTGTCCTCCTGTCTAAGCTGCCCAGACCTGTGCATCTGCCCATGTGACCAAGGGCTGGATAAACTTTCCAGCAACAAACACTCCCTTCTCTGGACACACAGGCTTAACCTCGCTCTATGGAGAGATGATGCGCTACCCCATGTCAATAGCCCCTCCATTTAGCAGATGTCCGTTTTCTTCTCTTCCAAGAAAAGTTCAGAGTCCATCCAGGCACCCACCCACCTACCCAGCCACCCAGCCAGGAAGCTCTTGCTGGAACCAGACGGGCTGACAGAATCAGAGCAAACCACCCCCTGGAGGGCGCTCCAGAGGTCATCGCAGCCAGCCCCCTGCCTCCAGGCAGGTCTCCTGTAAATCGTCCTCGACAGAGCCTGCCTCGTTTGGGGCCCTTTGCTCAGAGCGCCCTGAGCAGCCGAGTAAAGTTTTGTGCTGACTCTGTGGGGCCCCGTCGGTGGCAAAGCGCGTCGCCAGCTCATAAGGGAATCATTAGCGGAACACAGCCGTGTACGAGGGCCCGAAGGCCTGTGGCAATTAATCACCTCTCCTCCCCGGCAGCCCCAGCTGTCTCAGATGCAGCCATCCTCCAGGTAGCCCTTTAATTGTCCCCGGAGAAGGTAGGTGGGTGAGGGGCCACCTGAGCTAACGTTAGCCCAGCAATCTTCCCAAATAAAAAAAAAAAATTTTTTTAGAGTATTCAAATATCTCTCACTTACTTTCCAGAGTCTGTTATTGGTATAAAGGTTGAAGCTCAGGCAGCTTAACTGTTATGTGGAATGACCTTTAGTTTTAATATTAATATATTATCGTAAAGTCTGCGAATCATGAATGCAATTTTGGTATTCATATAAAATGCCATACGCTGAACCCACTGCAACTTTTTTTCCCCCTCCCGTCCTCCAGCAGGCTGCAAACTGGGTGAATTAATATGCGTCATCTTCTTCTGCCCTTTATTTACTTAGAGAGGGTGGCCGGGCAACTTTATCAAGAGTAACATTATCAAGAGCTTTTCTGCAAGCTTCTTTATCATATTCACATCCGCGTCTGCTCGACACTTGTCAGTGTCAATCAAATCGCAATAATACGCAGATGATTTGCTCATTTGGTTTAATAAAATCTTTCTGCTTATTTGCGCTGTCTCCATTACACCACATAATTGCTGTGCCGCGGAGGTGAAAGGCAGCCAGTTGCCTGGGGGATAAGAGGAGACGATTGCTCTATGAAGGATTTGTTTCTTTGCCTCTGTCTCTCCCCAGTCACTCATATTCCTAAAATTAATATTGTATTTGAATCCGGCTCTGCTATTCTTATGCAGCCTAACATTGTTATTACTTATTATTTGGATGTGAAGTCATTTATTTTTAGTTTTATGTCCAAGCTGTCAAGCTAAATTTCATTGTGAACTGCCACATACAATTTTTAACTGCCATTTAAAACGAGATTCCAGCTCTAAATTATGGAGTGAGCTTGTTCAAAGGGCTGGCCTGACAGCAAGTGCATTAAGAAGCCTCGATTTCCTTGCAAATCAAAGGGGCTCCCGGTGATTATTTTGGTGGAAAGGAAAGCGCACAGCCTGAGTACTTCCCGATCACCTCGATGGTGGCTGGACACCCAGGTGGGTGTGTAGAGCAGAGTCTCCTGGGTACCTGCCCTGGAGAGATGCGGTAGGGCCCCGGGTGGCCGGCAGAGGCAGGTTTGCAGGGAGGACGCCCCAGCTGAAGCCATGGAGTGACTTGATGTGGGGCTGGGGGCTGCTGTGTAACCCCTGAAGAGGCAGGACTCTGCCAGGCTGTGGCAGAGGAGAAGCCACCGTTAAAGCTGTGCACGCGTATGCTTTGGTACTTCCGCAGAGGACACCGTTTTTCACGGAGCACAAACGTGCGTTGGGCAGCTTTATCTGGCCGATGTAGCTAGAGCCTGGTCACGTGGGCAGCTGTCATCCTCAGGACTGTATTCCCCTCTGCACGTGCCCGTGTTCAGTATTAACGGTTAGGAAGGAACAAACTGCCCACGAATAGCCTCGCAAGGGCGAGCACTTCTTAAGCCCCTACGGTTGGTGCTTTAGGTGACTCTGCTCATTAAATGTCCGTGAAGACAGCATCTGGGATAAGTATCATGTTTGTCCTGCTGATAAAATTGAAGGTGCTGAGGTGTATGGCGGCTGTGATGATGAAGGCTCTGGAAGCAGCAGGTCTAGCCCACAGCGGGGCAAAAGAAGGGGCTTTGCCAGGAGGAGGCCCGAGGGCAAGCAGTGCTGGGAGAAAGAGGCAGCTGCCATCAGCTGCTCTGGGACCACAGCCTTCCCACCAGGTCGCCACCAAGGACCTGGGCTTTCTTTGTCCTCCACGAAGGTCCAGCATTCAGGGAAGCCAGGTGTAGACCAGCCCCAGGGGAGAGCAAGCCATCGCCCCAGTCAGTAGCACTTGAAGGTTCAAAGGCAAGGCTGGCACTCCAACAGGCTTTATCTGCCCTTTGTTAAAAAGTTTCAGGGGCTTCCCTGTTGGTGCAGTGGTTGAGAGTCCGTCTGCCGATGCAGGGGACACGGGCTCGTACCCCGGTCCGGGAAGATCCCACGTGCCGTGGAGCGGCTGGGCCCGTGAGCCATGGCCGCTGAGCCTGCGCGTCTGGAGCCTGTGCTCCGCAATGGGAGAGGCCACAACAGTGAGAGACCCGCGTACCGCAAAAAAAAAAAAAAAAAAAAAAGTTTCAGTGCTTAGAAATAGACCCAAAAGATCCTGACCCTGCATTGGTCCCTGCTAAGCTGGGCCGTCCCAGCCGGACCATGCACAGCCCTAGCCACTCTGATGCCCATCCCAGGTTTCAAGTCACACTGCAAGGAGAGAAGAGGGAGCGTTTGAGTCCCTCCTCCCTCTCCTCTTGGTTGATCTCCCTAGTCTCTAATATTAAAAGTGTCTTAATTCTAAACACACACACTTTGTCTTGGGTGATGCCTCCCGTTTATGAAATACAGCACATTTGCAGAGGACAGAGATGCTGCAGTCGACGGGGAAGGGCCGAGAGGGGGTTGCCCCGCAGGAGAGGGTACTGGTGACTTTCCTGCTCCTCCATCCTTCCCTCCTTTGGTGTGGCAAAGAGGCTGGTGTTCTTTTCACACATCACAGTGGGGGTCTTTAAGGGAGCTTCTAGTCCAACCCCTGGCCCTGCCCCATGATCCAGGCCCTCCTTCCTGCCTGAGCACCTCTCAGGCTGTGGTTTTTGTAGGTGAGTCATGGTACCTTATATATTGTGAATCTTCCACAGATGTGCCACCAGCTTTATCTATTTTTAAATAAATTTATTGAACTGTAATTCACGTATCATACAGTCCTCCCATTAAAGTGTCCTCTTTAATGATTTTAGTATATTCAGAGTTGTGCAGCCATCACCATAGTCAGTTTGAGAATTTTGTCATCGTCTGAGAAAGAGTCTTCGTACCTTTAAGCCTTCACCTCCGGAGGTTCCCCGCTCCCTAAGCAACCACTAATCTACTTCATTTTTCTATAGATTTGCCTGTTCTGGCCATTGTAGATGTGTGGAATCATATACCATGTGGTCCTTTGTGACTGGCTTCCTTCACTTGGCATAACGGTTTCAAGCTTCATCAAATCGTAGTGTGTATCAGTACTGCATTCCTTTCTAGGACCAAATAATGCTCCACTGTAGGAACAGACCACATTTTGTTCATCATTCATTCATTCAAGGGAACGTGGGTTGTTTCCATCTTTAGCTATTGGAGATAGTGCTGCCATGAACATCCGTGTACAAGTTTCTGTTGGAATACTCGTTTTCAATTCTTCTGAATACATGTAACCCTAGGAGTAGAATCACCGGGTCATCGCCACCAACTTTTGATCTCTCTCTCTCTCTCTCTCTTTCTCTCTCTCTCTCCCTCTCTCTCTCTCTATATATGTATATATATTTTTTTTTTTTTTTTTTTTGCGGTACGCGGGCCTCTCACTGTTGTGGCCTCTCCCGTTGCGGAGCACAGACTCCGGACGCACAGGCTCAGTGGCCATGGCTTATGGGCCCAGCCGCTCCGCGTCATGTGGGATCTTCCCGGACTGGGGCACGAACCCGTGTCCCCTGCATCGACAAGTGGACTCTCAACCACTGCGCCACCCGGGAAGCCCTTGATCAATATTTAAAATTAATCTTGTCCACGGTGATTCATACGTCAATTGTATCCTTCCCTCCTTTTTCAAACTCCTCCCCCACTCAATGACAAATTCCATCGGCAAGAACACATGGAGTCGGCCGTGTATGTTTTACTAAAGGTTGTGTACACAGAGCAAGGAAGGGGCCACTGTAAACACCCGCAGTGCTTGATGAACAAAAGTCTCCATTTGGCCTCCTTGTTCTTATTCTCTCTCCTCTCGTCTCTCCAAGCCTTCCTCCATCCATCTTTGTTTTCTCCCCTCATTCTGCTCCTTTCATATGCATGTGAGCTCATACTCAGCTCCTTCAAGCCTGCTGCCCACATGAACTTAATGTTCTCTGTAAGCAGAGAACAGGCCATTGAAGGATTGATGGCCTTACAACGACGAGGAGGCTAAGCCTGAACTCAGTGAACAAGATTCTTCAGTTACTGGGATCCACTCTCCCTAGAAAACAACGAGAGAGACAGTATGCGTCCCAGCACATTATAACTGCCGATAGACCCTATCCCTCTCCACCCTGTCTCCTGGGTTCGGCTTTCTACAGGGTCCAAGTTTTATGCAGAGGTCTCCAACCAGTGACCCCTAGGGTGGGTGGATCAAACCCTCAATGTTTGAGCGTTTTTAAACCTTCTGCTTTTAAAATTAGGAGATCTCTTGTGTGTGTGTGTGTGTGTGTGTGTTTGCATATATAAACAATGGAATATTACTCAGCCATAAAAAAGAATGAAATAATGCCATTTACAACAGTGTGGGTGGACCTAGAGATTATCATACTAAGTGAAGTAAGCCAGACAGAGAAAGACAAATATCATATGATATCACTTATATGTGGAATCTAAAATATGACAAAATTGAATTTATTTACAAAACAGAACTGGACTCACAGACATAGAGAACAGACTTGAGATTACCAAAGGGAAAAGGGGTGGGGGGGAGGGGTAAATTAGGAGTTTGGGATTAGCATATACACACCACTACATGTAAAATAGATAACCAACAAGTACCTACTTTAAAGCACAGAGAACTATACTCAATATCTTGTAATAACCTATAAGGGAATAGAATCTGAAAAAGAATATATGTGTATGACTGAATCACTTTGCTGTACACCTGAAACTAATACAACATTGTAAATCAACTATACTTCAGTAGGGACTTCCCTGGTGGTTCAGTGGTTGAGACTCCGCACTCCCAATGTAAGGGGCCTGGGTTCAATCCCTGGTCGGAACTAGAACCTGCATGCCACAACTAAAAAAGATCCTGCATGCCACAACTAAAGATCCCGCATGCCACAACTAAGACCCAGTGTAGCCATTTAAATAAATAAGTAAATATTTTTAAAAACTATACTTCAATAAAAGATTTCTAAATGAAAGGAAAAAAATAAAGTTAGGAGATCTCCCGTTTTAAAAAATATCCAGATTTCCAGTTTCTCTGAAAAATCGGAAGTCCTGACGATGGTAAAGGCTGTCCTTGCCTGGCAGCAGTAGGGAGAGCTGGGCAGGGGTTGCCCCTTAGGCTGGGCCTCTACCTCACCCCAGCCTGAGCCTGGCTCAAGTGCCTCACTTCTGTGTCCCATCCAGTCTCTGTGGATTTCTGGCCAATGCTCTACAGCAGGGGTCCCTAACCCCCAGGCCACGGACTGGTTCCAGTCCGTGGCCTGTTAGGAACGGGACTGCAGAGCAGGAGGTGAGCAGCGGGCGAGCGAGCGAAGCTTCATCTGTATTTAGAGCCGCTCCCCATCGCTCACATAACCACCTGAGCTCCCCCTCCTGTCAGATCAGCGGCGGCATTAGATTCTAATAGGAGTGGGAACCCTACTGTGAACTGCGCATGTGAGGGATCTGAGTTGTGCGCTCCTTATGAGAATCTAATGCCTGATGATCTGAGATGGAGCCGAGGTGGTCCCATCACCCCCAGATGGGACCATCTAATTGCAGGAAAACAAGTTCAGGGTTCCCACTGAATCTGCATTATGGCAAGTTGCATAATTATTTCATTATATGTTACAATGTAATGATAATAGAAATTAAGTGCACAATAAATGTAATGCGCTTGAATCATTCCAAAACCATCCCCCTGCCGCTGGCCCGTGGAACAATTGTCTTCCGTGAAACTGGTCCCTGGTGCCAAAAAGGTTGGGGACCGCTGCTCTACAGTATCCTTAATGCAGCACCAAAAAGAGTAGATATTAGGAATATACAGGACTCTGCCTGCTGAGTGTGGTCAGGGCGATCGATGGTGATGTAGGTGATGTACAGGTGACCAGCGTGATAAGCAGGGATGCAGCTTAAGTCCGTCACGGTTGCTGCTGAGAATTCTGTCTTTAGACAGTGAAACACAAATTCAAGGAGGTTGACACTCACTGCCCAGACAGCCGAGCAAGTGGATGATTCATCATTCAACACATATTTATTGAGCATCTACTATGTGTCAGGCACTGTTCTAAATTCTGGGGACATAGCCATGAGGAAAACAGACAAATATCTCTGCCCTTGTGGAGTGGATATCCATGAGCAGGAAACAGATAATATACAAGACAGATCAGTAAAACACATGGTTTAGTAGATGGTGAGAAGGGCAATGGCCAAGCAGGGGAAAGGAGGGTGTTGGTGGACATGGGGGGAGAAGGGTTGCGATTGTAGATAAAGTGGCCAGGGTAGACCTCACTGAGGAGGTGACATTTGAGTAAAGCCCTGAAGGAAGTGAGGGGGTGAGCCATACAGTTATCTGGAAGAAGAACTTTCCAGGCAGAGGAAAGGGCAAGTGCAAAGGCCCTGTGCTTGGTAGATCTGAGGAAGAGCAAGGAGGCTGCCATGGCTGGAGCAGCACAGGCGAGGGGGGAGAACGCTAGGAGGCGAGGTCACAGTGATGGGGTGAGGACAGGCGATGGTCTAAGTCTTAAGGGACCCTGCAAGGACTTTGGATTTTACTCTGAGATGGGAAAGCGTCAAGAGTTTGAGTCAGAAGAGTGACATGGTCTGAGTTAGATTTTAACAGGATCACATTGGCTGTGTTTGCAGAGCAAACGGGGAGAGATCGATTAGGAGGCATTGCCAACAGCCCAGGCGAACAGTAAGAGTGGCGTCAGCCAGGATAGACCAGGTTAATGGTGAGAAGCGGTTGGATTCAGCATACAGTTGAAGCAGGGGCGACCCAGACGTGCTGACAGGTGAGAGGTGGGCTGACTGTAAGGTTCTGACCATTTACAACAGGAGAAGCCCGTGGAGGACTCGTGTGTCACAGTAGATGAGATGACCGCATCTGGGTAAAGACGCAGAGTAGGCATTTGGTGGCAGGAGTCTGTAGTTCAGGCACAGAGATCCAGGCTGGAGACTCAGATTGGGAGGCACCAGTGTGTCAACTGGATGAGGTCACCAAGCGAGTGAGTGTGGAAGAAGACAGGAGGTCCCGGGCCTGAGGCCAGGGACACATGGCAAAACCAGCAAAGAAGGCAGCATCAGGCCAGTTGCCAGTGGGGTTAGAAGTTGTTCCGCATCTGGATCACTTTTACAGGGAGGAAATTTGGGTGGAAAAGTTCTGCTGACTTATTAACATGACTGAAATACAGAATGTTCTCTCAACTGCTCTGGTGCCAAATCTATAGCTTAAATTTATTTATTTATTTATCTATTTATTTATTTATCATAGGAAATATAGTTACATGGTTCAGATTCAAAAAGCAGAGTGAAAAGGCTCCCTCTTACCCTTGCCCCTCAGCCACTTGACTCCTTACCCAGAGCCCCCCAGGTCCCCAGTTTCTTTTTTTTTAAATAAATTTATTTATTTTATTCATTCATTTTTTTATTTTTGGCTGCGTTGGGTCTTCGTTGCTGAGCACGGGCTTCTCTCTAGTTGTGGAGAGCAGGGGCTACTCTTCGTTGCGGTGCACAGGCTTCTCATTGCGGTGGCTTCTCTTGTTGTGGAGCACAGGCTCTAGGCATGTGGACTTCAGTAGTTGTGGCACGCAGGCTTCAGTAGTTGTGGCTCGCGAGCTCTAGAGCACAGGCTCAGTAGTTGTGGCGCACGGGCTTAGTTGCTCTGTGGCATGTGGGATCTTCCTGGACCAGGGCTCAAACTCGTGTCTCCTGCATTGGCAGGTGGATTCTTAACCACTGTTCCACTAGGGAAGTCCAGTCCCCAGTTTCTTGTACCTTCCTTCTGAGAGCTTCTTAGCATATACAAGCATCAGTGTGTCCATGTGGACACCCACTTCTCCCTTTGCTCATTTTTACACAAATGGTATCATAGGTCTATTGTTCTTCATTTAGTGTATCTTGAAGATTGTTCCATATTAGTACATAAAGAACTTCATGATTCTTTTTATTTCTGTAGTATTTCCTTTTCTGGATGTACTGTCATTTGTCTAACCAGGCCCCCAGTCAGGGACTTTTACATTGTTTCCAATCTTTTTCCGCAATTAATAACCTTATATGCTTGGAATTTTGCACCCGTGTGAACATAAATCTTTTGGGTAAATTCCTGGATGTGGAATTGTTAGGTCAAAGGGCACATGCATTTGGATTTCTAATAGATATTGCCAAAGGTGGTATCAATTTAAGCTCCTACAAGCCGTATATATGAGAGTGTTGGACACGTTTTCCAACAGTCTGTAAGCAAATTGTTCAATCTTTTCCAGTCTGAGTTTTTAAAAATGGACTTTTAGTTTGCATTTCTCTTAGTACAGGTGAGATTGCCTGTGGCTCTCAACACAGCCCCCAGAAATGTCACTCAGCAGAAGAATTATATGAGCAAAGTCTGTATTTGGTGTCCTTTCCTTTGCTTGGCCTCTTCCAAAGGTCCAAGCTGCTCTGGGCCCCTTTGCCCAGGAGGAAATAACTCAAGAAACTTATTCCCTCAAGGGTTTTAGTGACTAGAAGTGGGATTGTCCCTGAAATGATTTACTTTCAGAACAGTAATCAAGGAGCCATACTTACCAAAAAAGGATGTCTGGTCCATAGTGGCATTGGAGGCTCTGTGCTATTCATTCATTCATTATTCAACTCAGCCACTATTGACCGAGAGCCTGGAATGAATGTATGAGGCACTGGGGCTGGACTCTGAGGACATGAGAAAGTTGGGATCACCACACTTAAGGAAGCTTATGTCCTAGCAGGAGCCCAGACGAAAACTAGGCAAACAAATGAGGATTTTAGGAAGTAGTGAATTCTGCAAAAAAAGATAAAATAGGATGCTGTAACAGTGAGTGAAGAGGATAAGGTCAGAGAAGGCCTCTGGGGAGGTGACATCTCAGCTGAGGCCTGAAGAAGGATCTGGGGAAGGAGCTTTCCACGCAGAGGAGACAGGCTATCCAGGGAACATCTGAGGAGTAGGTGTAAGGCTCGTGGGCTGACGCAGAGCAGGTGAAAGGGGGAGAAATGCCAGCTGACGGTGGAGAGGTGAGCCCCCGAGGCCACAGTGAAGGACTGCATTGTCTCTTGTTGCAGTTTAAAGAGTAAGGAGGGTTTTTAGCAATGGTGCACTGGTAAATGGGCAACAGTCAGCTGGGCGTGTGGGCTGATTTGTACTGTTGGCAGATTTCAATGGTGGAAATACTCCCATCATGACCAATTTCAAGCTACTAAAGCGAGGTCCCTGGACCCGAGGCTGGGAAGAGCTGTGTGTCCAAAAGACCATCCGTTGGGTGAAAATGATAACTCTTTGCATCTCAGGATTCATTTTATTGAAAGTACTAAAGGGCATTTTACAAAACAAAACATTCCAAGCTGGAAAGAAGGGGCCCCAGCGCACCGCTGGTTTAAGCTGGGAAGTGAGATGCTTTGATCCATGTCAAGATCATGCCGGCTGCCCTATGGACCTTTTGGAGTCCCTGAAATCACACATGCCTACACGCCACCTTTGCTACAGGGCCAAGCCGATCACTTCCTCACATTTCCTTCTTCCATCCCACCTTCCTTTTCTGCTAAGGTGCCTTACGTCTTTTTGTTGTTGTTGTTGAGCTTAGAAAATTAGATATTTCCAACAGGGTCTAAGAATATACACTTCTGAAATTACAGATTTCAAAGACAATGACAGTTTATCTTAATGCTGTGTAAAACTAGTATATCCACTTGTATAAAACTAGTTATTCACACTTTCACTTCATTCTACTGACAAGAAAAGTATTGAATATTCCTTGTGAAGATGGCAAGGGAATTTTTGGCCTGTTTCAGCCATATCCACAGAGCAGTACATAAGCAGATATTACTTGGCAATAAACACTGAGTTTAGATTCTTTTTCTAATCAATCTTTTTAAATAGAAGTGTAGCTGATTTCCAGTGTTGTGTTAATTTCTGCTGTACAGCAAAGTGATTCAGTTATATATATATATTCTTTTTTATATTCTGTTCCGTTATGGTTTATTACAGGATATTGAATATAGTTCTCTGTGCTATACAGTAAGACCTTGTTGTTTATCCATTCTATATAGAAAAGCTAGCCTTAGGTCTTAATTTTATTTCAGCAGTGGATTTCATCTTTTTTTTTGGAGGCTGATTCATTCCAGGGCCAAAAGCTACTTCTCTTTAACTATTGTGTGGAGAAAGTCCAGAGCAGAAGAGAAAGCCCTTTCTGACTTTCCATGTTGATTTCCCTCCTGCCGTACGCACAGATATTGGTTCAGTGTGGCCCGATGTGGGATGCTACCCACCCCCTCGCCCCCGCTCCTGGAGCCATCAGATCCTCCTCTAAACAGTAGCTGACTGCCTCTGTGCTTGGAATATCATGTGTGGGGATGGAGAAGCTCATTTCTCTTTCATTTCTATGTCTAATTTCAGGAGGGGGTGAAAAATGTAAACAATTTTATGATGTCTCGCCATCCTTAAAATTCTGAAATTACTTTGGTCTTTGTTGGTCAGTATATAAATTAATTTTCACTTGAAGAAACATCATTTTTAATGCCTTTCGCTCTGGCCTGGCCTCATCCCACGGTCCAATTACCGAGGTAACTATCACCAGCAAGGAGACCATGGGGGCCATAGATCAGAAATTGTTTATCAGACTTGCAGGCATCGATTTATTCGAGCTACCTGACACAGTTGGTCATATTTTATTCTCCCAGATCTTCTCTCTCAAATTGATTTTTCAGAAAGTTTTTAATACAGGTTTATTCATCTGGCTAATCCATTTATCTTCAGTTCCACCTGTAAAGTCAGGAAAATCTCTGGGGTGATCTGTGAAAGGAAAGAGACATTCTCTCTCTGCTTCGCTCGCCACCTCTCACCCTCTCTGCCCCTTCTCTGCACTCACACTGCACATACGTTGCACACACGTGCCCGGGCACGCACACTCCACCAGGCTTACACACCACCACACGTGCCGCTGATGAGCTGGGAGACACTAAACCTCACTTCCTAGGTCCCCATTTCTTCTGCAAAATCGGAGGATTGCACTATTTTATCTTTAAAGTCCTTTCTGATTTGAGATCTTTAACACCGACAAGCTGAGAGCTGGGAGGGGCGAGGGAATTGAAACCAGTCTTCTTGGTTCCCAGTGTGGGAAGCAGAGGCTCCTCCTGCAAGAGAGGGAACCCATGTCCCAGCTGATAGTGACAATCATGGCAGGATAGTGCTGGGGATGGACTTCTTGACCACAGCTCCACCAGCCCCAACTTCCCTGCAGCCGAGGGTTATTTTTCACTTTCTCAGGAGCAGAAAGACTCTAAGTTGTAGAAGCACAAAGACCTTTCTCTGGGGACACTCAGGCAAGTGGCCACGTTGTCAGGTGTCCTGTCGTTGCCAGAGCAAGGGGTTGGGTGGAGAGACACGAATACGAAGCAGCGTGTCTTGGAAAATAATACAAATGACATGTGAGGATGTAGGCAGCTGTGGGTGCTCTCAGGAAGGGCTGACCATGGAAGAATCTGAAGCACGGCTCCAACTCTGCCAGGCTCCTGCAAGGGTGGGTGTGCCAGAAAACACCTCTGAGCCTGGAGTCCCCAACCTTCAGTTGGTCAAGCTGCAAAGTGACGAACTTGTGGACACAGCTCAGCTAAAGCAGCAGCTGGGCCTGAATTATGCAGAAATCATGTGTGACGCTCCACCTAGGGTCCTCTGGAGCCAGGATGTATGTGGTCTGTCCTGATCCTGTTTCAGATGGGGTTGCTCCTTTGACGCACGGCCCTGCCCCTTCCTCTACTGTTGGGTGGGCTTCTTGGGTGTGTAGTTAGCAAAAGGGAGGGGACAAGCAGAAGTATTTGCTGTCACTGGAAAATCCTCAGTGTCTAACTAATAAGAACCTGTTGTATAGCACAGGGAACTCTACTCAATAATGGCCTTAATGGGAAAAGAATAACTCTACTCAATAATGGCCTTAATGGGAAAAGAATCTAAAAAAGAGTGGGTATATGTATGACTGATTCACTTTACTGTACACCTGAAATTAACACAACATTGTAAATCAACTCTACTCCAATAAAACTTAAAAGAAAAAAAAAAAAGAAAATCTCAGTGTCTCCGAGACTGTCAAGCCAAACCAAGGGGTTTATTGCGACCACTGTTTTGTGCTGAGATCCATGTCTTTCATGTCCCCTTTTCACAACATGCAGTCAGCTGTCTCCTGTGTAAGCAGAGATAAGGGTAGTGATCTACCCAACCAGAGGAAGGCTCTGGCAGGTGGAGGCCTCCCTCCGGATTCACTAAATTTCGCCCAGGCACCACTGTGCTCCCATTCACTCCTCCCAAGCACAGACTCTGAGAGAACCGTTCATCGAGATTCTCCCTCAGACCTGGAAGAGGTGACAGAACTGAAGGAAAATGTGGATAGATGCACAGAAGGCCACAGCTGATGGACAGATCCTCTTATTCTTTTTTTTTTCATCTTTATTGGAGTACAATTGCTTTACAATGGTGTGTTAGTTTCTGCTTTATAACAAAGTGAATCAGTTATACATATACATATGTTCCCATATCTCCTCCCTCTTGTGTCTCCCTCTCACCCTCCCTATCCCACCCCTCTAGGTGGTCAAAAAGCACCGAGCTGATCTCCCCGTGCTATGCGGCTGCTTCCCACTAGCTATCTATTTTATGTTTGGTAGTGTATATATGTCCATGCCACTCTCACTTTGTCACAGCTTACCCTTCCCCCTCCCCATATCCTCAAGTCCATTCTCTAGTAGGTCTGTGTCTTTATTCCTGTCTTACCCCTAGGTCCTTCATGACATTTTTTTCCCTTAGATTCCATATATATGTGTTAGCATACAGTACCTGTCTTTCTCTTTCTGACTTACTTCACTCTGTATGACAGACTCTAGGTCAATCCACCTCACTACAAATAACTCAATTTCATTTCTTTTTATGACTGAGTAATATTCCATTGTATATATGTGCCACATCTTCTTCATCCATTCATCCGATAATGGGCACTTAGGTTGCTTCCATTGCCTGGCTATTGTAAATAGAGCTGCAGTGAACATTTTGGTACATGACTTTTTTTGAATTTTGGTTTTCTCAGGGTATATGCCCAGTAGTGGGATTGCTGGGTCATATGGTAGTTCTATTTGTAGTTTTTTAAGGAACCTCCATAATGTTCTCCACAGTGGCTATACCAATTCACATTCCCATCAGCAGTGCAAGAGGGTTCCCTTTTCTCCACACCCTCTCTAGCATTTATTGTTTCTAGATTTTTTGATGATGGCCATTCTGACCGGTGTGAGATGATATTTCATTGTAGTTTTGATTTGCATTTCTCTAATGATTAATGATGTTGAGCATTCTTTCATGTGTTTGTTGGCAATCTGTATATCTTCTTTGGAGAAATGTCTATTTAGGTCTTCTGCCCATTTTTGGATTGGGTTGTTTGTTTTTTTGTTATTGAGCTGCTTGGAAATTTAGGAGACTAATCCTTTGGTATTTACTTCATTTGCAAATATTTTCTCCCGTTCTGAGGGTTGTCTTTTGGTCTTGTTTATGGTTTCCTTTGCTGTGGAAAAGCTTTTAAGTTTCATTAGGTTCCATTTGTTTATTTTTGTTTTGATGTCCATTTCTCTAGGAGGTGGGTCAAAAAGGATCTTGCTGTGATTTATGTCATAGAGTGTTCTGCCTATGTTTTCCTCTAAGAGTTTGATAGTTTCTGGCCTTACATTTAGGTCTTTAATCCATTTTGAGTTTATTTTTGTGTATGGTGTTAGGGAGCGTTCTAATCTCATACATTTACATGTAGCTGTCCAGTTTTCCCAGCACCACTTATTGAAGAGGCTGTCCTTTCTCCACTGTACATTCCTGCCTCCTTTATCAAAGATAAGGTGACCATATGTGCGTGGGTTTATCTCTGCGCTTTCTCTCCTGTTCCATTGATCTATCTTTCTGTTTTGGTGCCAGTACCATATTGTCTTGATTACTGTAGCTTTGTAGTATAGTCTGAAGTCAGGGAGCCTGATTCCTCCAGCTCCTTTTTTCGTTCTCAAGGTTGCTTTGGCTATTCGGGGTCTTTTGTGTTTCCATACAAATTGTGAAATATTTTGTTCTAGTTCTGTGAAAAATGCCAGTAGTAGTTTGATAGGGATTGCATTGAATCTGTAGATTGCTTTGCATAGTATAGTTATTTTCACAATGTTGATTTTCCAATCCAAGGACATGGTATATCTCTCCATCTATTTGTATCATCTTTAATTTCTTTCATCTGTGTCTTATAATTTTCTGCATACAGGTCTTTTGTCTCCTTAGGTAGGTTTATTCCTAGATATTTTATTCTTTTTGTTGCAATGGTACATGGGAGTGTTTTCTTGATTTCACTTTCAGATTTTTCATCATTAGTGTATAGGAATGCCAGAGATTTCTGTGCATTAATTTTGTATCCTGCTACTTTACCAAATTCATTGATTAGATTTAGTAGTTTCTTGGTAGCATCTTTAGGATTCTCTATGTATAGTATCATGTCATCTGCAAACAGTGACAGTTTTACTTCTTCTTTTCCGATTTGGATTCCTTTTATTTCCTTTTCTTCTCTGATTGCTGTGACTAAAACTTCCAAAACTATGTTGGATAAGAGTGGTGAGAGTGGGCAAACTTGTCTTGTTCCTAATCTTAGTGGAAATGGTTTCAGTTTTTCACCATTGAGGATGACGTTGGCTGAAGTTTTGTCATATGGCCTTTATTATGTTGAGGAAAGTTCCCTCTATGCCTACTTTCTATAGGGTTTTTATCATAAATGGGTGTTGAATTTTGTTGAATGCTTTCTCTGCATCTATTGAGATGATCATATGGTTTTTCTCCTTCAATTTGTTAATATGGTGTATCACGTTGATTGATTTGCGTATATTGAAGAATCCTTTCATTCCTGGAATAAACCCCACTTGATCATGGTGTATGATCCTTTTAATGTGCTGTTGGATTCTGTTTCCTAGTATTTTGTTGAGGATTTTTGCATCTATGTTCATCAGTGATATTGGCCTGTAGTTTTCTTTCTTTGTGACATCCTTGTCTGATTTTGGTATCAGGGTGATGGTGGCCTCGTAGAATGAGTTTGGGAGTGTTCCTCCCTCTGCTATATTTTGGAAGAGTTTGAGAAGGATAGGTGTTAGCTCTTCTCTAAATGTTTGGTAGAATTCGCCTGTGAAGCCATCTGGTCCTGAGCTTTTGTTTGTTGGAAGATTTTTAATCACAGTTTCAATTTCAGTGCTTGTGATTGGTCTGTTCATATTTTCTATTTCTTCCTGATTCAGTCTTGGCAGGTTGTGCATTTCTAAGAATTTGTCTATTTCTTCCAGATTGTCCATTTTATTGGCATATAGTTGCTTGTAGTAATCTATCATGATCTTTTGTATTTCTACAGTGTCAGTTGTTACTTCTCCTTTTTCATTTCTAATTCTATCGATTTGAGTCTTCTCCCTTTTTTTCTTGATGAGTCTGGCTAATGGTTTATCTATTTTGTTTATCTTCTCAAAGAACCAGCTTTTAGTTTTATTAATCTTTGCTATCGTTTCCTTCATTTCTTTTTCATTTGTTTCTGATCTGACCTTTATGATTTCTTTCCTTCTGCTAACTTTGGGGGTTTTTTGTTCTTCTTTCTCTAATTGATTTAGGTGCAAGTTTAGGTTGTTTATTCGAGATGTTTCCTGTTTCTTAAGGTAGGATTGTATTGCTATAAACTTCCCTCTTAGAACTGCTTTTGCTGCATCCCATAGGTGTTGGGTTGTCGTGTCTCCATTGTCATATGTTTCTAGGTACTTTTTAATTTCCTCTTTGAGTTCTTCAGTGATCTCTTGGTTATTTAGTAGTGTATTGTTTAGACTCCATGTATTTGTATTTTTTACAGATCTTTCCTGTAATTGATATCCAGTCTCATAGCGTTGTGGTCAGAAAAGATACTTGATACAATTTCAATTTTCTTAAATTTACCAAGGCTTGATTTGTGACCCAAGATATGATCTATCCTGGAGAATGTTCCATGAGCACTTGCGAAAAATGTGTATTCTGTTGTTTTTGGATGGAATGTCCTATAAATATCAATTAAGTCCACCTTGTTTAATGTATCATTTAAAGCTTGTGTTTCGTTATTTATTTTCATTTTGGATGATCTGTCCATTGGTGAAACTGGGGTGTTAAAGTCCCCTACTATGTATGTGTTACTGTCGATTTCCCCTTTTATGGCTGTTAGTACTTGCCTTATGTACTGAGGTGCTCCTATGTTGGGTGCACAAATATTTACAATTGTTATATCTTCTTCTTGGATTGATCCCTTGATCATTATGTAGTGTCCTTCTTTGTCTCTTGTAATAGTCTTTATTTTAAAGTCTCTTTTGCCTGATATGAGAATTGCTACTCCAGCTTTCTTTTGGTTTCCATTTGCATGGAATATCTTTTTCCATCCCCTCACTTTCAGTCTGTATGTGTCCCTAGGTCTGAAGTGGGTCTCCTGTAGACAGCATATATATGGGTCTTGTTTTTGTATCCATTCAGCCAGTCTGTCTTTTGGTGGGAGCATTTAATCAATTTACATTTAAGGTAATTATCGATATGTATGTCCGTATTCCCATTTTCTTAATTGTTTTGGGTTTGTTATTGTAGGTCTTTTCCTTCTCTTGTGTTTCTTGCCTAGAGAAGTTCCTTTAGCATTTGTTGTAAAGCTGGTTTGGTGGTGCTGAACTCTCTCAGCTTTTGCTTGTCTGTAAAGGTTTTAATTTCTCCATCAAATCTGAATGAGATCCTTGCTGGGTAGAGTAATCTCAGTTGTAGCTTTTTCTCCTTCATCACTTTAAATATGTCCTGCCAGTCCCTTCTGGCTTGCAGAGTTTCTGCTGAAAGATCAGCTGTTAACCTTATGGGGATTCCCTTGTGTGTTATTTGTTTTTTTTTCCCTTGCTGCCTTTAATATGTTTTCTTTGTATTTGATTTTTGACAGTTTGATTAATATATGTCTTGGCGTGTTTCTCCTTGGATTTATCCTGTATGGGACTCTCTGTGCTTCCTGGACTTCATTAACTCTTTCCTTTCCCTTATTAGGGAAGTTTTCAACTATAATCTCTTCAAATATTTTCTCACTCCCTTTATTTTTCTCTTCTTCTTCTGAGACCCCTATAATTCGGATGTTGGTGCATTTAATGTTGTCCCGGAGGTCTCTGAGACTGTCCTCAGTTCTTTTCATTCTTTTTTCTTTATTCTGCTCTGCAGTAGTTATTTCCACTATTTTATCTTCCAGGTCACTTATCCGTTCTTCTGCCTCAGTTATTCTGCTATTGATCCCCTCTAGAGTATTTTTAATTTCATTTATTGTGTTGTTCATCATTGCTTGTTTCCTCTTTAGTTCTTCTAGGTCCGTGTTAAATGTTTCTTGCATTTTCTCTATTCTGTATCCAAGATTTTGGATCATCTTTACTATCATTATTCTGAATTCTTTTTCAGGTAGACTGCCTATTTCCTCTTCATTTGTTAGGTTTTGTGGGGTTTTACCTTGCTCCTTCATCTGCTGTGTTTTTTTCTGTCTTCTCATTTTGCTTATCTTACTCTGTTTGGGGTCTCCTTTTTGCAGGCTGCAGGTTCGTAGTTCCCATTGTTTTTGCTGTCTGTCCCCAGTGGCTAAGGTTGGTTCAGTGGTTTGTGTAGGCTTCCTGGTGGAGGGGACTAGTGCCTGTGTTCTGGTGGATGAGGCTGGATCTTGTCTTTCTGGTGGGCAGGTCCATGTAACGTCAGCTGGGCTGCAGTCCCTCTGGAAGCTTTGGGGAAGAATTAATTTCCTTGGTTTTTCCAGTTACTAGAGCTGTATTATTTGCACCCACGGCTGCAGGGTTCCTGGCTGTTCTTTCATCTCTGTGTGAAAATTTATCTCTGTGATTTCTCCTTCTTTGGACGCTCTCTCATGGTCCCTTCACTGGTCACTGGAATCCCTAAGGCTGCCCATTCTTTGTGCGCAGATAGAAGGACCATAGGAGGGAACAGTGATCGGGGTTTGGTCAGCTGCCCCAGGGGCCCAGGTGGCAATCTGCGTATCCAGATGTTCATTTGCAAAACAAATTCCATTTCTGCTTATTCTCACTGACTGTGGCCTCATTCTCCAATCCGCAGTTACCTTCTCTGTGAAGTAGGGACAGTACAAGCTCCCATCTCACTGGATTATCGCAAGTATTAAAGAGCTAAGATTTATAGAGTGCTTACCATATTGACTCAGAGTAAAAGCTCACTAAATGTCAGAAACAACAGTAGTTATAGCTGCTATTACGGCCACAGCTACTACTACTATTACAGGGATCTTTACCGCCCCTTCTGGTTTATAGGGTTTTCTGATTTTAAGTGTGGTCAGAGCGTCATCGTAGGAGACGGCCAATTCTACTGACCCACGCTGCAGGCCATTGGGGAAAGCATCATTAGAAGCACCTCTGTACAGTTACCTCCTGAGAACCTCTAGTGTGGCCCACCCCACATGTTGGTACAGATGTGGGGAAACCTTAATCACAGGCCAACTTTCCCTGGGGCCAACAGATCCCTCCAGGAGTGAAAGATATATAGTGAACGCTTATCTTAATATGGGAAGGAGAAAAACATTGAAGCCATTCCACAGCTGGAAGCAACTATTTTAGGCCTTCCAAAGACATTGATTCAGCCAACAAATATTTCATGCTGTATCAGTTTGCTCAGGCTGCCATAACAAAATACCACAGGCTAGGTAGCATAAACAGCAAACATTTATTTTCTCAGAGTCTGGAGGCTGGAAGTCCAAGATCAAGATGCTGGTAGGGTTCATTTTCTCTGAGGCCTCCACCTTGGGCTTGTGGATAGCCACCCTCTTACTGCCTGTTCACATGGTTGTCCCTCTAAGAGTGTGAATCTGGTGTCTCCTTGTGTGTCCAAATTTTCTCTTCTTACCAAGACACTAGTCAGATTAGGGCTCATGCATATGACCTCATGTTAACTTAATCAACACTTTGAGACCCTACCTCAAAATATAGTCACAGTCAGAGGTTCTAGGAATTAGGGCTTCAACATAAAAATTTGGGGAGGACACAATTCAACCCATATTATTTGTCTGCTGTGTGCCACACTTTTTTTTTTATAGGCAAAAGAACTATAGAAGTGACCAAACAGACAAAAAATAAAAATCCCTGCCTTTACTGGCTTTACATGGGTCAGAGAAGGAGGTGGGGGAGACAGACCATAAATAAACATGTGAAGTATGTTTGGTGATAAACGTTAAGGGGCAAAATAGAGCAGGTGCTAGAGGGTGGAGAGGAGTTGCTATTTTAAATATGGTGGCCAGGAAAGAGCTCACTGATGAGGGGTGTTTGAGAAGAAAACTGAAACAATTGATGAAGATAGATGCAAAAATCCTCAACAAAATAGGAGCAAATTGAATTCAACAGCACAATAAAAGCATCATACACCATGACCAAGTGGAATTTATCCCTGGGATGCAAGGAGGGTTCCACATTTGTGAATTAATCAATATGATACACCACATTAACAAAATGAAGAATAAAAGTCACATGATCATCTCAATAGATGCAGAAAAGCATTTAACAAAATTCAACACCCTTTTATGATATAAACTCTCAACAGATTAGGTATAGAAGGAATTTACCTGAACAAGATAAAGGCTGTATGTGAAAAGCCTATAGCTAATCTCATACTCAATGGTGAAAAACTAAAAGGTTTTCTTGTTAGATGGGGAAGAAGGCAGGGATGTTCACTTGCCACTTCTACTCAACATAGTACTAGAAGTCCTAGCCAGAGTAATTAGGCAAAAATAAATAAATGGCAACCAAACTGGAAAGGAAGAAGTAAAATTATCTCTGTTTAAGATGACATGATCTTATGTGTGGAAAATGCTGAAGACGCCATAAAAAAAAACTGTTAGAAATAAATGAATTCAGTAAAGTTGCAGGATATAAAGACAACATATAAAAATCAGTTGTGTTTCTGTACACTAACAACAAACAATCTTAAAAGGAAATCAAGAAATCAATCCCATTTACAATAGCATCAAAAAGAATAAAATACTTAGGAATAAACTTAACCAAGGAGGTGAAAGACTGAAAACTATAAAATGTTGATGAAAGAAATTTAACAAAACACAAATAAATGGAAAGACATCCTGTGCTCATGCAATGAATTAATACTGTTAAAATATACATACTACCCAAAGTGACCTACAGATTCAATTCAATCCATATCAAAATCTCAAAGACAATTTTTATAAAATAGAAGAAACAATCCTAAAATTCATATGGAACCACAAAAACCCCAAATAGACAAAGCAATCCTGAGAAAAAAAGAACAAAACTGGAGGCATCACACTTTCTGATTTCAAAATATATGACAAAACTACAGTATTCAAAACAGCATGGCACTGGCATAAAAACAGACGTACAGACCAGTGGAACCAGTGGAATAGAGACATCAGAAATAAATGGACACGTATACAGTCAACTGATATCTGATAAGGGAGCCAAGAAAACACAATGGGAAAAGGACAATTTCTTCAATAACTGGTGTTGGGAAAACTGGATATTCACATGCAAAAGAACAAAATTGGACCTTAAAAACATGATACACAAAAATCAATTCAAAGTAAAGACTTAAAAGTAAGACCTGGGGCTTCCCTGGTGGCGCAGTGGTTGAGAGTCCGCCTGCCGATGCAGGGGACACGGGTTCGTGCCCCGATCCAGGAAGATCCCACATGCCACGGAGCAGCTAGGCCCGTGAGCCATGGCCACTGAGCCTGCGCATCTGGAGCCTGTGCTCTGCAAAGGGAGAGGCCACAACAGTGAGAGACCTGCGTATCGCAAAAAAAAAAAAAAAAAAAGAAAGAAAGACTGAAACCATAAAACTCTTAGAAGAAAACATCAGGAAAAACAAAGGTCCTTGACATTGGTTTTGGCAATGATTTTTTAAATATGACACCAAAAGCCCAGGTGACAAAAGCAAAAATAAATGTGGATTACATCAAATTAAAAAGCTTCTGCACAACAAAGGAAACCACCAACCAAATGAAAAGGCAATGTACTCTATGGGAGAAAATATTTGCAAACCATATAGACGATAAAAGGTTAATATACAAAACATATAAGGAACTCCTACAATTCAATAGCAAAATACCCCCCAAATAACCCAATTACAAAATGGACAAAAGACCTGAGTAGACATTTCTCCAAAGAAGACATATAAATATGTATCTGGCCAACAGATATATGAAAAATTATCAGGGAAATGCAAATGAAAATGACAGTGAGGTAGCCTCACACCTGTTGGGAGGGCTATTATCAAAAAATAAATAAGAAGTGTGGCCAAGGATGTGGAGAAAAGGGAACCCTTCTACACTGTTGATGTGAATGTAAATTGGTGCAGCCATTATGGAAAACAGTATGGAGATTCCTCAAAAGATTAAAAATAGAACCACCATATGATCCAACAATTCCACTTCTGGGTATATGTCCAAAGGAATTGAAATCAGGATCTTGAAGAGATATCTGCAGTCCCACGTTCACTGCAGCATTACTCACAACAACCAAGACATAGAAGAAACTTAAATGTCCGTTGATAGATGAGTGGATAAAGAAAATGTGGTATTTAAATACAAAGGAGTGTTATTCAGCCATTAAAAAAGAAAGAAATCTTGCCATTTTCAACAACATGGATGAACCTAGAAGACATTATGCTAAGTGAAATAAGCCAGACACTGAAGAACAAATACTACACAATACCATTTATATTACAAATCTAAAATAGTCAAATTCATAGAATCTGAGAGTAGAATGGTGGTTACCAGGGGAGGAGGGAGAATAAGGAGGTGTTGATAAAGGGTACAAAGTTTCAGTTATTCACAATGAATAAGTCGTAGATATCTACTGTACACATAGTGCATGTAGTTAGCAATAGAGTTGTAAGTATAAAACTTGTACACTTAAAATTTTTGCTAAGGGAGTTCCCTGGTGGCCTAGTGGTTGGGATATGGCGCTGTCACTGCTGTGGTCCAGGTTCAATCCCTGGTCGGGGAACTGAGATCCCACAAGCTGTGCAGTGTGGCCAAAATATTAAAAAAAAATTTTTTTTTTGTTAAGAGGGTAGATATTAAGTGTTGATTATGACAGATAAGAGAGAGGATGGGAGGATATATTTATGGCATAGATTGTGGTGATGGTTTCACAGATGTATACTTACCTCCAAACTCATCAAGTTGTTTAATTTAAATATGTACAGCTTGGACTTCCCTGGTGGTGCAGTGGTTAAGAATCTGCCTGCCAATGCAGGGGACACGGGTTCTGAGCCCTGGTTTGGGAAGATCCCACATGCTTTGGAGCAGTTAAGCCCGTGTGCCACAACTACTGAGCATGCGCTCTAGAGCCCACGGACCACAACTACTGAAGCCCACATGCTTAGAGCCCATGCTCCGCAACAAGAGAAGCCACCAAAATGAGAAGCCCGCACACTGCAATGAAGAGTAGCCCCTGCTCTGTGCAACTAGAGAAAGCCGGCGCAAGCAACAGACCCGATGCAGCCAAAAATAAATAAATAAATATGTACAACTTTTTGTGTCATACCTTAATAAAGTAAGAAAGGAAACCATGTAACATAAAAAAGAAATCACAGAACTACTTTTCCTGCATATGTGTTCATGGAAATTTTAATATACCAATTTCTAGTTCCCTGATATAATGAAATCCTACACTGAAAAAAATCCAGTTACTCACAATTATGTCTTGGCTGACTAAACATTTTACCATTTTAAAATGAAATACAGTATTGCAAAAATAATTGTAGTGTTCTGAACAATTGTATTTTGGTAACTGTTGTACTCTGGTATCAGCAGAGATTAGGCAGATTTTAGCACAATCCTTTGTAATATTTAAGAACAAAATAACTAGCCATACCATTCCCCTTGTATCTTCATTGAAAGCCCACAATGTAATAGGGTTAGGGTTAGGGCTAGGGCTAGGGCTAGAGCTAGGGCTAGGGCTGGGGCTAGGGCTAGGGTTAGGGTATGGATAGGAAAAAAAATTGAAATGGTAAGAGAATGAACTGTGTAGATATTTGGGGGAAGAGCATTCCAGGTAGAGGGAAACCAGGAAGTGCAAAGGCCCTGAGGCAGGCACATGCCTGGAAATTTCCAGGAACAGCTGAGTCCATCAAGGCTGGAGTAGGGTGAGGAGGAGAAATGTGGTAGGGGATTAAGTCAGAGAAGGAGCTGGGGACAGGTGAGTGGGTCACGGTGGCTAGATTACCTAGGATCTCTTAGGCCTTTAGTTGGTATGAGATGGGAAACCATTGGAAGGTTTGAGCAGAGAGTGACATGGCCTGACTTGAGACTTAACATGCTCACTCTACCCGCCATGTTGAGGACAGACTAAGAGGAGGCGGGGGAAGCCAGAGCCCAGCAAGGAGGCTGGCGCTGTCATCCAGGTGAGAGGTCAGAGGTCATGGTGGCTTGGACCAGGGTGGTAGCAGTGGAGGCATATGAATGACTTAGGGATTGTCTGTACTGTGGCGTAATTCTTTGCTCCCCTTCCTCTCCGTGTGTGCGACCTTGCATGTTACTGCTGAGTGATATTTCTGGTCAGGAAGCAGTAGCAACACACATTCTAATCAGCCAAAGAGCTGCATTTGGGACAGTGGCTGGGTTGAGTCACTGTGGCTCTTCCAGAAGGGAAGAGAAAGGGGAGGACTCCCACAGTGGGGGTAGGCAGGGCCTCCTACTGCACCCCATGCTGGGATTTAAGATAGAAAGACCCCAGTAAACCCAGTTACTGGTTGTGAAGATGTGACTGGATGGTGGTTTGAGGCTGCGGGCTTTCTCCCAAACCCTCCTGGAAGTTGGGATTTCCCCAGCTGACCCCAGAGGACTCATCATCTGGGTTAATCTGCCCATACCAGCAGAACAGGGCAACCAGTGCAGCTTCCAGTCATTAGTGATTAATGTAAATATTTGTCCTTAGAAGCTGGATCACATGACCCTCAGGCGATGGCCTAACTCTTAAGTGACTCGTATTCCCGGGGAACACCTCTGTCCCTGCGTTTCTACCTAAACGCAAACCTGGTCAGAGACGCCCAGTTGACCGCCCCCATCCTTAGTCACGTGGGCATATTCGAGGCTGGCCTTTTCCTCGACTGTGTCGCAGCCGTCTAACAGCTTGAGTGTGGAGCCTTGGGGAGGGGATGCAGCGGTCGCCTGCTCATCCCAGCCCCGTTTCTCCTAATCCCTTCCCCCGTCCTTTCATTCCCCAGACCACCTCCAGCGGTGGATA
Source organism: Globicephala melas (assembly GCF_963455315.2). Taxonomy (NCBI): domain Eukaryota; kingdom Metazoa; phylum Chordata; class Mammalia; order Artiodactyla; family Delphinidae; genus Globicephala; species Globicephala melas. Next base: position 31,986,422 of record NC_083332.1, on the reverse strand, counting down.
AAATTGGTCAACCGTGCTCTGGGTCAGTGCTGGAAACGCCCCGTTCGCATTTCACGTCTTTAACTTCGGGCTTTGGGTCCTAGAGTGTGCGGGAGGGTTCAGCTTTCATTAGTCATTCATGTTTTAGGGAATGAAGATTCCGAGTTCTGGTTTTGATGGGAGTAGGAGGAGGGTAGTTGTAGAGGGATAAAGTCAAGTGCGAGAACCAACGGGGAGACGCTGGGGGTTAAAGGCATGAACTTTCTTAGGTGGGGCAGCCCTGGAAAATGGCTTCTGGGATAATACTTACAGCGTGTTTAAGGCGTCTTCAGTGAAATATTCAGTAAAAACCTCTTTCTTGAACCCGTCCCTCATCTCTGGGTACTTAAACCCCTGGTGGAGATGCTGTCGTGCTTGAGACTATTAAGCATTTTGTGTAAGGGAAATATAACTCTTTTAGCTGTGGATTTTTTTCAGGAATGCAAGTGTAGGTGCAGGATTTTAAGAGCAGGGGTCTATTTAAAATGTACATATAATATTCTCTATGAGAAACATCCTTAGGTAAATTAATTCCTGCTTTGCTGCACGCATTCTTCCCATTGCCCACCAGAGGGCACTCGACCCTCCACCAGGAGGCGTTAAGGTCGACGTCCCCTTGGGTAATTTACTCGCCCTGCGCTTTCCCGGGCGTGGAGCCATATTAGACGCAGCAGGGCAAGGTTTGCCAGTTAGTGTCAATTGAAAGGGAAGGGCGATATAAATGGTGTCAGGAAAAACTGCTGCCTGTTACTGGGGAAATACAAATACATTCACATGAGCCCGTTAGGATATACAGTAACGGTCTCTGCCGTCACCTTTGTTTAGAGTCACATTGCCAAAGGAAGCAACAGTGCACCAGGCTTTAATATTCCTTCAAGCAGTCTTTATTTTCCCTGCTCTACACGTTAAGGAATGTTTGGTACCTTGTCATATCCAGAGAGAGAGAAAAAAGTGAGCGTCGTTCAGGTTTACAGGGTACCCCTTAGTGGGGACCTGAGGCCCAGGCTTGGCTGCAGGTGGGATGTAACAAACGTTCAAGTGCAAAATGCATGACCATCGTCCTTAAGACGCCCGCCGGCCCCACTTCTCCTCGCTCACATTCGCTAACACAGCAACCACCCTTCTCCGCCTAGTGTCTTCCGAGCCGCATTCAGTTAATTTTTCAACTGGATTCAACGTGGCTGGCATTAAGTGCTCAGCAAGTGGCCATGAATAGCAAGTCCAATTTATGGTCTCATTGATTCCTGTGAGAACAAAGTCATTTACAGTAAGTCAGCCTTAAAAGTGGGAAGTAGCAAAGGCCAAGTTATCCAACTGGAAACTTCAAAATTTACTACTGTTTACAGTGTCAGATAGTCAAGTAACTTGTGTCAGCACAATGTTTCTGTTTTTAATTGTTCATCCATCATCATTAGGATGCAATTCTATTAAATCAATAGTTCAAGGAGTCAAAATAAGCTCCTCCCCCACGAAGTACTCCTGCCGGAAATGCTAAATCTAATCAAGTGTTCAGCCCTTACTGTATACCAGAAATACAGGGATAGATGATCAAGCTAAACAACATCACAGGAAATCCATCCTGGTCTGTTCAAGTGGTCCATGTTATGGGGGTGGAGGGAAGGATTGTTCTATAACAGAGATTAAAGCGACATCACAACCAAATGCAATGAATGGATCTTGATTGGATGGTGGTTTTGAAAAATAGTAACAATAAAAGCTTTTTTTATGCTGTGTGAAAATAAGGGCAATTTAAATAGGTGTAGGCATGTAATGAGGCTAGGAATTTAGACCATTTTCTCAGGTGTGTCAGTGGCCCTGTAGGTAGTGTAATGTCCTAGACCTTAGGAGATACATGCTGAAGTATCTAGGAGTGAAGTTCATGATGTCCCCAACTTACTTTTTTAAATTGAATTATAGTTGATTTTCACTATAAAAGTTTCAGGTGTACAACATATTCAACATTTTTATAGATTATATTCCATTTAAAGTGGTTACAAAATAGTGGCTATATTTCCCTGTGCTGCATAATACATCCTTGTTGTTTATTTAATTTATACATAGTAGTTTGTACCTCTTAATCCCCTACCCCTATCTTGCCTCCCCCTTTCCTCTCCCCACAAAACTGTGGTAACCACAGTTTTGTCTCTATATCTGTGAATCTGCTTCTGTTTTGTTATATTCATTCATTTGTTTTATTTTTTTTAATTCCACATGTAAGTGATATCATACAGTATTTTTCTTTCTCCGTCTGATGTAGTTCACTAAGCATAATACCCTCTAGGTCCATCCATGTTGTTGCAAATGGCAGAATTTCATTCTTTTTTATGGCTCAGTAATATTTCATTGTATATATATACACCACATCTTCTTTATCCATTCATCTGTTGATGGGCACTTAGACTGCTTCCATGTCTCGGCTATTATAAATAATGCTGCCATGAACATTGGGGTGCATGTATCTTTTCAAATAGGTGTTTTCATTTTCTTCAGATATATACCCAGGAGTGGAGTTGCTGGATCATATGGTAGTTTTATATTTTCAGTTGTTTGAGGAACCTCCATACTGTTCTCCACAGTGGCTGCACCAATTTACATTCCCACCAACAGTGCCCTATGGTTCCCTTTTCTCCACATCTTTGCCAACATTTGTTATTTGTAGATTTTTTGATGATAGCCATTCTGACAGGTGTGAGGTAATACCTTATGGTGGTTTTGATTTGCATTTCTCTGATGATTAGCGATGGTAAGCATATTTTCATGTGCCTGTTGGCCACCTGTAGATCTTCTTTGGAAAAATGTCTATTCAGGTCTTCTGCCCATCTTTTAATCAGGTTGTTTGTTTTTCTGATATTGAATTGTATGAACTGTTCATATATTTTGTATATTAACCCCTTGTCCATCTCATCTACAAATAGTTTCTCCCATTGAGTATGTTGCCTTTTGTTTTGTTGATGGTTTCCTTTGATGAGCAAAAGCTTTCAAATATAACAAATTCAGGACCCATTCATTTAGTTTTGCTTTTGTTTCTTTTGCCTTAAGAGACAGATCCAAAAAATTATTGCTACAATTTACGTCAAAGAGTGTTCTGCCTATGTTCTCTTCTAGGAGTTTTATGGTTTCACGTCTTACATTTAGGTCTTTAATCCATTTTGAGTTTATTTTTGTATATGGTGTGAGAAAGTGTTCTAATGTCAGTCTTTTACATGTAGCTGCCCAGTTTTCCCAGCACCACATATTGAAGAGATTTTCTTTTCTCCAATGTGTATTCTTGCCCCCTTTGTCATAGATTAGTTGACTGTAAGTGTGTGGGTTTATTTATGGGCTCTCTATTCTGTCCCATTGATCTATATGTCTGTTTTTGTGCCAGTAACATGCTGTTTTGATTACTGTAGCTTTGTTGTATAGTCTGAAGTCAGGGAGCATGATACCTCCAGCTATCTTCTTTTTTCTAACAATTGTTTTGGCAATTTGGAGTCTTTTGTGGTTCCATATAAATTTTAGGATTATTTGTCCAGTTCTGTGGAAAACGTCATGGGTATTTTGATAGAGATTGCATTAAATCTGTAGATTGCTTTGGATAGTATAGACATTTTAACAATATTAATTCCTCCAATCCATGAGTGTGGAATACCTTTCCATTTCTTTGTATCATCTTCAATTCCCTTCATCAATGTTTTATAGTTTTCAGAGTATAGGTCTTTCACCTTCTTCGTCAAGTTTATTCCTATGTATTTTATCCTTTTTGATGTGATTTTAAATGGGAACTCCATCCATTTTTTCTTTGTTTGTTTGTTTTAGTTGCATGTTGTTTAGTCTCCACATGTTTGTGTTTTTCCCATTTTTCTTCCTGTAATTTATTTCTAGCTTCATACCATTGTGGTATTAAAAAATGCTTGATATAATTTCTATCACCTTAAATTTGTTGAAACTTGTTTTGTGGCCTAGCATGTGATCTATCCTAGAGAACGTTCCATGTGCACTTTAAAAGAATGTGTATTCTCCTGTTTGAGGATGGAATGTCCTGTAGATATCTATCAAGTCCAACTGGTCTAATGTTTCATTTAAGACCACTGTTTCCTTATTGATTTTATGTTTGGATCATCTGTCCATTGGGATGTTAAAGACCTCTACTATTTTTGTATTATTGTCAATTTCTCCCTTGATATATGTTAATATTTGCTTTACACATTTAGGTGCTCCTGTATTAGATGTACATATGTTAATAAGTATTATATCCTTTTCTTGTATTGATCCCTTCATCATTCCATAATGACCTTCTTTGTCTTTTGTTATAGAATTTGTTTTAAAGTCTATTTTGTCTGATATGTGTATTGCTACCCCCACTGTCTTATTGTTTCCGTTTGCATGAAATATATTTTCCCATCCCCTCACTTTCAGTCTGTGTGTGTCTTTAGCTCCAAAATGAGTCTCTTTGTAAGCAGTATATAGATGTGTCTAGGTTTTTTATCCATTAAGCCATCCTATGTCTTTTGACTGGAGCATTTCAGTCCATTGACACAGTGATTATTGATAGTTATGTACTTATTGCCCTTTTTGTTACTTGTTTTCTTGTTGTTTTTGTAGTTCCTCTCTATTTTCTACTTTTAGTTTCTTCCCTTGTGGTTTGATGATTTTCTTTAGTGGTATGCTTGTGTTACTTTCTTTCTAGTTTTTGTGTATCTATTGTAGGGCTTTTTTAAAGTTAATTTTTATTGGAGTATAGTTGATTTACAATTTTGTGTTAGTTTCTGCTGTACAGCAAAGTGACTCATTTATACAAATACATATATACACTCTTTTTTAGATTATTTTCCCATACAGGTCATTACAGAGTATTGAGTAGAGTTCCCTGTGGTATACAGTAGGTTCTAATTAGTTATCTATTTTATATATAGTAGTGTGTATATGTTAATCCCAATCTCCCATCTTATCCCACCCCCCCTTGATAACCATGTTTATTTTCTACATCAGTGACTCTATTTCTGCTTTGTAAATAAGTTCATTTGTACCATTTTTGTTTTAGATTCCACATATAAGTGATATCATATGATATTTGTCTTTGTTTATCTTACTTTACTCAGTATGACAATCTCTAGGTCCATCCATGTCGCTGCAAATGGCATTATTTCATTCTCTTTTATGGCTGTGTAATATTCCATTGTAGGTATGTACCACATCTTCTTTATGTCCATCGATGGACATTTAGGTGGCTTCCATGTCCTGGCTATTGTAAATAGTGCTGCAATGAACACTGGGGTGCATGTATCTTTTCGAATTATGGTTTTCTCTGGATATATGCCCAGGAGTGGGATTGCTGGATCATATGGTAGCTCTATTTTTAGTTTTTTAGGAACCTCCAAACTGTTCTCCATAGTGGCTGTACCGATTTACATTCCCACCAACAGTGTACAAGGGTTTCCTTTTCTCCACACCCTCTCCAGCATTTATTGTTTGTAGATTTTTTTTTTTTTTTGGTAGATTATTTTGATGATGGCCATTCTGACTGGTGTGAGGTGATACCTCATTATAGTTTTGATTTGCATTTCTCTAATAATTAGTGATGTTGAGCATCTTTTCATGTGCTTTTTGTCATCTGTATGTCTTCTTTGGAGAAATCTCTACTTAGATCTTAGGACCATTTTTTGATTGGGTTGTTTGATTTTTTGATATTGAGCTGCATGAGCTGTTTCTATATTTTGGAGATTAATGCCTTGTCAGTCTCTTCATTTGAAAGCATTTTCTCCCACTATGTGGGTTGTCTTTTCATGTTGTTTATGGTTTCCTTTGCTGTGCAAGAGCTTTTGAGTTTAATTAAGTCCCATTTGTTTACTTTTGTTTTTCTATTGTAGGTTTTTGATTTGTGGTTACCGTGTGGTTCATATATGTTGACCTAAAACTATATCTACTTGTTTAAGCACATTCATTTAAGTTCAAGCACATTCCAAAAGATCTACACTTTTTGCTCCCCTCCCAAACATTTTGTGTTTTTGATGTCATATTTTACATCTTTATGTTTATCCCTTTACTGATTATTGTAGTTATAATTGATTTTACAATATTTTGTCTTTCAATCTTTGTACTAGCTTATTTAAGAGGTTGATCCTTTACTATATATTTGCCTTTACTAGTGGGATTTTTCCTTTCCTATACTTACGTCTTGTTATAGCCCTTTCTTTTCTACTTAAAGAAGAGCCTTATCATTTCTTTTAGGGTAGATTTAGTATTGATGAGCTCTTTTAGTTTTCACTTGTCTGAGAAGCTCTTTATCTCTCCTTCAATTCTAAATGATATTATTGCTAGGCTAGGTTGCAGGATTTTCCCTTCTAGCCCTTTGAATATATGTCACTCCCTTCCGGCCTGCAAAATTTCTGCAGAGAAAATCATTTATAGCTTTATGTGGAGGTTCCCTTGTATATGACTCTTTGTCCTCTTGCTGCCTTTAGAATTCTCTGTATTTAACCTTTGCTATTTTAATTATGATACGTCTTGGTGTGGGTGTGTTTGGCTTCATCTTGTTTGGGAACCTCTGTGCTTCCTGTACTTGGATATCTGTTTCCTTCTTCAGGTTTAGAAAGTTTTCAGCCATAATTCCATCAAATACATTTTTGACCCCTTTCTCCAGGGTGTTCTGGCAGCTATCACCTTGGTAGGAGGTGGGGCTGGAGATGAAGGGGCTAGAGCCAGCACCAAGTGTGAGCCAGGGCTTCTCCTCTGTTCAGTGGCCAACACCACTATTTTGAGGGTGGAGGCAAGTTCCAAGTTGCTGGAGCAGAAGCCCTGACGGTCAGGTCTGACCTGGCTCTGTTCCCTTTAAGGGTGTGCTCTCCTCCCACCCCAGCACTGGCTCCCCTATCCCAGAGGCGAGCAGTGTTGGAGCCAGAGGGGCTGGTGCTGGTGCTTGGCCTGGGTCTGGGTACAGCTGTGGTGGTCCTGGTTGCAGTCAGGGTCCCTGATCGCTTCTGATGTACTGTCTCCATGAGCACCCATAGTGGCTGCCCCCACCCCACTCAGAGGCCACTCTGAGTCAGAGCCACCTTTGTTCCTCACAACGGAGCTCTCCCCTTGGCCCCTGAAGCCCTCACTGTAGTGTGGAGCTGTGCTGCAGAGGAGGCAGGGCTGGTGGAGGCACTCACCTCAGGCTGGGTTGAGTGCCAGGGTGGTCGCAAGAACCCAGCATCCCAGGCAGTTTCAATCTGCCCTTTCCCCGCTGTCTGGGGAGTAAGCAAGCATTTATGCATGCCTCACAGGTGGAGTCCAGGCTTCCTACAGTCCTCCTGTTAGTCCTACCAGCCTTCCAGCCAGCCAAGCGGACGCCTTTCCTGGAGTCAGATCCCCCATGGCTGGTGTGGCCAGTATGTGGCTCAAAGTGCTTACTCCCCAGGGAGGAACCCCACCTGTGTAAAAGGAGTCCAAGGGAATTCCTCTGAGTCCCCTACCGGGGCACAGGTCCCGACCTGATGGCTTCTCTTCCCTTCCTACCCAATTCCGTGTGGAACTTTCTTTCAGCCTTGGTTATACAAGAGCCTTTCTGCCAGTCTCCAGTTGGTCTTCAGTGGGAATTTCTCCACATGTAGATGTATTTGATGTGTTCGTGGGGGGAAGTGAGTTCCCCATCCTCCTTCTCTGTCATCTTGTCTCTCTCTGCAACTTCTTTTGAAATGATTCAGGAATAAAAAAGTAGACAGGGAAAGGAAATATAGCAAAACGATTACACCATTAAACGTTGTTGAAACTGGGTGGTGAGTATAAGATGGTCATTGTACTCTACTTTTCTGTATGACTGAAAATTTTTACATTAAAAAGTTGGAATAAATGATGGTGACAATGTCATTTGCTTTGGGTAGCAGACTCTCAAAATCATTGGGACTTCTTGTCTTCCACAAATCACTATTTACCTGTGTAAGAAAGGAAGGTGTCTATGTCAGGAACAGTGTCCTACCCACAGCAGACCCTGAATTATTTATCAATGAATGAATATTTCTTTCTCTCTTTTTGGTTTTCCCTTTCTAAATCTGCCACTCTAGTTAAAGCTAACCTTAAGCCTTTATCATCTTTCTAAATGCTTTAAAACTGCAGAGTGAGGTGATTTTGCAAAGAATGCCAATTAAAGAGAAGATAGCTCTTGTGGCTGGTGGAATAGTTAGTAGCATGCTGAGAGTGGGTGGTTATTTGTAGTGTCATGCCATGTTCAAAGTACTGTTTGATTGTGTTCTGTTTTGGTTTTTTAAAGTATTCTATTTATTTTGGCTGTGCTGGGTCTAAGTTGTGGCACCCAGGATGTTCGTTGCAGCACGTGGGATCTTTTAGTTGCGGCACGCGGGCTTCTTAGTTGTGGCATGTAAACTCTTAGCTGCGGCAGGAATGCGGGATCTAGTTCCCTGACCAGGGATCAAACGTGGGTCACCTGCATTGGGAGCATGGGGTCTTACCCACCAGACCACCAGGAAAGTCCCCAAAGCGCTGTTTATAAAAGAAAATCAATTCTATTCTGGCCCTCTATGAGCTGCAATGTTGTATACTGGTTGCTTTTCCTTAAGGCATAAATACAGTGGTCCATCGGTTACTCTGATTTAGACTTGAAATACTGTATTCTGTAAAATTCATCCTTTCATCTGTCTATCCAATCATCCAACCATCCACTCACTAATTTATTCAAGAACCAGGAGTTACAGGAACAAGGTCAGGGAAGAAAATGTGATGCACCCCAAAACTGGAAGCCCATTTGTGATGTTATAAGCAAGAATTATAATGATCAGTGAGGATGTAGAAAGGATAAAAGCCACATCATCCTCTATAGCAGTGTTTCTCAAACTTCAATCATTGACAAAAATTCATGATTTCTGCCATATCTGAGGACCATTAACTGTAATACTTAATATCCTCTCTTAAATCCATTCACTTAAAGAAAAAAACAACTTAAATGCCTACTGTGGTCTCATCCTAAACATTACTATCCATAAAGTCATGGTTGTGATGTGTTGTTGAGTTTTTCTCTGATGTATTAAAATAAATGCATAGCTATACAATCATCACATGTATCTTTAACGATGGGTGTAATCAGTGACACACATACCATACTATATAGGAATCTACCTTTCAGAAAAGGATTTAGGAGGCAAATGAATTGAGCTTAACGTACTGGCTCATATGTGTCCACATGTATGAAACACATATACATTCCAACTAACCATCATTTGGTCCCTTCCTTCTGTTCAGGCCTTCCTTTAGTAGTAAATCAGTGATCTAAACTGCTTTGTACAGTTAATTTCCCAAAGACCAAAAGAAGAATGGATTCAATGAATATTTTGCTGATTAGAAAATGAGCACGAGTCTTGAATACTCATACAGATCACACATCTACTAAGTCCTGATGCAAGAAGAATTCATCTTTTTAAAAAAATTTATTTTCTATTTATTTATTATTTTTTTTTTTTTGCTGCGTGGCATGTGGGATCCTAGTTCCCCAACCAGGGATTGAACCTGTGCCCCCTGAGTTGGGAGCGCAGAGTCCTAACCACTGGACTGCCAGGGAAGTCCCAAGAATTCATCTTTTATTTTTTTTTTTAACATCTCTTTTGGGGTATAATTGTTTTACAATGGTGTGTTAGTTTCTGCTTTATAACAAAGTGAATCAGTTACACATATACATATGTTCCCATATCTCTTCCCTCTTGCATCTCCCTCCCTCCAACCCTCCCTATCCCACCCCTCCAGGCGGTCACAAAGCACCGAGCCGATATCCCTGTGCCATGCGGCTGCTTCCCACTAGCTATCTACCTTACGTTTGGTAGTGTATATATGTCCATGCCTCTCTCTCACCCTGTCACAGCTCACCCTTCCCCCTCCCCATATCCTCAAGTCCATTCTCCAGTAGGTCTGTGTCTTTATTCCTGTCTTACCCGTAGGTTCTTCATGACATTTATTTTTTTTCTTAAATTCCATATATATGTGTTAGCATACAGTATTTGTCTTTCTCTTTCTGACTTACTTCACTCTGTATGACAGACTCTAGGTCTATCCACCTCATTACAAATAGCTCAATTTCGTTTCTTTTTATGGCTGAGTAATATTCCATTGTATATATGTGCCACATCTTCTTTATCCATTCATCCGATGATGCACACTTAGGTTGTTTCCATCTCCAGGCTATTGTAAATAGAGCTGCAATGAACATTTTGGTACATGACTCTTTTTGAATTATGGTTTTCTCAGGGTATGTGCCCAGTAGTGAGATTGCTGGGTTATATGGTAGTTCTATTTGTAGTTTTTTAAGGAACCTCGATACTGTTCTCCATAGTGGCTGTACCAATTCACATTCCCACCAGCAGTGCAAGAGTGTTCCCTTTTCTCCACACCCTCTCCAGCACTTATTGTTTCTAGATTTTTTGATGATGGCCATTCTGACTGGTGTGAGATGATCTCATTGTAGTTTTGATTTGCATTTCCCTAATGATTAATGATGTTGAGCATTCTTTCATGTGTTTGCTGGCAGTCTGTATATCTTCTTTGGAGAAATGTCTATATGGTCTTCTGCCCATTTTTGGATTGGGTTGTTTGTTCTTTTGTTATTGAGCTGCATGAGCTGCTTGTAAATTTTGGAAATTAATCGTTTGTCAGTTGCTTCATTTGCAAATATTTTCTCCCGTTCTGAGGGTTGTCTTTTAGTCTTGTTTATGGTTTTCTTTGCTGTGCAAAAGCTTTGCAGTTTCATTAGGTTCCATTTGTTTATTTTTGTTTTTATTTCCATTTCTCTAGGAGGTGGGTCAAAAAGGATCTTGCTATGATTTATGTCATAGAGTGTTCTGCCTGTGTTTTCCTCTAAGAGTTTGATAGTTTCTGGCCTTACATTTAGGTCTTTAATCCATTTTGAGCTTATTTTTGTGTATGGTGTTAGGGAGTGATCTAATCTCATGCTTTTAGATGTGCCTGTCCAGTTTTCCCAGCACCACTTATTGAAGAGGCTGTCCTTTCTCCACTGTACATTCCTGCCTCCTTTATCAAAGATAAGGTGACCATATGTGCGTGGGTTTATCTCTGGGCTTTCTCTCCTGTTCCATTGATCTATCTTTCTGTTTTTGTGCCAGTACCATACTGTCTTGATTACTGTAGCTTTGTAGTATATTCTGAAGTCAGGGAGCGTGATTCCTCCAGCTCCGTTTTTCGTTCTCAAGATTGCTTTGGCTATTCGGAGTCTTTTGTGTTTCCATACAAATTGTGAAATTTTTTGTTCTAGTTCTGTGAAAAATGCCAGTGGTAGTTTGATAGGATTGAATCTGTAGATTGCTTTGGGTAGTAGAGTCATTTTCACAATGTTGATTCTTCCAATCCAAGAACATGGTATATCTCTCCATCTATTTGTATCATCTTTAATTTCTTTCATCTGTGTCTTATAATTTTCTGCATACAGGTTTTTTGTCTCCTTAGGTAGGTTTATTCCTAGATATTTTATTCTTTTTGTTGCAGTGGTAAATGGGAGTGTTTTCTTGATTTCACTTTCAGATTTTTCATCATTAGTGTATAGGATTGCAAGAGATTTCTGTGCATTAATTTTTGTATCCTGCTGCTTTACCAAATTCATTGATTAGCTTTAGTAGTTTTCTGGTACCATCTTTAGGATTCTCTATGTATAGTATCATGTCATCTGCAAACAGTGACAGCTTTACTTCTTTTCCGATTTGGATTCCTTTTATTTCCTTTTCTTCTCTGATTGCTGTGGCTAAAACTTCCAAAACTATATTGAATAAGAGTGGTGAGAGTGGGCAACCTTGTCTTGTTCCTGATCTTAGTGGAAATGCTTTCAGTTTTTCACCATTGAGGATGATGTTGGCTGTGGGTTTGTCATATATGACCTTTATTATGTCGAGGAAAGTTCCCTCTATGCAGAATTCATCTTTTGACACAAATATCAGATATGTTTCCAAAACTTACAATAATGAATGTATTATGAAGTGATTAAAAATGTTTTACAGGTAGTGTTTAGGGCCAGTAGTTTTCTTTTTCTTAGTACTTTATATTTTAGTCTTAAAGAAATGGTACCTCAAGGCTGCCTCCTCATTTCCGTTTAAATAAATCATCCTCATTTTCATAATGAGGTCCTTTCTTGGTGCAGAGCTGGGGGCATGCAGGTAGGCAGGTGTTTTAAATATACTTTAGTTGCTTCTGTCCTTCATTTGTCAAGTATTTGTTGCATACCTACTACATCCAGGCATTGGACTGGATGCTGCAGAGACCAGAAAGAATGAAACAGACATGGTTCCTGCCTGGTGGAGCTTACTGTATAGTATGGAGAGAGCTACTAATAAGTCATCTCCCAAATAGACAGAAAATTGCCCTGAGGAAGTGGTGTTTGAGCAGAGGTCTGTATAGGGGGAGAGAAAAGAAAGGTCCAGTCAAAGGGAACATCCAGTGCAAAGGCCCCCTCTTGTGGTGGGGCAGAGAGGGAGAGCATCACACCTCCAAGGAATTAAAAGGATGTAAGTGGTTGGAACCTGGGGCCTGTGGGGCTGGACAGGTGTTGGCCCTGCCATGCTGGGCCCTTGGTGATGGTAAGGAGTTTGGTCTTTGTCCCAAGAGCAACAGGAAACCACTGAAGTAGGGGGGGGGCTCCTCAATAAAAATCAAGGCTCTGTTAGCAATGAAGAAGGGGGAAATGGTTACCAGGTACGCAAGCAACAGTACTTACAGAAACACCCCAAATGTTGCCTATCCCAAAAAGAACTATTTCCCCATCTCCCCCACCCCTGTAAACAGTATGGCTTACTGTTTCTCATCTCAGTGAGTGGCCTCACTATTCACCCAGTAGCTCAAGTCAAAATCTAGGCTCTATCCATGATACTCCCCCTTGTCTTCAACCCCTTACCCTCCATATCTAATCCATGGCCAAGTCCTGTCCATTCTACCTCTTAAATATCTGAACTCATTCACTTCTCCATCTCCACCATCAAATTCATGCAATGGTGTCTTGCTGAGCCACCGCAGTGGTTCCCCACACGCTCTTGTATTTGCACAATCTGTTCTCCATACAAAATGGCCTTTTCAAACTACAAATCCAATCATATCACTTCTCTGTCTGAAGGCCGGGGATCTGGGGTAAATCTCGCTGAGCCCTAGCCAATCATGACAGACTCATTCCACCTGCCCTTGACTGGTTTCATTGAGGGCAGAGACCCAGTGACTCATTTCTGGTAAGCATCGCTTGGGGGGAGCTTCTGGGAAAGGGTTTCTTGTTCTTCGAAAAAGACCTTTGGGAGAAAAGGATGCTTTTTATTTTGCTAGGCATTGTCACATCTGGGTGTGTCTGGAATGGCAGCAGCCATCTTGCGACCAGCCTGAAAGCAGTGCCTAAAGCCCAGAGTGCCACCGCTGGAAACTGCCCTACATGTGAGGCAAATCCCCTGGCTATGCAAGCCGATTTGAGTTGGGTTTTCTGGCATGTGCGGCTGTAAGGATTCTGATATGTGTCTGAAGCATCTGGTGCCAAATGGGCAGTTGGATACGTGCAGCTGAAGCTCAGTGGAGAGGTCCGAGCTGGAGAAATATATGTGAGTCCTTGGTGAAGCTGAGGGAAGGGATAGATTGCCAAGGAGGAGAGTAGAAGGTGAGATCAGAAAAAAGTTTAGGAGAGGATGAGACTGCCAAGTTTAGGAGGGATTGGGTCAGAGAGAGGTGCCAAGGGAGACCACCTGTGGCCAGGAGAAAGGATTTCCTGTTTATCTTCCTCTTTATATTGATTGAGACTAATATTAAGGAAGGGCATTATAACATTCCTAAGTGTATTCAAACTGGACAAAAGGAAGTGGCTCAGGAATGTTTTCGCTAGAGGAGGAAGTTGGATTTCAGAACCAACCCTTGGGATTAGGGGAGTTTGGCTGTCTGCCATTTTACAAGGAGGTCATTTTACCAGAATTTCAAAGGCAACCAAAAATTGAACAAACAACCTGATCAGGGAATACTCCTCCTCTTCTGAGTGTAAGATACTGAGTTAGGTGGAGATTGGAAGGGCATCCCAAGAGGAGGCACCATCGTAATAAAAGGCTCGGAGGGTGTAAGCCAAGGGCATCCGTCACAGAATGAGGCTGGAGAAAAACGTGGGAAATGAGATGGGAATATGGGAACGAGGTCAGCATAGGGTGTGCCTTGTAAATCAGGCTAAGTTTACATTTTATTCAGTCTGAAACGGTTCCCGTGGAAGGTTTTTGAACAGTAAGGAGTTAGATGTGGTAAAGGTGTTCCAGACCACCTTTGTTAGGTTAAAAAAAAAAAAAAAAGAGGACCAGGCGCTACGTTACCATGAGAGGTTCTCAAACTTCAGTCCGTACCAGAATTACCAGAGGAATTTGTGAAAAATGTAAATTCCTGGTACTCACCACCCCCCGGATTGGGATTCTATAGGTTGGGTCCGATACGTACACTTTTAAAAAAGCCTTCTGGCAGCGCTACTGCCAAGGGATGAGTTGGGAGTTTAGCTCCCATCCTCTGCATCCCTTCGCTCCTCCATTCTTTGACACAGAAAATGGGCGTTTCTCAATGTTACACCAGAAGTTCTTCCAGGGTCTATCAACCTGACAGCGGCCCCAGTCCCTCCCACGTCGGGCGGACCCGACGTGGCGGTCTCGGGCCCCGCAGCGACGCCAGGGACTGAGGACCGAGCAGGGGCGGGCACCAGGCGGTCGGGCGGCGACCGGGCTCCTCTCTCGGACTCCTGCCCCGAGCCCGGCCCCGCCCTGCCTCGGGTTTCGAAAACCCGCAGCCATAGCCTGCCTGAATAACAGCGGTGGCCACGCACAAACCTGTGGGCGGGTCTCCATGGTGACTGGCGGACGCTGTGACCAATTATGTACCGGCGTTTGTTTCCGCCCCATCCCTCCCCCGGGGCCGATACTTCCGTGACTGACAGTTCCCTCTGGACGCTGTTACGTAAGGGGAGGGTCAAGTGCGGCCCCACCCGAACCGAGCAGATTTGATTGGCAGGACCTAGTGCTGCCGCCCCAACGCCCCCGGAAGAACGTCCTTGACGGACAGGTGTAGGAGCCACTCGGCGCCGCGAGGCTGGGCGGAAGCGTACGGGTCCAAGGGAGGGGGGCAAGGGGCGGAGCCGGAGGCTGGGAGCCGGGCTGGGCGGGGCGGGGAGTAGGTAGGGGCTGGGCTGGCTCTGCGGCCAGAGATGCTGAGGGGCCGCGACGGCGCTCTGCAGCCGGGAGCACTGCATTAAAAACACCGAGGTGGGGTGCGCTGCCAGGCCGGTGGTAGGTACGCGAGGGCTGTCGAGTCCTCAAACGCGGACCGCCAGCGTCCTCGGGGCCGGCATTTGTATACCCTACCAGGGGCCCTCGACTCCGTAGCGACGGCGGCTGCATTGGGACACGGGGGCGGGGCTGGGCACCTGTCCGCGTTCGTAGGCACCTGCTGCACCGGCCGCCGCGGGGCCCGGGGCCTGGCGCTGGGGGCTGCCCGGGAGCGGGGCCGGGCCGGCCTGAGGAGGGGAGGTGAGCCGGACCGGTTCGCCCCGTCCGGGGCCCGCACTCCTCGGCCCGCTCCCCACTCCCGGCTCTGTCCCCGCTCCCAGGTTGAGGGGGGCGTCCGAGGCTCGCAGCCCCCCACCAGAGGGTCTCGCGGGCCTGCCCGGCCTCGAGCTATTTGCGAGGTCGGGATTTGGCTCCTGCCTTGCATCATCCCGAGACAGGTTTGTCCAGATTCCCTGCGTGCGCGGAGATGGGTTTCCGCCCCGGGCGCGGGTGCCCGTCCCGGCTTTCCCCAGAGAGACGGGGCAGAGGCTGTTTTCATCTTTTCCCTGGGCCCTGCTCCGTCGCCTCTTAACATGGAATTTAAGGCTGTTCGGGGTGATGTGCCTATTTAGGAACTATGGTACATAGGAGGTAAGCACCGCCCGTCTCTTAAGTTTTGGCTCAGGACAGGTGCGGATCATTCTTATAGGGCCGAGCTACGACTTCTCAGCTGTATGATATAAAGAGACAATCATGTGTTGTTTGTACGACCAGACCAGCAGAAATTCTAAAGTTGTTTCGGAATGAGTAGGACGTGCCTTGTGTTTTCTTCCATCTATGTCACTCCTGTTGGAAAAATGCTGTACTGTGCCTGGGTAAAGTAGATAGCTATTAAAGGGTGTAGTTGCTCATGAAAAGCGTGCTACAATTTCTCGATTATGTCGTCGCTGGAAACAAAGGCAGCAGTAGACAATACCTCCTTCTTAAAGACAGGAGGAACTGGGACTAAGTTTTATTTGATTCTTAAGGGCAAAGTCATAGAATCTTTACGTGTTAGACTTGGAAGGGACCTTACAGGTGACTGATCCACCCCAGTAAATTTACATGGTGGTGAGCGCTGTATCCCAGGGGGACAGGATTCCCTGTTAAATCAGGTCTGTTCTAGATGATGGTTGGGTGCTGCACATTACTCTGGATCTGAAAACCAGTGTTGTTCTTATTTGCACCAAACAGGAACATACACACCCACACAGTTTTGATGTCCCAGCCATTTTGGCTTGTATCATATTTACCTTTAAAGACAGATTTGCAGAGAGCTCTCAGCAATAAGTTGCTACTTACTGGATGTAAGTCATCAGGTAGGTGGGAGAACCAGAATCCTCATTACTTGGATTCAATTATTGGGTGGCATTGTATCTTGGAAAGCAAAGCAGCAGTAATGGGCACTGGTTGGGTATGGGACCCACCTGTGGATGTCATAGGCTCGGCAGAAAACAAATTTTTGCTGATGAGGGACATTTGGTACATGCTTCTCTAATGATTTGCTTCTTACAAATTTTGTAAAATGTTGCTTTAAATTTTTACCCTTTTCACCTTCAGCTTGTTGACTGGTGCAAGTAGGAATTTAGCAGAGCTCTGTTTTAAACATGACCAAGCCTGGGGGAAGTCACCAGAGCAGACAAATTACTGTTCTTACGCTCCGCTTGCTGCTTGTCCTTTGCCTCTTCCTTTGTATTTTTAGTAAATGACCCACTGACTTGGTGACTTTTGAGACATGCTTTCTTATCCACTTTGCATAATTCTGCTGTTTCCACACTTGAAGCAGTTGGAAAAGGTCGTTTTTTGTTTGTTTGTTTTGTGGATGGTCCAGACAGGACCCAGTTCTCCCTCCCCCTCTGTCTCGTATGCTCTGCCTTTGGTTGCTAGTTTTGTGGGAGAGAATCATTCTGTACTTAAGACACTCTCAAATCAGCTCCCTTGGATCTTTAATTCCCATAACCCTGAGAACTGTGATAGACCTTTTGTGTCAGTGGGTACAGTGCATTCTGAACCTGGCTTTCCCAGTAGTTAAATGCCTAGACATTATGCTAGTAGCAGCTGCTGTAGTCCATATCTTTTGCACTTCTGGCACCAGAGCTGAACTGTGTCACTGAATATTCTGAATCCTGGCCAAGGACTTGGTACACAGATTCCTGTCGGCATTTAAAGATGGGAAAGAAATTGGAGTCAGGAGAGGGAGGGGATATAGAAGGAAACTATTTCTAAAGATTTTTCCCCCTAGGTTTTTATAACTACATGTTATATAACATTATACTGTATTTCTGCTTAGAGATACAGATTTAGTTCTTAACTATTTCAGAAGTCTTAACTGTTGGTGTTGGTCTGTTTCTCTGTTTTCCCATCTCATTTTAAGGTAAAGTGAATTCTGCGGACGGAAGAGTTTGATGACACAGACCACTGAATTTCTTTGTTTAGAGTACACGTTATGAACCCTTTCTGGAGCATGTCTACAAGCTCTGTACGCAAAGTAGGTATAATTGATAAATTTACTGAGGAAACCCATCTGTGTCAGACCAGAGGCCAAAATAATTCATACCAAGGTTGCCTATAATGTTAACAAAATTACCTTGTTTTTCTAGTTCAGGTTTTACTTTTGGGAAACAGTTATTTGGTTGATTAAAGTCAGTTTCTGAGACCAAGATCACATCTCAAATAGAAATCATTCTAGTAATCAAAATTCTGTTATTTTGACTTAGGTTATATTTACACATGATGAAATTTGTGACACTTTATTGTAGTAGTCTTGTGACAAACTGCAAGATTTCATGGTTAGAGAAGTGTTGGTTGGGCAAAACCAGTCCAATATGGTCAAGTCAGACTTGAGGGCACTGGTTTAAGTTTTCTAAATAAAATACATTTTAGGGAAGCTTAAAATACACAAACAAAAAGAAAATGAATGTCACCCATAATTCCACGTGTAAGAGAACACCGCTATTAATCTTTTTTCCTGTACACGATGCTGTGTACGCTTTTAATACAGCTAACTCCGCAGGCTTTGACTGCGCTCGAGCCGAGGAGATGCCTATGAGACGGCAGTTTAGCCTCTGACTCATTTACCCCTCTGTCTTTGACTAAGAATGACAGTTTATACTGATGATAGTCCAGATGTGGAAACGTGTCCATTAGGGACAAGATCAAAATCAGACCCGTGCAAGTGAGAGAACAGCTTCATTCTTAGTTTCTAACCGAAGTGGTGGCATCAGGTAGTGACTGCTTTCAGTCCTCTATACTATTTATTTTGAGATGCTTAGCACCCGACTTTCTACAGCTAAATGCTAGGGGACCTTTCTAGTCTTGTCTAATTGTGTAGTAACCCCTTGCCCTCTTTCTGGGGCCGCCAGGAGAAACCATTTCTTTCTCCGTTTCAAGTAAATCCTGTAAATATTGGCCTTACTGTCTTTATAGGCTGCAGCTGATGCATGAATTTTCTTACGATTTAGCCTTGCTTCAGCTTTGCTCTGCTCTCTGTAATAGCCTGCCTGCTCAACAGACTTTCAGGTCATCTTGATCATGGTGCTAGAATGTCCTTGTAAAAGAGTAACTCCAGCTTTTCAGTCAAAGACTAAAGGACATCACATGTAGTCTTGTGATTTAAGAATCATCCTAACAAATGTTCTCACCGCTTCATCTTGAATAGCGATCTGATGGTGAAGAAAAGACATTAACAGGGGATGTGAAAACCAGTCCTCCACGCACTGCTCCAAAGAAACAGCTGCCTTCTATTCCCAAAAATGCTTTGCCCATAACTAAGCCTTCATCTCCTGCCCCGGCAACACAGTCAGCAAATGGCACGCATGCTTCTTACGGACCTTTCTACCTGGAATACTCCCTTCTTGCGGAATTGTAAGTTCTGAAACAAACGGGTTAACTTTTGAATGACCCTTGAAGGTGAAGAATGAAACTTATTCTGAAGGACTCAGTGAACAGCAGCCATTTAATCTTAAAGCTCAAACCCATCCCCCTCCAGTATTAGCCTTAATGTATATAGGATGGACTCTATTGCTAGCAAAATCACCTTTCTTCACCAAGGCCTAAGTGGTGTTATGTAAATATCCTCTTCTAAAAGTAATGATTCTTATCGAGAGCTTGGCTAAGTAAGATTTAAGGCAAATGTGTGCTTGAATTTCCTTGTCTGTTTTGGAGAGCAAGGGGGGGGAAACAGATTTATTAAGCAACAAGGAACTTAATTTTGGTCTACCTTTATATGAGGTGAGGAACTCACCTCTGAAGAGGTTGTTGTAGAGGGTGGGACAGTGGGCGGGTGGCGATCTATTCTTTCTTGGGTCAAACCCAGCTGGAGGTTTGCGCTCCATTCTGGTGATCACCCTGTAAGAGGCATCTATCCTGACAGACTGAGGAGAGGGTCCCCAAAAGAGATGGTCCCAGGAGGAGATGGTCCCAGTAGGCGGAGGTCAGGAAGCCTGACCTTGGCAGTCAGCAGTTGAAGGAACGGGAACCACTGACTTGGAGAAAACCTGGAAAGTACTTATTAAAGCTGTCTTCACCTGAAGGTCCGTCATTAGAAAGGGGATTTGACTTATTCTGTATGACCCCCAGGGGCAGAACTAGGCCATTATGGGGAAGTTTTAAAGATTTGGGCTCCATGTAAGTAAGAACTTGACTGGTCACAGAAGTCAAAAATTGGACTGAAGTTGCACATATCAGTAGAGTGTGAGGAGACGGGCACTTCCGCAGAGTCTAGTAGTGGTACCACAGTGCTTGGCCCATCAGAGGGGCTCAAATAGTGATTGAGTGCAGATGGCCTTTGATTTGATCATTTGTTATGTGGGCAGAACGTCTGGAGAATTAATTCTGAATTTCAGTCATGTAAAACTTCCTTTGTACATGAAGTTTAATTTTAAAAGCATCCTCCAGCCGTCCCTCACTGTGCTAACGTTGTAATGGTCAGAGGGTCTGAGGCCCCAGTGTAAATGGCGAGTGTGATTTGGTAGCACAGGTCCCTTTAGCTTTATAATGGAAGCCTGTGTTTGAGGCGAGGCAGTGAGTTGGACAGGCTTCTGTTGTGGCATTAAATCTGCTGTCTGTATTAGGACACAAAATTGCCTTTTTGGCAAACCTCACTGCAGTAGATACATCTGCCAACCATGCTGCTGTTGACATGCTGAATTACAGTGAGTTACAAATGGGATAACTACTTTAAAATGATTGAAATATAAGTGTGGTAGCAAATAGGTCATAAATAAAAACAGACAGCTGAGGTCCAATAAGCTGCTTCGCAGTAACATTCAGGATTGGCAGGTTAATGTGTCTTAAGACCCTCAGTCAACATTGTTCTTTTCAAGGTCTGGGCACAGTGTTACTTGTTTAGGCTCATAGCTCAGCTAAAACAGGAACAGAGCAGAATGGCTGTCAGGTGACCAGGTCCCAGAAGAGCCAGTGCAGCCTCTGTCTTCCCTTGTTTCAGCACCCACCGTTTCCCACGCCACGGCCCACAGAGTTCAAGTGTCTGAGTTGGGGGTAAATTCAGGAGCAGAGTACAGTGTGAGCGCCTCAGGCTGCCTGCCTTCTACCAGGAACACTGCCGCACCGACTGGTGTTCAAACTTAAAATGACCCCCAAATGAGGGTAATTCCATGGAATTTTAATGTCTTAATTACCTAAAGTTGTATTTTAAAAAGGCTTTTAAATGTGTGTGGGTAAGATGTGTTGTTCATGGTCACAAAAGCAATAATCGTACAGATACTCACACTGACCTAAAATCTGATGTCCAGAATTACCTACAGGTTGGTTTCCAAGGTGGTGTTTTGGGGAAGCTGATTTCTGGGTGGAAAACTTGATTGTGTATCCCTGTTCGGCTTTAATTTCTTAATCTGGGGCCCTTATTTGGCTGTGTTTCTCTGTAAGCATGTGTTATGAAACCAGTAAACAGGCAGCAGTCAGGGCCAGGTGAGAGATTGTGATGACTCTGTCTGTATGGTTAGAGTATCAGCTGCCCTTCAAGGGACTATTCCTTCTTTCAAAAAATGAACGTGGGTGGTTTGGTCTGTATGTCGTTTCCATCCGTGCAATCTCACTGTTCTGCTGCTTCTGTTTTAGTACCTTGGTTGTGAAGCAGAAGTTACCTGGTGTCTATGTGCAGCCATCTTATCGATCTGCATTAAGTAAGAAGGATTCGCTCTTTTTATAGCATATTTGGTTCCTCTGACACAAACTTAGCCTGTAACTGTTTTTATTTTTTCCTACAGTGTGGTTTGGAGTAATATTCATACGGCATGGACTTTATCAAGATGGTGTATTTAAGTTTACAGTTTACATCCCCGATAACTACCCAGATGGTGACTGTCCGGTAAGTTGGGGATACAGTCTGGCTTCTTTTCTTTCTTGGACCCTCCTCACCCTCCTTACTGCAGGAAGAGGGGTTTAAGGGTCTTTAAAGATTTCTTGGTTCTTTTCCTGGCCTAATACTTTCATGATTTCAGTTTCCCGAAATGTTTTGTCTACTCAGTAGTCTTTCAGGGGGATTTTTTGCTTTGTTGCATCTTTTGCCATGCTAGCCTCTGCCTTCAGCTTTACTTGTTTCTCTGCTCAGGGTGTGCAAGTGAGGCTGGAAGCTGTAGTACAGCTCTCACTACGTGAATTGCGATTGTTACGCTGTGGTAGAGAAGGGCGACTTTTCCCCTGCTCACTGCAAAATTTAGTCTTACAGGAAAATGGTGAAAGTAGTTAGGTGTCCCTCTTGAGGCAGCTCTTTGACTTTAAGCAACAAAACTGCCTTGTCCTGAAGCTTCTTTTACAACTTATCCGCGTGGGTTTAATATGCTCCATTGCTTCCATTAAAGGATGTGTCTCTCTTTCAATGTAGCGTTTGGTGTTTGATATTCCCGTCTTTCACCCGCTAGTTGATCCCACCTCAGGTGAACTGGATGTGAAGAGAGCATTTGCAAAATGGAGGTTAGTAAATAAAAGTTTCGTGTGGTGACATAAGCCAGCAAGAGGAAGCCTCAGTAATCCTGCCATATTTCCCTTTAGGCGGAACTATAATCATATTTGGCAAGTATTGATGTATGCAAGGAGAGTTTTCTACAAGATTGATACAGCAAGCCCCCTAAACCCAGAGGCTGCAGTACTGTATGTTACTTTGCTTTGTTATGTAAGATAAATTTGAAAAGATAGCAAAGTAGATTATGTTGGTAACCTTTTGATTTAAACTTTTAACACAGGTACGAAAAAGATATTCAGCTTTTTAAAAGTAAAGTGGTTGACAGTGTTAAGGTGTGCACTGCTCATTTGTTTGACCAACCTAAAATAGAAGACCCCTATGCAATTAGGTAAGTGGTACATTATCAAGATAAACTACACTTTGCAGTACTGTGCTGCTGTTTTCCAGGTGGCCTTAGAATGGGGATTTAAAAGGAAAGTGTATAATCTGTTAGCCTACAACCTTTCTAACTTGGTATCAGCTTGATTTCTGCTTTCAACGTGGACTGACACATTGTGCCAATAGCAAGCTATTTAATGACTTTGGTTTCCTAAGGATCCTTGTAATGTGCTCATTCAAATGTAAGGACTTTTCTTTCCAGTTGGAGCCCCTCTTAAACTCCCATACCCCAACCAACTTACAGATGTGGTGAAAGGAGGGAAGCTGAACAGTGTGAATAGTGTGAATGATGGGTTCCTTGAGCATTGTGTTAGTTTATGTTGAGGAAGGGTGTCTGCAGGAGTATTGAAAACGGAAGCGATTGAGCTCTTGGGCAGCACTGGTGTTGCTGTGCATAGTGGGAGTGGTCAAGGGCTTGGGCTCTACGGTTAGACTGAGTGACTTTTGCACTTACTGGCTTTGGTGACCCAGAGCGATTACGTAATTTTACTGTGCCTCACTTTCTTCAAGTAATAGGACTTCAGGGGTGGTTGTGAGGCTTACATGAGCTAACCCATGTAAAGTGCTAAGGGATAGTTATTGTGAGAAAATCATTTAGATAATGTCTAAAACTTACATATTGACAACTGATTAAAGATTGTTCCTTGTTAACTTTTGTTAGGGGAAGTGGGTTAAAAATGTAAAAAACAATGGATGTTAAACAAATTTAGTAAGCTATTTTTTAATATTTTTCTCTTCCCGAAGCTTTTCTCCATGGAATCCTTCTGTACATGATGAAGCCAGAGAGAAGATGCTAACTCAGAAAGTAAGTAGATTACCAGTTTGGAAATCGTTAACTCACTGTTTCCTTTCTAAAATATCTTCACTGGAGACTACTCAGTATATACAAATAACTTTTGAGGAAACAAATTTGCACAGTGCTGAAATCCCCTCATCAGTCATTTTTTAATGTCTGTTTTTCATTGTGCCTAGAAGAAGCCTGAAGAACAGCACAATAAAAGCGTTCACGTTGCTGGCCTGTCATGGGTAAAGCCTGGCTCAGTACAACCTTTCAGTAAAGAAGAGAAAACGGTAGCAACTTAAGAGCTGGCGAATCTGGTGCACCATGCACTTTCCTGCTGGACTTGGGCTAGTAGAGCTGACCAATGGCAAAGGACTGCCTGCAGAGTAAAACGGTGTGCGCAGTGACTGGTGTCAGTGTTGTCCGTGTATGCTTAGGTTCTAACAGCAAGTTCTGGAAACCTCTCTTTACGTAATGCATTACTTCTGTCAGAAGTGTCTTCAGGGTGGTTATCTAGTTCAGTACTCCAAATTCTTGGGGACCTGGAGGCTTATGCATTTTTCTGAATATAATGCTAAAGGTAAGTTGCATTCATTTAAACTAATGAAGTAGGCGGAGTTCAGCACTATCTAATGATTTTTAAATCAGTGATTTCAGGTGTACATATGTTAGGATATGGAGAGGAGATGTATAGAGAGAGCAGTTTCCATAGCTTATTAGCACTTTTAAGTGGAAGAGCATTTGAACCTCAGTCTTCAGCCTACTGTGTTACTGATATACAAACTGCTGTCACTGAGGTACATATTAGGTGAGTGAGAAGAAACCAGAACACTTGTTCATAGTTTTTTTTTAAGCAAATTACTTATTGTATTTTTATGGCAGGAGGGAGAAAAAGTGTTAAAACGGTTTCTAATGAAGTCAGATATTTAAATGATGAATGACTAATGTGTTTCGTAGAGACAATAAACCAATAAATGATTGTTCTTTGTCATTTATGCAGGACATTAAATACCCTTTTCTCAATATAACTAAACAAAGATTAATTTATAAGTGCTTTATTGAAAAATACTTATTTTCATATAAAATTACAGTAGCAGTAAGTATCTTGAGAGGTTTTATAAATATTTTTGCAGAACACTATTCTAATTGAACAGTGTAAGTAAGTTCCATATTTCTTTCAGAGCAATATGAAGTTACCTAGTAACTTTGTTTATACTGATTCAATTTACAATTGAATTTTCTCCCTAATAAGATTATTCATTCAACTTTAAAACTGCTGGAACAATAGTGATTAATAAAGGTATATATAGATAATTCAGTAGCTGTTAAATTAACATTTTCTAATTTGTATAAATGGTACTATGTACTAATAAAAACCTAAATTCTCCAATCTATTTTTTAAACTTCCAGGAACACACCCAAAGATATTTAAAATATATCACCTTAATAAAGACACACGTCTTTTGGATAACTACCTCCTAAAGGAAGAGGTCATAATTTTTCATAATCTCTTAATTCAACTTGATTTAAACTCTTTACTAGCCAGCTGATCCCTATCAACAAAAAATGGAGAATTTAAAACACATGCCCAAAACCAAAAGGTAGCTATTGGGGCTTTAACAATTTTTAAAAAGTACAAAAGCATCAAAGAAGATACTGAATTAAGTTCAGCCTAGAAGTTTTGTACTTAATGAAGTTCACATTGTAGAAAGTGCCATTGCAAATATACAGCAAAATCTGGGTTCCAAAATCATGCTTTTATACAGCCCTAAAGTGCCACTTCTTATACAGGTTCACTCACACACTGCACACCAGTCAAGCACTTGTCACACTGCACCACACCTAATGGGGAGAGGGAAGAATTACACAAAGGGAATGGGAGACTGGACTCATAACCTAGGACCTTCAAATCTGGGTGCTCTACCTTGTCACCTTTTAGGAATGCAAAAATCTTACACTCCTACCAAGTGTTTTAGGACAAAAATACCTACTTTTGCTTTTCATGAGGGCCAGGTAGGAATGAACTGAAATACAGTTCCTCTGCTGGAACACGCTAACAGAGACCTCTTATACACACGTTTGAGTGCGCTCTGTTCTCTGCAATTCTTGTAGTAGCTTTGCCAAAGAGTTAAAAAAAATCCAAGTTTGGATTCTAAGCAGCCTTGATGGCAAGCACTGAAAGGTAGGGAAAAAGGCAGTTGGGATAAGTAAAAATATCCTAAGGATACTGGAAGGATTAAGGAAAAGGGCCCCATAATCCAGCATGCATTACATGATGCTGCTAAACAGAGTTTGTGAAAAGACAGTTTCAGTACAACAGACTAACCTCAGTGGGAACCTCGGTCATTAGCTACATCTTGGAGACGGCGTAATAAGGCAGAATGATTTTCTGGGCAAATTCTTTTTGCAGGTGATTCACTTCCATCTTCCAGAAGAATCCCTCTCTTTTTGGTTGGCGTTTCTCCTGTCCGTATCATACTGTTAATTTCTCTCAGTCTCTGGGGGGGGGGCAGGGGGTTAAAAATAAATATAAAAACTTTAAAATTCTAATACACATAGTTCAGTGTTAAGTCAAAGAACCTCAAATAAGTTAAGCGGTTTATCTTGAAGAGTTTGAACATCTTTATAAAGAAACGTACTACCAAATTTTATGTCCTTCCAATTTCACTTCTCAGCTGCCTGACATTGATGACTATCTGGGATAGAGGCAGAGTATTTCTATTTTTTAACAAGCTCCAGAGGTGATTTTGATGTAAGCTTTTCCACAATGTAAGAGTTCACAAATTTATGATTTTTTTTTACAAAAGTTATAGAGCATCACATTGTTATGCCACATTTAATCAGTTTCATACATTTCCATTTTCTTTTTAAAAAAATAGCACGACTTTACACAGTATTAGGCCATTTTTTCCCCAGTCTAGTGTTACTCATTTTTTAACAGCCATGGAATTTCACAAGAGAAGCCTTAATTCCCTAAGGCATCCATTGTAGGTAATTTATTAGTATGATCTAGAATTCTAGAATGTATTGATATTAGTTACATGTCATCCTTGGGAGAACTGAGAAAAATTCAGGCCAATTATTTTCTGCATTCTCTGGTTCACATGAAGAACTCGGATTGAGAAAAACTTCGCCAG
Organism: Globicephala melas; assembly: GCF_963455315.2. Lineage (NCBI taxonomy): Eukaryota > Metazoa > Chordata > Mammalia > Artiodactyla > Delphinidae > Globicephala > Globicephala melas. The sequence goes on along the minus strand of NC_083332.1, from coordinate 31,959,863 downwards.
AGGGCTAGAGAGACTGGATTTATTTATAGGTGCCTTCAGCACTAAGTTTCTCCAAAGCCCCAAAAGTTAGCTATTGCATTATTTTCTGGTAGTTAAAAAAATTTTTTTTCATGTGCTGCTAATGTCATTGTCCATGTTTCCTAGTGAAAAGCATACTGAGCACATTTCATATGCATTTATTATAGGAAATTTCAAATATATACGGGAAAGTAGAAGTGTATAGTGAACCCTCACATGACCATCACCCTACTTCAACAATTTTGGCCAGTCTTATTTGATCTATACCCCTCATTCATTTCTCACCCCCCAGATTGTTTTAAACCAAATCCTAGATATTTATTTTACTTTTATTTTGAAATAATAGGCTTTTCTGAGGTTTTAAATAAAACCACCAGTTTTTCATTATCAGTATATGCACCTTCTCAAATTTCAACCGTCTTAAGAAAGCTTTCCTCTGACTGACTCTTCTACTCTTTGCCTCCCTAAGTCTGCTCTGCACTTCCTATCTCTAGTCTCCCATTTACTTGAATATTCCTTAAATTGTTAACTGTATACACTAATTGTATAAATGTTATTTGTATATAATGTGTATACATCATTATATTATGAATATACTGTGCAGTGTATAATTGTGTACCTTACTATACATAACACATTAATATATATTAATGTAGAACATACATTTATACATTGCACATTAATATGTATAAATTTACAGTACAGTCTGTATAATCTAGTACCATCATCAATACCAAAGACATTTAATAGAAATTTAAAGAAACATTAATGTTAAAGTAAATATTCAGTTTTCCCACTTGTCCCCCAAATATCCTTTATAGCTGTGCTTTTCTGTGCAGGATCCAATCAGTCATCATGCCTTGCATTTGGTTGTCATGTCTGTTTAGTCTCCTTTACTCGAGATCAGTACTCTCCCTACCATCTATCTATCATCTATCTCTTCATGATACTGGCATTTTTTGAGAGTCTAGGCAATGTGTTATATATGTGTTTTTCCTAAGCAATCTTTATAAATACAAATATCACTTAAGGACCTTTAAGATGCAGGTGCACTCCTTAACATAGCATATGATTCCTAGGGATCTAGCCTTACTGCCTCAAGAACTTTGTTTCCCTTCCCTTATCTGCTCCATCCTGGATGCCCTTCCTTCTACCCCTCAGCAATCTGCTAACTTTTCATCCATTAAGGCTTCACTCAAGCTTCCCTCCCCATTGCAGACTGAGGCAGATGCTACCACTTAAATCTGTGCTAATGTAACACTGTCCAAGTGTCCAAAATGCCCATTTCTCCCCTTAGACTGAGACACTTCCTGTCCCAGAAGGAGGCACTTAGTAAATAAATCAGTTAAGGGATCTAAATTTTCCTTCCCTAACTGAAATTCGGAATTTTAAAAGGTTTACAAATGGAATAAAAAAATAAAATTCCAGATTTATAGCAGAATATTCAAATGTACAAATAGGAAATGGGAGGAATGAAAATCCAGATCCCTTACCCTATCTCCAGCTCTAAAGTTCTCCCCCAAAACCCTTGTTTTTTTGCTGCTTTGGGACTTACTGGTCACTCTTCCTTGACAGATCCCATCACTCATGTGAGTACTGAGGGTTTCCCAAAAACCTTGTTTCTAGAATCCTAAGCATTTTGGGGTTAATAAAGGCCAAGATTTATATTAGGCTCACCTTTGAAGGACTGTTGCTGAAGTAGTAGAAAATCTTTTCTCGAGGAGAAAGCATTGCTTCATTTTTATGCGGGGATATGTACACAGGATGATTTTGAGACAACTGTATTCGGCGAGGAGAGCCTGTTCTTACAAACGGATAGGGAGAGAGTGGAGGAGCATCCATCTGTTTAACAAAAAAAATTTCTAAGAAAGGTAAACGAAATTTCTAACCAGGTGCTTTTTTTTTGAAAATGGTTATTTTTATTGAAAGAGTGAAGAGGTATAATAAACCAGTAGCTTTATGAATGGTAGATAGTGATGTATTAGCGGCAAAAATTTAACCTAAAGAAAACCATACAAATAGCAAACATCTAAGTGCTTTCTTTGTGCCAGTCACTGTTTTAAGCATTTTAAATACATTATGTAATTTAATCCTCACAACAACCCTATAAGCGAGGGACTACTTCTAGTCCCATTTTATATATAAGGAAACAAGATACAGAGGAAGTTAAATAACTTGCAGGGTCACCACAACTGGTAAGTTTTGGATAATTTGAACCTATGCAATCTGTCTCATATTACTATACTTTGTAGGGAATCCAAATACCATCTTGTTTAATGCTTCACAACAGTAGAAATTATGTTGGTTAAGCCCATTATTTGTTAGAGACTTCCTTAGTCTTACTTAACAAAAAGAATTATTTGTAAAACTAGTTTACACAGAAGCAGCTCAAACATAAGTGATTCCTCATTCCTCACAAGTGAAAAAAAGTGTGAAATGATCCTCATCAAACTTACTGCATTTGCCTGTGAGTACTTCATGGCAAATGTTTTAATTTGTTTTATGTAGATGTTGTTGTAGAACTGAATAAGGTCTCCCCTCTCCTCCTCTTCCACATCACTGTTGGCACCTGTGAGACGAGTAGGTGTAGGAGGGGCACTGCTAGGCTGTGGAACTGGCAAGGTGCTGCTTGACCTCATGACAGGACTGGAGTCTCTACTGGCTATAACCGGTGGAACAAAAAGTGTTAAACAGGAAGACTGCTAGTGCAGATTGCTTTTAAAAAGAAAATTCAGTAAGGTAAGGTTGAATGGCTACCTGCTCTACTCACTGAACAGCAGCAAATGGGCACTCTTATTCTTCATACCAAGGAGCAAAGCACAGATAAGATATTAAATACTAACTTCAGGGCTTCCCTGGCGGCACAGTGGTTAAGAATCCGCCTGCCAAAGCAGGGGACACGGGTTCAAGCCCTGGTCCAGGAAGATCCCACATGCCACAGAGCAACCAAGCCCGTGCACCACAACTACTGAGCCTGTGTTCTAGAGCCTGTGAGCCATAACTACTGAGCCCACATACCACAACTACTGAAGCCCACGCGCCTAGAGCCCATGCTCCGCAACAAGAGAAGCCACCGCAATGAGAAGGCCACACACCGCAACGAAGAGTAGCCCCAGCTTGCCGCAACTAGAGAAGGCCCATGCGCAGCAACAAAGACCCAATGCAGCCAAAAAGAAATTAATTAATAAAAAAAAATACTAACTGTACTACCATGCTATTAATGTAGCAAGGGCTTACTGAGTAGTTTCCATTAATTTACACCAAGCTTTCTAGGACCTGAGCCCTGCATTAAGTGGTATAAACCAACAATTAAGGATAGTGTTTCCATAGCATGGTTTCTGTTGACATGCCACATTTTTCTCAAACTCAAGTCAACAAATGCCTGCCTTCTCCATCCTGTGCTAATCCCTCTAGAGAAAAGTGTTATGCACAATGTGCCTCAAAGCCACGGGATAAAGGACAAACAGCTCTGTGACTAAATTTAGAATTTGGTTTATTGTCCAACAAATCTTTTGCCAATAAAATATTTTCATAGTTTCTACAACAGTAATTTATTAATCCTTAGTCCTAGGCCTAAAAAATAAGAGAAGCTTTTAATTTCATTTTATAAGTTCATAAAGATCCCACTTACTTCTGTCTTTGTTTAGTTCTGTTGGAGAATTCTGATGACTTCTGCTGTCACTGCTGCCAGAATTTCTTCTTTTCCTTTTCCCTTTTATCAGAACACTTCTATACACCTTTAGACAGGTCATGAGGAGGGAACAGAAACGAGTTATTTATTGAGCACATCCTAGACTATGTGACTTTGACATGTTATTTAATTCTCACAACTCCATATAGTAGTAGTTTTCCTACTCAGGGGAGGTTAATAAATGCAGCCAAGGTTACATATCTATTAAATAACAGATACAGGATATATACATCAGGGCCTGTCAGGCTTCAACTTCCAAGTACTGCCTACAATACTACAGAGCAGTAATAATATGCAATTGTAAAATCAAGTCATTCTAAGTCAAATATCAATACAAAGATCTCACATACCTACCTACCTCTTGAAACAAATGAATAGCATTAAAGGTAAAATGAGTTTTAAATTTTCACTTAATGCCGTTTTGGTTAAATGTACAGCGTTATGTTTCCTAAACCAGACTGAATTCAAGGTGACACAGAATCCAAACACCTTCCGAATTTACATCTATCTTGTGATTACCTGAATTAAAAAGGAATCAGTTATTTCACATCATTACCTTTTGGTGAAAAGAGAACTTAAACTAATCAAGATGTGTAGCTGTCTGTTAATCAAGATGCGTTGCTATCTGTCAATAATTAAATAAGATTAAAATAAAGACTTCCCTTAAAGTAGAACCTTAGTTTTTTATCCTGGAGAAAAAGCCACAGAATCAGCTGTAGTTAACTTTTTTGTATGCCTCAAAGACTTTGATCTTTATTTTCAGCCATGAGAGAAAATGTAGTAAGTTACCTGGCTCCGGGCCTGTGGCTGAGTCCTATAGCAACGCATAATATTCTGGAAGGACTTGTCTTCTTTTGTGACCTGGCAAAGAATAAGAGTTCTCTGAGAGAGAATTTGACTTCCAGCATAATACTATGAGATGGTCCGTGAACCTGCTCCCCAGTGAAACTGGTGAAAATTATATTAAAAAAACATCATTTAAAGCCTCTGGAAATGGCCCTAAAAGGCATTTAACAAATGAAGAAATATATATTCAAGAAAATCTACTAAAATTCAGTAACAACAGAGGGAATAAATGGTATTTGAGCCAAGACCTAGAATAAAAAATTATAGTAACAAAAAATTCATCAGAGGAATGAAACACTAGATTTGAACTGGCAAAAAACATTTAGCAAACCTGAAGATGGAGTTGTGCAATCCAAAGAACAGAGAAAAAAAGAATGAGGAAAAATTAACAGAGCTTCAGAGAAATGTGGCACACCAAGAGAGTGTGGGAGTACCAGGAGGAGGGGAGGGAGAGGAGTTGAAAGAAATGTTCAAAGAAATAAAGAAACATTCCCAAATTTATTTTAAAAACAATCTATATATCCAGGAATTTTAACAAATTCCAAGTAGGACAAATGCAAAGAGCTCCATACCAAGACATAGAGTAAAAAAGCTGAATGCCAAAGAAAGGGAGAATATCTTGAAAGCATCAAGAGAAAAGCAACTTTTTGCTTACTAGGAAACTCCGATAAAGTAACAGAAAACTTCTTATTAGAAACCATGGAAGCTATGAGACGATGGACAAAGTAAAAACTAAGGATCCAGTATCCAACAAGGTTATCTTTCATAAATGAAAGTGAAATAAATACAATCTCACATAAACATAAAGAAAGAAAATATGCTGCTAGCAGAACCATCTTACATGAAAATACTAAGGAAAGTTCTTCATAATAAAAGTAAGTGACCCCAGGACTTCCCTGGTGGCACACTGGTTAAGAATCCACCTGCCAATGCAGGGACACGCGTTCAAGCCCCGGTCCAAGAAGATTCCACATGCTGCGGAGCAACTAAACCCGTGCACCACAACTACTGAGCCCACACGCCTAGAGCCTGTGCTCCACAACAAGAGAAGCCACCGCAATGAGAAGCCCGTGCACTGCAATGAAGAGCAGCCCCCACTTGCCGCAAATAGAGAAAGCCTGTGCGCAGCAACGAAGACCCAACACAGCCAAATAAATAGATTAAATAAATAAAATAAAATAAAAAAATAAAAGTTAAGTGACCCCACACAAATTCAAATACAAGTGAAAAAACAAAGAGCAATGGTAAAGATTGTTATGTAACTGCAAATGCAGTATAAAATGCATATTTCTTAACTGATTTTTTAAAAATTGTATAAAACAACATACATACATGAAGAAACATGATATATATATTTGCCAAAAATAGCACAAAGGAGGAGATTAGGAGGAAAGCTATTCTAGGCTAAGGAAATGACTCCAGATGACAACTCAAATCCCCAGGAACCAACAGAGAGAAATAAGGTAAATAAGTAAATAGTGAATAAGGTTAATATGATAAAAGCTATAAATAAATACTTGCACTTCTTTCTTGTCTCAGCTCCTTTAAAAGTCATAAAAATATTAAATAATAACAATGTTTTTGAATTTATAACATTCATGGATATAATATGTATAACAATACTACCACTGTATAACAAAAAGGAAACAGTTACATAGAAGTAACACTTCTATATCTCACTGGCATTCAGTTACTATAAATTTGAAGCTGTTTTTCATAAGTAAAGATGTATATGTGGGGGTTGGAGGAAGTGGGGAGATGCTGATCGAAGGGTACAGATTTCCAGTTATAAGATGAATAAATTTTGGGGAACTAATTTGCAGCATGATGACTATAGTTAACAAACTGAATTGTATACTTGAGAGTTGCTAAGAGAGTTGATCTTAAATATTCTTACTACCAAGAAAAAGTAGCTGGGTGGTAATCATAATGCAATATATACATGTATCAAATCATCACACTGTACATTCTATACTTATACAATGTGATATGTCAATTATATATCAATAAAGATGGGGCAAAAAAATGGGGGGGGATAGAGCAAAAAGAAAAAGTAAAGTATATGGTAAGCCTCAAAGAAACCACTAAGAAAAATAAAGTTGAAAAGTCATCACTGAGGGCTTCCCTGGTGGCGCAGTGGTTGGAAGTCCGCCTGCCGGTGTGGGGGATGTGGGTTCGTGCCCCGGTCCGGGAGGATCCCACGTGCTGCAGAGCGGCTTGGCCCGTGAGCCATGGCTGCTGGGCCTGCACGTCCAGAGCCTGTGCTCCGTGGCGGGAGAGGCCACAGCAGTGAGAGGCCCGCATACCGCAAAAAAAAAAAAAAGTCATCACTGAAATTAAAATGCCATGAATGCACATGAAAATGAAAGCAGTAAAGGAGGAAGAGAGTATCTGAAAGACATGAGACATATATAAAAAACAAAAAGTAAAATGATAGATGTAAGTCCAGTTACAACAATTATGTTAAAATATGAATAGATTAAACAACAAAATCAAAGGCAGAAATTGTCCGACTAGATAAAAAAAGAGATCCAACTATACTCCCTATATAAGAGACACACTTTACATTAAAACAAACAGATATGAAAGAAAATGATGGAAAGAAGGTATATCATGCAAACAGCAACCCTAAGAAAGCTGGGTGGCTATACAAATATCACACTATAAAACTGACTTTAAAACAAAAAATAAAAGTTATTAGAGATAAAAAGGGACATTTCATAATGATGAAGGGTCAATCCAACAGAAAGGTACAACAATTAAAAACACACATGCAAAAAAACAAACAAAAAACACATGCACCTAATAACAGAGTACCAAAATATATGAAGTGAAAACTGACAGAAATGAAGGGAGAAATAGGCAATTCAATAATAATATTTAGAGAGCTCAATACCCCACTTTCAATAATGGATGGGTACTAGATAGAAGATCAACAAAGAAACAGAAGACTTTAACACTATAAAAAACACTAAAAAACCTTACAGACATCTATAGAACACTCCACCCAACAATAAAATACACATTCTTCTCAAGTGCATATTGAACATTCTCCAGGATAGACCATATGCTAGGCTACGAAACTTCAATAAATTTAAAAGGATTGAAGTAATTAATACAAAGTGTGTTTTTTGACCACAATGGATTGAAACTAGAAATCATTAACAGAAATTTGGGAAACTCACAAATATGTTGAAATTAACACACCTAGATAACCAGTAAGTCAAATCAAAAGAGAAATCAGAAAACACTTTGAGATGAATGAAAATGAAGACACAACATACCATAACTTATGAGATGCAGCTAAAGCAGTGCTTAGAGGGAAATTTATAGCTCTTAATGCCTATAGTAAAAAAGAAGAAAGATTAATTACCTAACCATTCATCTTAAGACACTGAAAAAAGAAGAGCAAAAACTAAGCCTAGGGAATTCCCTGACGGTCCAGGGGTTAGGACTTGGCGCTTTCACTGCTGACGGCCTGGGTTCGATCCCTGATCAGGGAAATAAGATCCCACCAGCCGTGCAGCACAGCCAGGAAAAAAAAAAAAAAAACTAAGCCTAAAGCAAGCAAAAAGAAGGGAATAATAAAGATTAGAGCATATAATAATAAATGAAACCAAAATCTCGTTCTTTGACAAAATCAACAAAATTGATAAACCTTCAGCTACACTAAGATAAAAAGAGAGATTGTTAAATTACTACTGACAAAGAATAAAAAGGACTAAAAGGAATATTATGAACAACTGTGTGCCAACAAATTAGAAAGCCCAGAGGAGACAGACAAATTCCTAGGAAGACATACACTACCAAAATTGATTCTAGAAGAAACAGACAATCTGAATAGACTCATAACAAGAAAAAGAATCATCCATCAATAAACTACCCATAAAGAAAAGCACAGGTCCCAAACGTTCATTGATCAGAAAGTGAAATATGGTTAAGATAGCAATAGTCCCCAAACTGATCTACAGACTCAACATCATCTCTATCTGAACCCCACCTGACTTCTTTGTGACAAGAAGTCAGAACTGACAAATTCATAAAGAATTTCAAGGGATTTAGACTAGCCAAACAAACCTTGAAAAAGAAGAAAAAAGTTACCAATGTTAAAACTTGAAACGTTTGTTTTATTTTTTTGTTTTATTTTTTTATTTTTTATTTTTTTTTTGAGGCTTGATCTTCCTTTACTGTTATTTTTCCAGTTTCATTTTTTTTTTTTAAACATCTTTATTGGAGCATAATTGCTTTACAATGGTATGTTAGTTTCAGCTTCACAACAAAATGAATCAGTTATATATATACATATGTTCCCATATCTCTTCCCGCTTGCATCACCCTCCCTCCCACCCTCCCTATCCCACCCCTCCAGGCGGTCACACAGCACCGAGCTGATCTCCCTGTGCTATGCCGCTGCTTCCCACTAGCTATCTACCTTACGTTTGGTAGTGTATACATGTCCATGCCTCTTTATTGCTTTGTCACCGTTTACCCTTCCCCCTCCCCATAGCCTCAAGTCCATTCTCTAGTAAGTCTGTGTCTTTATTCCTGTTTCACCCCTAGGTTTTTCATGACATTTTTTTTTCTTAAATTCCATATATATGTGTTAGCATACGGTATTTGTCTCTCTCTTTCTGACTTACTTCACTCTGTATGACAGACTCTAGGTCTATCCACCTCATTACAAATAGCTCAATTTCGTCTCTTTTTATGGCTGAGTAATATTCCATTGTATATATGTGCCACATCTTCTTTATCCATTCATCCGATGATGGACACTTAGGTTGTTTCCATCTCTGGGCTATTGTAAATAGAGCTGCAATGAACATTTTGGTACACGACTCTTTTTGAATTATGGTTTTCTCAGGGTATATGCCCAGTAGTGCGATTGCTGGGTCATATGGTAGTTCTATTTGTAGCTTTTTAAGGAACCTCCATACTGTTCTCCACAGTGGCTGTATCAATTTACATTCCCACCAACAGTGTAAGAGGGTTCCCTTTTCTCCACACCCTCTCCAGCATTTATTGTTTCTAGATTTTTTGATGATGGCCATTCTGACTGGTGTGAGATGATATCTCATTGTAGTTTTGATTTGCATTTCTCTAATGATTAGTGATGTTGAGCATTCTTTCATGTGTTTGTTGGCACTCTGTATATCTTCTTTGGAGAAATGTCTATTTAGGTCTTCTGCCCATTTTTGGATTGGGTTGTTTGTTCTTTTGTTATTAAGCTGCATGAGCTGCTTATAAATTTTGGAGATTAATCCTTTGTCAGTTGCTTCATTTGCAAATATTTTCTCCCATTCTGAGGGTTGTCTTTTGGTCTTCTTTATGGTTTCCTTTGCTGCACAAAAGCTTTTAAGTTTCATTAGGTCCCATTTCTTTACTTTTGTTTTTATTTCCATTTCTCTAGGAGGTGGGTCAAAAAGGATCTTGCTGTGATTTATGTCATAGAGTGTTCTGCCTATGTTTTCCTGTAAGAGTTTGATAGTTTCTGGCCTTACATTTAGGTCTTTAATCCATTTTGAGCTTATTTTTGTGTATGGTGTTAGGGAGTGATCTAAGAAACGTTTGTTTTAAAATGGGTAATGTTATGTGAGTTTCGCCTCAATAAATTATTTTAAAAAACAAAGTCAGATAATAAAAAGTGTTGATGAGAATATGGAGAAATAAGGACCTTCATATACTATCAGTGGAAATGTAAAATGGTGCAATGACTTTGGAAGACAGTCTGGCAGTTCCTCAAATAAACATAGAGTTTACCCTATGACCCAGCAATCCACCCTAAGGTATATACAGAAGCAAAATGAAAAGATGTCCACACAGAAACTTGTATACAAATGTTCATAGCAGCGTTATTTATAATAGCCCCAAAGTAGAAATAATCTAAATGTCCATTACTGATGAATGGTAAACAAAATATTATATATGCATACAATGGAATACCATGTTCCAACATTGACTGTGGTGATTGTCACACATACCTATGAATGTACTAAAATCCACTGAGCTGTGCGTTTTAAATGAGTGAATTATACAGTATGTGAATTTTATCTCAATAAAGCTGTTAAAAGTGTTCTGAGAGTAAGGAAGTAGCATCTTTACTTTTTCCTTTAAATTCCTAATGGTACTCACCTTTGCCATCACATAAATGGCACACATTAACAACTGGTCCAGATGTCTGTCCATCATAAGTTCAGGACACTGAATTATGGAGAATTCAAAGCAGGTCCAGATTTTTTTCCTCAGTTCATCTGAAATATCCAATTTAGCACAAAGGTCCCGAAGACGGACACCTGCTAAGTGATAAACCTAGTAGATAAACAAAAATATCTCAAACTTTGTTTATCTAACCCTTGTATTTCCCAAGCTCTAGAACTGGTAAGGGTACATTTTTCTTTAGAAAAATTACCTTTCTAAAGAAAAGCGATAAAGAGCTGGTCTTCCTGGGTCTAATATTGCTGCTGGTTAAAGGTAGGCCTTGTTTCTGCTGTTGTCCACCTGGGGAAATCTGTTGAATGGCCACCTGACCAGGGACTTGCAAGGTCGTTCCTGTCACCTGTTGAGAGCTTAAACTTCCAGCCAGGGCCTGAGCACTGAGGGGCTGGATGGAGCCAGTCACAGCCTGTGCCTGCCCCCCAACATTGACTTGGACTGGGAAGAATGTTATTCCTCCATTTTCATTGGCAATGCCTAAAATTTGTTTCAGAGAAAAAAAGCATGAAGAAAATGTTGATACTATAAGATTCTCCAGGCGGAGGTTTTCAATTATTTCCCCTCCCAACCCCTTTCCCCCACTCTTCTCTCATATCATCATTCCAGCCAAATTTCAAGTAACTTTCTAATAAGTGCCACAGAGAAGGAACGCAATATTCAACTCTGCCTTCCTTACCTTGTACAGGAATAGTCACTGTTTGTCCATTGTTGGCTGTGACAGTGGCTGTTGCCATGGTGACCAAAGTCTGTCCAGGAACTGGTGTGACAGAAACAGCTTCCCCAGATACATTCTGCACAGGGACAGCATTGACTAGAGGCTGTGGGGGGATGCGGCCAGGTGTCCCTCCATCAGTGGGGCTATCATTCTCAACAAATAGCCGCCTTCTGGTAGAGCTGGCTGTTGGGGAGCTGTACCTATCGTATAATGTGGTTGGAGACGTTATGCCTAGGGTTAAAAAAAAAAAAAATCATTTAACTCAAGGAGACAGATCTGACTTCCATCCTAGAAGTGATGTTCACAACCAATTAGTGTTTGAAATACTATATAATCAAAAAACAAAAATTACAGGAGTCACATCATAGCTACATTCAATGAATGAAAATTCAACTGAATACTATTAAGAGCAAGACTTAAAGGAAGGATTTTTCTCTATGTGTCTCACAGTGTTCCCTTCTTCACTCCACCTTTTGCTAAATCAAACTAGACTTTGCCCTCCACTACCACAGGGTCCTGAGGACTGAGGGGCAATTTAAATAATTTTCTATTTTTCTACCATATTCAATTCCTACAGAACACTCATGTAAGATGTGATTTCACTGTAAAGATACTACTTGATAAGACTTGATGGATTTGATATTACTACGTATCATCTGGGAGCATTTACCCCCTGTTTTATGCATTTTCATCTTTGTCATTTTTTACATGTAGAAAGTTACTAAAATTCAATTCGGTTCTTTAGCAAGAATGGACATACATGTTTTGGATTCAATTAAGCTTAGTTTATTTTTTTTTTAAACAACTTTACTGAGATATGATTCACACATATTTCACCCACTTAAATTGTACAGTTCAGTGGTTCTGGGTATATTACTAGCTTTCTAAAATTGTGGTAAAATACGTATAGCATAGGACTTGGCATTTCACCCGCTGTTAAGTGTACAGCTCAGCGGCACTGCATTCACAGTGCTGTGCAAACACCAACACCATCTTTTCCAAAGCTTTTTCAACATCCCACACAGAAACTCTGTTAACCATTACAGTTAAGTATTCACACCACTGTCTGAATTTTTGAGAGGCATCCCTTTCCCTCTTCCATGTCCAGCTGTAAAAACTGCACATCACTGGGTTTTAAATATTAAAATCTATGTAGGGAGTTCATAAGAGGACTGACAGGAGCAGTTCTGACAGACTGCGGCTTAACATTATAATTTCCTGGTGATACAAAAGCAAATAAATGTACTAGATTTATATTTGGAACAAAGCTGCAGAGTTAGGAAGAATACACTAATTATGATCATTATCTCTGGAAAAAACACAAGGTCCTATTGTATAGCACAGGGAACTATATTCAATATCCTTTGATAATCCATTATGAAAAAGAATATGTATAACTGAGTCACTTTGCTATATAGCAGAAATTAACACAACATTGTAAATCAACTATACTTCAATAAAATTTTTTTAAAAGTGTTTCAAGGACTTCCCTAGCGGTCCAGTGGTTAAGACTCCATGCTTCCAACACAGGGGACACAGGTTTGATCCCTGGGTGGGGAACTAGGATCCCACATACCGTGGGGCATGGCCAAAAAAAAAAAGTGTTTCAAATTATGATCATTATCTTGTAAAATATTAAAAGACCTCATGAAAATGGAGAAGTGATAAGTACAAAAAAATGAAGTTTAAAGTCAAGTCCTAATCCATTGATTAGGGAAGGAAAAACTCTACAGAAATAGGACTGAGGAAGACCAGCTATCAGATCTATGGGTCTGAGTGGATAATAAGCAGAAAAATAAACCATTAAGCCTTTATGCCTCTTCTTTCAAAAATGAGTAAGTTTTCATATAGATCATCCATATTCATTGAATATGCACTGACATAGAGTGATTCCTCATTTTAAAACTGATCTTTCTTCTATAGCCAGTGCTTATCAATTACATTAAAAAGTTGATCTAGAAACAAGAATGTCCTTCTAATGGAATCCAAGGATTTAGAACTCTCTGGATTTACAGAATTGCTTTTTTTAAAAAGTAGTTTTATCTGATGTAAACTTAAACGTTGCACCTGGCAGATGTTATAAAGAACTGCCTAAAATGTAACCAGATGAAAAGCAAAATTTCCCTTTTCTGTACCTCAGGGCCAGCAATGCTGTTGTATTAACCAGGGTAGCACTGCTCAACTGACAAGAGTCAAAGCTGAACATGCTTGGGAATTCCCTGGCAGTCCAGTGGTTAGGACTTGCTTTCACTTCCACGGCCCGGGTTCAATCCCTGGTCAGGGAACTATGATCCCATAAGCTGCAAGGCGCAGCCAAAAAAAAAAAAAAAAGAAGCTGAACATGCTCAGGCCATTCAGTCCTCTTAACTCAATGGCTCATCTGTACCTAATTAGATCTTACACTCTACCTTTAAGAAGATTTTTCTGTTTCTTCCGATTTTAAAAGTAATACATATTCATCTTAAAAAATTTACAGAAATCACCTAGAATTCTATTACCCAACAATAATCATTAATAGTTTGGTTTTTCCATTTCAGCCCTTTTGCATGCTTATAGAAAAAAGATACACTTAATAAATAGGAATCACATTACTATACAGCATTCTATCTATTTTAAAAGACACTTGACTTTGCACGCATTTTCCTGTGTTCTTTAATATTTTTCAAAAGCGTTAAAGTGATCCATGTGGTATTATAATGTACAGAATATTTTCTTCTATATACACCCTACTAACTTCACTTGTAGTTTTAGATGGAATTTAAATCTCCAGATGCTAGGCCCCAAAATACTTCCCTTAATATTTTAAACTTACTTCTTCCAAGTCCTCCAGCATCAGCACGAACTTCACTCACCCTTCTGGGAGTCAAAGGGGAGCCAGCAATACAAATTTCATCCGCTCTTTCCAGGTTCTGAGGTGGCATGACCTATTAGGGAATGTTTACACAGAATGCCATTATTCAAAAGAGTATTTTAATTAGAAATATAATAATAATCTAAGGCAAAAGAAAACTATCTTGGCTCATCAGTTATTCCACCTAAATAAAATCCCCTGTCTTTTCCACTTTCATACTGAAGTTAAAAAAAATTCTGGCAGGCTTAAAAAATTCTAATCTAATAATTGGATACTAAATATAAATTAACCTTCATTACTGATTTAGAGAATTAGACAACCATTTTAAGATATTGAAACTTGATTAGAAAATCAAGAAAGAACACTGAACTCTTACTCTGTCACTGAAACCTTGGGGCAGTCACAAGTTATTTCTGACTCTTGGTTCCTCTTAGATATAGGGGTGATTGTACCAAATTAAACCCAGCTATTACCCTCCCATACTTATGAGGAAGATGCTAAGTTTAACTGTGGTCGGTAAAAGAGAATTATGAATAGACTATATATTGATATACTTTTATCATAGAAAGATGTTAACATCTTTTCACAAACCTCTTCACACGTAGGAACTCTGTTTTCATTGTCTCTAATTCTGTCCCAGAGTGGAGACTCTGGTTTCCATGCCAAATGATCCAAGATCTGTTCTTCAATCTGATTAAGGTGTTTTACCACCTCTCTACAAAGGCCATCTTCTGCTCTAATGAATACTTCTATCACCTGAAATTTTAAAAAATGTCTTGGTTTGTTTAGTAACAATAATTTTTTAACAAAAAAAATTGTTCAAGTGCAAAAGCAAAATTGGTAAACTTATTTAAGTTTTTTTACATATTTATAGAAACAAAAAAGTCAATTTATCAAAAATTACAAGTTTAAAGAATAGTACTATTTTGAAACAGGTGCTCTTCCTTTCACTATCTTTATAAATAATTATTTAAACTGCATGTATGAATTATATAAAATCTTTTGTATAGTGATACATTTCAAAAAATCTTTAAATTAAAAATTTCAAAAATCTTTAAAAAACATGCCTTGTCTATTGAGATTAAAAAACATTACTCAAAATTCATATTTATTTTTTTTAATATATTTATTTATTTATTATTTTATTTTTGGCTGCATTGGGTCTTTGTTGCTGCTCATGGGCTTTCTCTAGTTGCGGTGAGTAGGGGTTACTCTTCACTGTGACGCACGGGCTTCTCATCGTGGTGGCGTCTCTTGTTGCGGAGCACGGGCTCTAGGCGCACGGGCTTCAGTAGTTGTGGCACGTGGGCTCAGTAGTTGTGGCTTGCCGGCTTAGCTGCTCTGTGGCAGGTGGGATCTTCCCGGACCAGGGCTCGAACCCGTGTCCCCTGCATTCACAGGCAGATTCTTAACCACTGCACCACCAGGGAAGTCCCAAAATTTCACATTTAAAAACTCTGAACATTCAGTTTATGCCACTATAAAAATTAGTTTTGACTACTATAGGAGAATTAAATCCATACACTAAATCAATATTAAGAGGGAAACCAAATCAATGCTATAACTCTGTGCTTCTATATAATATGTGAAAAGGAATTTTTTTTTTTTGAAAGACACTTTCATTTAATTTTCATAAAATAAAAAAGAAGGTTGTGGGGATTTCCCTGGTGGTCCAGTGGTTAAGAATCTGCCTTCCAATGCAGGGGACGCAGGTTCGATCCCTGGTCGGGGAACTAAGATCCCACGTGCCCGCAGGGCAACTAAGCCTGTGCACCACAACTACTGAGCCTGCGCACCTCAATGAAAGATCTCTCATGCCACAACGAAGATCCCGTGTGTCGCAACTAAGCCCTGACGCAGCCAAATAAATAAGTCAAAAATTTTTTTAAAAAAAGAAGGTTGCTATCATGATTAGCTAGTGATATGTTTGCTACTTTTCTAAAACCTTCTTAGCTCATAAAATGAAAGTATTCTAAAAGACTTTATCAGACAAAAGGAGGAATTATATGAAACTTTTACACAAAATAGGTCTATACAATACATTGAAAGAATATATATAGTTCTTAAGACTCCTATTTCTTCTCTGCTCCCCATTTAGAGTGGAAATTATTAAATATGTAATTAAAAATAGAAGAAATGTACTCATATATTAAAATGAATTAGATGGCTAACCACAGGAAGTAGATCTCATCCACAATTTCCTCATCAGTTTCAGATTTTTAAAAATACCTTGTAAAAATGATAAAGTGGTACATCAAATATTTCAGTAATACATGGAAAATTCCCAGGAGGCTTATAAGAAAAAGTGACGACCTCAAGGCAGCAGGCCAAGAGCGATCTGTGGAATGCATCTTGTTCCAGAATGCCCTATTAAAAAAAACAAAGCTTGAACATTTAGAAACCTTTATATACCCTTCTGTATGTTTTCAAAATAAAAAAAAACTGTCCTAAAACAGCCTTTTAAATTCCTACAACCATATACAGCCATATAATATTTTTATTGAAGTACAGTTGATTTACAATATTATATTAGTTTCAGGTATACAGCCTAGTGATTCAGTATTTCTGCAGATTATACTCTAAATAAAGTTATTACAAGATAATGGCTATAATTGACTGTGTTATACAATATATCCTTGTTGCTTACCTATTTTTATACACAGTAGTTAGTATATGTTAATCCCATACGCCTAATTTGCCCCTTCCCCCTCCCCTTTGATAACCCAAGTTTGTTTTCAATATATGTGAGTCTGTTTCTGTTTTGCATAGTTTTTAGATTCCATATGTAAGTGATATCATACTGTATTTTTCTTTCTCTGTCTGATTTATTTCACTAAGCATAATAATCTCTAGGTCCATCCATGTTGCTGCAAATGGCAGAATTTCACTCTATTTTATGGCTCAGTAACATTCCATTGTATACACAGCCATATTTTTATATAGAATAAGAGAAGTGTAAATAGTTACAAGGAGTTAGAACAATTATTTGTCAATTTTACAATTTTCTCTAAAATTTATTTAAAAATTAATTTTAAAAAAATTATTTTTATTGATGTCATTAAAAGTAATATCACTTGTACAATCTAGAAAAATTATCTTAGCCAAAGATCAATGGTTGAATGTTTATGTTAAATTCCTATATAGTCAATACTCAATTTATTCTATACATGGCTTGAATTAAAACTCTATGTTATTTAAAAACCTCAATTAAGGTTAAGTCTGAATGTTTTAATCCTTGACTACAGAGTCTTACTACCCACAGAAACTGCTGCAATGAGAAACACTAAGTGGGGGACTGGAGGTAAGAGGACTCAGAACACAAGTTTTCTTAGATGCCAATCTTATTCCCTCAAAGCCATATATTATTTTTTCAATAATGGCTTTTTTCTTGGTGGGTGGGGCTGAAAGGAAACTACATTTTATTGTGGTGCTCAGTACATTAGCTATTTACTCACAGATAAATCCATGTCTCCCAGTCTTTTTTGTTCCTGCTCAATAACAGATTCTAACACTTTATAGTAAAGCATCTCTGCAAAACGAAAATGTTTGCTGGCAATTTCTGCATAAATAATAAAAAACACAAAAATCACATGCAAAGAACATAAATATTGGGGAAAATGAGGATCCATCCCATTCCCTACAGCAGAATAAAATTTAAAAACCAACCCAACACTTCATATACATGCACTTCCTACAGTTGCTATTTCAATCATCCCTAAGATTCCTTAATTTCATCTTCATGGTAACACTGAAATTTTTCTAAAATTGTGAAATGAAGTTTGCACATAAAAACTGCAATAGCATTCCATCAAGATTCACACTTTTTTTTTTTTTTTGTATTTTGAATAGAGCAGCTCTATGCTAAGACATATGTAATTGGTTTATTATTCCACTCCTACTTGGTATTCATACTTCATGACATCAAACAACTCCAATGGGTCTGGGCATGTAACAACTATTATATTCTGTCCTTGTTCTTATCATTTTGAAGAATCACTATAGTTCTATACTGAAAATCCAGCCTACAAATGAAAACCAAAGATTTTTTTAAAGTGCCAGAAGTCCAACATAATAAAGATTATCAGTCTAAAATTTCTCTCTTATTGAGAATGGCCCAGAAATCAGTTGGTTGACAGAAAAATTGGACATCCATATTCTGGCTCTCAGTCTAAAGTCAAATTTTTTCTTCATATTTCTGACTCGGTTTCCAAGAAAGGAATGCATGTAGTTAAAGTTCAAAGATGAGAGCAATATAGATAATATTAAGCCTTACCTTTAGCACAATTACTGATATCCTCATCTGGCTGGGAATGCTGAGAATATATTTCATACATTTCTTTCAATCTGTTGGCTATAGCCTGGGTTGGATCTCTGGAACATGTCCTAAAAAAATAAGAAGAAATTATCTGAGTTAAAGGTTTTGTCAAGTCACAAAGTGATAAACTATTTACAACTCTGTAATTTCAGAGTAATTTTAACCTGTAAATATAAAATACTTCAAATAGAAACTATACACTTCCCTATTAATCCAGGAGATCCCATAATTCCTTATCAAAGGTGTTAGCATTACCATTTGAATGAAAAAATATTTCTTTCATGGAGCTGTACCTTTTACTGCAGTTAAGTTTAGGAACTTTGACCAGTGCCTATTTGACGTGCATGACCCACCTAGCCTACACATCTGCAATCACTGATGACAAACAAAACTGCCCTCAACTGTTTCCCTAGAGGGCAGTACAACTCTTATTAAGAACTCCTAGAAAAAAACAGAATGAAGGGGTATATGATCTATACTACAACAAACTTATATAAATCATTATTGGCATTCTACATTTTTTCCTCTAAAATGAAGTTTATTTCATTGATTTTTTTTTTTTTACTAGAAAGGCAATATATGTTCAATGCAGAAGCATAATACAGATGATCACCATGTGGGCTTCTGTAACAACTATGTCTTTATCTTGATCATAAACATAAATATTCTCTATAAAAATGCAGCAAGTTTAGAAAATTATAAAGGAAATATAATCAATTATAATCCTGGTAGAGATGGCTACTGAATATCATATGCAAGCAGAATTTTATTTATGAACATACACAGAGGTTACAAAAACAGGACCCTTTGGTTTTACCTAGTAGCTACTGGCAATATTTAACTCCACTAATGGTTATTTAAGATTAAAGAAGCTGCTACTCCTAGTTAGAGACTGTAAAGAGATCTGGAAGACATAACAGTTAAGACAGGCTTCTAAAATGTATTTATAAAATGCTTCTGAATTCTAGGTAAACAAGGTCCATCTGAGAAATATGACTTAGGAAGAGGCCATACAGACAAACCCTGTTGGGTGTCAATCACAATCAAGTTTATGAATAAAGTAGACTTCATGAAAATGTACAGGAAAATTAGTCAGCCTTGGTATTTAATGAGTCTAGCTATGAGTGGGAAATTATTTTATGTTTATACAGAGCTTTCTTACACCACATCACCAGAAATCAAATTGGCTCCTATAGAGTCTACATCATTAAATCATAAATTTTTAGGAACAGGAGCAGTCTTGGACGTAATTTTGTCAAATAAATTTGCCAAAAATTATGCACAGGTAATGAAATTCAGTCTATTGTGTTTTTCACTAATGCTCCCTGATATTCCTACTAGTATCAGACAGATCAAAGGAACTAAAGGTAGTTGACTTCCTTCTCAGGCTAAGGGTGTTTCATAAAACTTAGAAAGTTACAGTGGTTTTACATTGGTTATGAATCTAACTGGCTATCTTTTCAAATCTGACCAACCCTTCAGAAATTTGCTCAGGTCCAATCCTCTTCCTGAAGCCCTTTGACAAACACCCATCTTTACAGATCCCCTGCTTCCCTGAAATCTTAAGAGAGAACAACTGGTAATAGATAGTTTGGTGCTTTATTCTACACTGTCTAGTGTTATTAGTTACTATCTCCTGAACTATGTTAAAAAATAATCGAGAGCTATGGACTGAATGTTTGTGTTGCCCCCCTCCTTACCCCCTGCCCCAAATTTATATGTTGAAATCTAATCCCCAATGTGATGGTGTATGGAGGTGGGGCATTTGGGAGGGATTAGGTCATGAGGGTGGAGTCCTCATGAATGGAATTAGAGCCCTTATAAAGGAGACCCTAAGAGCTCCTTTGCCTCCTTCTGCTACATGAGGACACAGCAAAAGACAGCTATCTATGAACCAGGAAGCAGTCCTCACCAGACACTGAATCCGTTAGCATCCTGATCTTGGACTTCCAGCCTCTAGAACTGTGAGAAATTTATTTCTGTTGTTTATAAGCAGTCTACCATATTCTGTTATAGCAGCCCAAGAAGACTAAGATACTGAGAAAAAAAGGGTCATTTTCTATTCATACGTTTTATATTGCTATGTCCTCTAAGGACTAACAACAGAACTGAGCATGCAATTGATATAAAATTATCAATGGGTGAATTAAGGCACAAAGGGTGAAAAATTAAAATAGAAAATTGGAAAATAGTCAACAACCAAATCTTAGAAGACAAGAATGGCTCAAACTAACCTTAGAATCTGTTCCAGTTTCTCACTTGGTGCATTCCTGAGGCCTGTGAGCATGGTGTGGAGACGACTCAAGCTATGTGTAGCTGTAGAAACTGGAGTCACACAAGGGCTGTTACCCTTAATGTACCTCACACCAGTAAGTGGGGTAGAGATCCTAAGTGCTTTAGACTAAAGAGGAGGAAGAAGAACATTATTTTAGGTCAAAAAGACCTAAACTACTTTCAATTACTTCATGAACGGGAATTTCAAGCTAATCAGAACTTTATATTATCAATAAATATTAGTGATTTCTGTCATTATTCTTGGAATTTAAACGTTACACCACCAAGAGCCACGACTATCCATGTGAAATTGTGTGAAAGGACAATCTGCACTTTAGACAACTAAGAAGTTTGTCTCTTAAAAGTTAAATGTTTATGGGAATTCCCTGGCAGTCCAGTGGTTAGGACTCCACACTTTCACTGCTGAGGGCCCAGGTTCAACCCCTGGTCAGGGAACTAAGATCCCACCAACCACTCCGTGTGGCACAGCCAAAAAAAAAAAGTAAAAATAAAAAAAAGGTTAAATGTTTAAGATAAGGCATAGTTCCCTATTATTCCTCCTTCAAAACTTAAGCTTGGGGCTTCCCTGGTGGCACAGTGGTTGAGAGTCCACGTGCCGATGCAGGGGACACAGGTTCTTGCCCCCGTACGGGAAGATCCCACATGCCATGGAGCAGCTGGGCCCATGAGCCATGGCCGCTGAGCCTGCGCGTCCGGAGCCTATGCTCTGCAACGGGAGAGGCCACAACAGTGAGAGGCCCGTGTACCACAAAAAAACAAAAACTTGAGCTTGAAGGCAAACATAAGCCTGAAAATATTAAGGCTATCTCTGACAAACATAATTTCACCGTTCCCATCTACTGCTATTTTTGTAATTACTCAAAGATTGACAAAGGAAAGCTGAGAATAAATCTGGCCCAAATGAAATCCATGATTTAACAAAAGCTCATCTAAATAATCAAATTTGGACTGTCCTGGTGGCGCAGTGGTTAAGAATCCACCTGCCAATGCAGGGGACATGGGTTCAAGCCCTGGTCCGTGAAGATCCCACATGTCGTGGAGCAACTAAGCCCGTGCGCCACAACTACTGAGCCTGCGCTCTAGAGCCTGTAAGCCACAACTACTGAGCCCATGTGCCACAACTACTGAAGCCCACGTGCCTAGAGCCCATGCTCCACAACAAGAGAAGCCACCACAATGAGAAGCCCACACAATGCAACAAAGGGTAGCCCCAGCTCGCCGCAACTAGAGAAAGCCCATGCGCAGCAACGAAGACCCAACACAGCCAAAAATAAATAAATAAAATAAATTTATTAAAAAATAATCAAATTTGCTTCACAGGAGGATAAAACAAACATTCTTAGATGCAGAATACAACCTGATGCAGAACAGCCTTCTTCAGTCTTCTTGCCCTTCTTTACCTTTAGTTACTAGAACCTATCACAGTTCTTCCCCCCAAAGCAGACAGATCTTCAGAGAAATAAGTTTAAGTGAAATTCTTGAACACAAATATGAAAAAGATATAGCTTAATGTCAAGAATTTAAGCATGAATACATAGGCTATAAATTTAAGAAAACTGAAATCGTATCAAGTATCTTTTCCGACCACAACGCTACAAGACTAGATATCAATTACGGGAAAAAAACTGTAAAAAATACAAACACATGGAGGCTAAACAATACACTACTTAATATCCAAGAGATCACTGAAGAAATCAAAGAGGAAATCAAAAAATACCTAGAAACAAGTGACAATGAAAACACGACGGCCCAAAACCTATGGGATGCAGCAAAAGCAGTTCTAAGAGGGAAGTTTATAGCAATACAATCCTACCTTAAGAAACAAGAAACATCTCAAATAAACAACATAACCTTGCACCTAAAGCAATTAGAGAAAGAAGAACAAAAATCCCCCAAAGTTAGCAGAAGGAAAGAAATCATAAAGATCAGATCAGAAATAAATGAAAAAGAAATGAAGGAAACGATAGCAAAGATCAATAAAATTAAAAGCTGGTTCTTTGAGAAGATAAACAAAATAGATAAACCATTAGCCAGACTCATCAAGAAAAAAAGAGAGAAGACTCAAATCAATAGAATTAGAAGTGAAAAAGGAGAAGTAACAACTGACACTGCTGAAATACAAAGGATCATGAGAGATTACTACAAGCAACTATATGCCAAAAAAATGGACAACGTGGGGGCTTCCCTGGTGGCACAGTGGTTGAGAGTCCACCTGCCAATGCAGGGGACATGGGTTCGTGCCCCAGTCGGGGAGGATCCCACATGCCACGGAGCGGCTGGGCCTGTGAGCCATGGCCGCTGAGCCTGTGCGTCTGGAGGCTGTGCTCCGCAACGGGAGAGGCCACAACAGTGAGAAGCCCGCGTACCGCAAAAAAAAAAAGGACAACCTGGAGAAATGGACAAATTCTTAGAAATGCACAACCTTCCGAGACTGAACCAGGAAGAAATAGAAAATATGAACAGACCAATCACAAGCACTGAAATTGAAACTGTGATTAAACATCTTCCAACAAACAAAAGCCCAAGACCAGATGACTTTACAGGCAAATTCTATCATTTAGAGAAGAGCTAACACCCATCCTTCTCAAAATCTTCCAAAATATAGCAGAGGAAGGAACACTCCCAAACTCATTCTACGAGGCCACCATCACCCTAATACCAAAACCAGACAAAGATGTCACAAAGAAAGAAAACTACAGGCCAATAACACTGATGAACATAGATGTAAAAATCCTCAACAAAATACTAGCAAACAGAATCCAACAGCACATTAAAAGGATCATACACCATGATCAAGTGGGGTTTATCCCAGGAATACAAGGAGTCTTCAATATACGCAAATCAATCAATGTGATACACCATATTAACAAACTGAAGGAGAAAAACTATATGAACATCTCAATAAATGCAGAGAAAGCGTTCAACAAAATTCAACACCCATTTATGATAAAAACCCTCCAGAAAGCAGGCATAGAGGGAACTTTCCTCAACATAATAAAGGCCATATATGACAAACCCTCAGCCAACGTCATCCTCAATGATGAAAAACTGAAACCATTTCCACTAAGATCAGGAACAAGACAAGTTTGCCCACTCTCACCACTCTTATCCAACATAGTTTTGGAAGTTTTAGTCACAGCAATCAGAGAAGAAAAGGAAATAAAAGGAATCCAAATCGGAAAAGAAGAAGTAAAACTGTCACTGTTTGCAGATGACATGATACTATACATAGAGAATCCTAAAGATGCTACCAAGAAACTACTAAATCTAACCAATGAATTTGGTAAAGTAGCAGGATAGAAAATTAATGCACAGAAATCTCTGGCATTCCTATACACTAATGATGAAAAATCTGAAAGTGAAATCAAGAAAACACTCCCAGGTACCATTGCAACAAAACAAATAAAATATCTAGGAATAAACCTACCTAAGGAGACAAGAGGCCTGCATGCAGAAAATTATAAGACACTGATGAAAGAAATTAAATATGATACAAATAGATGGAGAGATGTACCATGTTCTTGGATTGGAAGAATCACCACTGTGAAAATGACTATACTACCCAAAGCAATCTACAGATTCAATGCAATCCCTATGAATCTACCAACGGCATTTTCACAGAACTAGAACAAAAAATTTCACAATTTGTATGGAAACACAGAAGACCCCGAATAACCAAAGCAATCTTGAGAAAGAAAAATGGAGCTGGAGGAATCAGGCTCCCTGACTTCAGACTATACTACAAAGCTACAGTAATCAAGACAGTATGGTACTGGCACAAAAACAGAAAGATAGATCAATGGAACAGCAGAGAAAGCCCAGAGATAAACCCACGCACATATGGTCACCTTATCTTTGATAAAGGAGGCAGGAATGTACAGTGGAGAAAGGACAGCCTCTTCAATAAGTGGTGCTGGGAAAACTGGACAGGTACATATAAAGGTATGAGATTAGTATACTCCCTAACACCATACACAAAAATAAGCTCAAAATGGATTAAAGACCTAAATGTAAGGCCAGAAACTATCAAACTCTTAGAGGAAAACATAGGCAGAACACTCTATGACATAAATCACAGCAAGATCCTTTTTAACCCACCTCCTAGAGAAATGGAAAACAAAAATAAACAAATGGGACCTAATGAAACTTAAAAGCTTTTTCATAGCAAAGGAAACCATAAACAAGATGAAAAGACAACCCTCAGAATGGGAGAAAATATTTGCAAATGAAGCAACTGACAAATGACTAATCTCCAAAATGTACAAGCAGCTCATGCAGCTCAATATCAGAAAAACAAATAACCCAATCCAAAATTAGGCAGAAGACCATATAGACATTTCTCCAAAGAAGATATACAGATTGCCAACAAACACATAAAAGAATGCTCAACATCATTAATTATTAGAGAAATGCAAGTCAAAACTACAATGAGATATCATCTTACACCGGACAGAATGGCCACCATCAAAAAATCTACAAACAATAAATGCTAGAGAGAGTGTGGAGAAAAGGGAACCCTCTTGCACTGTTGGTGGGAATATAAATTGATACAGCCACTATGAAGAACAGTATGGAGGTTCCTTAAAAAAATAAAAATAGAACTACTGTATGACCCAGCAATCCCACTACTGGGCATATACTCTGAGAAAACCATAATTCAAAAAGAGTCATGAACCAAAATGTTCATTGCAGCTCTATTTACAATAGCCAGGACATGGAAGCAACCTACGTGTCCATTAACAGATGAATGGATAAAGAAGATGTGGCACATATATAGAATGGAATATTACTCAGCCATAAAAAGAAACAAAATTGAGTTATTTGTAGTGTGGTGGATGGACCTGGAGTCTGTCATACAGAGTGGCAGTCAGAAAGAGAAAAACAAATACCGTACGCTAACACATATATATGGAATATGAAAAAAAAAAAAGAAAATGGTCATGAAGAACCTAGGGGCAAGACAGGAATAAAGACACAGACCTACTAGAGAATGGACTTGAGGATATGGGGAGGGGGAAGGGTAAGCTGTGACAAAGTGAGAGAATGGCATGGACATATATTTACTACCAAACATAAAATAGATAGCTAGTGGGAAGCAGCCGCATTGCACACGGAGATCTGCTCGGTGCTTTGTGACCACCTAGAGGGGTGGGATAGGGAGGGTGAGAGGGAGACACAAGAGGGAGGAGATATGGGAACATATGTATATGTATAACTGATTCACTTTGTTATAATGCAGAAACTAACACACCATTGTAAAGCAATTATACTCCAATAGAGATGTTAAAAAAATACATAGGCTAATAAAATATCTTTTCTAATTTTTCCAACAAACTCTGAAAGGTTAAGATAGCTAAAGAGTTTTTTACTATTCAAGATAGACTATATTTCCCTATGTATTAAATGTGCTTATTCTAGAGATAGTTGTAAAAACACCCAGCAAAATTTTTACCTGGCAACAGAACTATTCAAGTTTCATGAGATACAGAAAAACACAGTAATTCGCCATACAGAAATAAATCTATATGTGTCTTCTCTGTGAATTAAACAAGAGTAGAGCCAAGACTTTCACTTTGTTTCAAAGAAATTAATTCTCTTATTTTTTTTAGGTCAATAAGATGATCTACGTAGATTAACTACATTCAGAAGATTTCTCCCTATATTTAACAGCTTTTCTTACAGCCACCTTCTTCCCTGTTTATGAACCAGTGCATTGCTGGGAGGAGAAGCAACAGCAGCCAGCAGCATCTCACCACGTGGCCCACAGGTAGCAGCACTTCCACAAAGGAAATGACATACGACAACCACAAACAACTTCCTGCCTGTAGTCCTCAAGGTCAGCATGGGGCTTCTTGGTAGCCCTGTTTAAGTTCTTAGTTTAAAGCTTCCTGTGCATTCTGATCAAGAAGAGTCTCTCTTTAACTTCTTAGACCTCTTTTATTGTCTATCAACTCATACTACTAGGTAACCTCTCTTAATTCCATGGCTTTAAAAGCCATCCATATCCTAATGACACTATATATATCCTAAGGGTATATATATATATATATACAGCCCTTACTTTTGCTGTGAGCTCTAGTCTTGTATCTCTAAATGGCCTATTTAACTCCTCTACTAGAATATTTAAAAGACATCTCACCCTTAACGTGCTCATAACTCTAATTCTTGATTTTTTCCCCGCTAGACTTGTTCTTTCCCCTCAATAAATGTAAATAGTAAATATTTATGGAATGCCTACAAGCACTGAATACAACACTGGTCATAGACCTCATAAAGCTTATATTCTAATGCAGGGAGACAGATAATAAACAATCCATCTATCCTTCCTTCCTTTCTTCCTCTCTCCCTCTCTTCCTCCCTTTCTCTCCTTCTCTCTCTCTTTCTATGTATTTATTATCTTGAGACAAACAATTCTTTATTTCTACCTACCTACCTACCAACCATCAGACACTGATAAATACTAACAGGAACACTAATGGCAAAGTAAGGGGGAAAGCAAGTCCTGAGGTAGGGGAGGATGCTAGTGGTTATTATTTTATACAGTAGTCAGGTTATCAGAGATCTGAAGGAAGCGAGGAAGTAAACCACATGAGCATCTTGAAGAAACATGCTCTAGGCTGAGAAAACAGCAAGAGCAAAGGCTTTGAGTTGGGAGTATGCTTGGCATATCTGAAGAATGAAAAAGGAGGTTAATGTGGCATGAGTGGAAAGGGTGAGGAGGAAAGTGGTGGGAGATGAATTCAGAGAGGTAGCACAGCTAGATCACTGAAGACTTTTTAGGCATTTGTAAGGACTTTAGCTTTTATACCATTCACCCAACTGGAGTCATCACTGTTTTCTTTTTTTTCACACCCTAGATCCAAGCCATCAGTAAATTCCAGGATATTCATAGCTGTTTTGTTCACTGACATAGCCCCAGTGTCCAGGACACAATCTGACATACAGCATACCTTGAGAATATTCGTTGAATGAGAAAGCAAACCAGTCTTAAGTCTGGTCTTACAGGTGAGTTACCCCTTGGAATTAGCTACACTGCCTCTGGAAGCACCTGTCAGAAGGTGCTTATTTTCTGTTGTATGAACACCACACAACAAAGGGAAACTCCTAGTCGCCATCATCCTAAGTGTCTGCATGAAATATACACATGATCCTGAAACTCAGTTTAACAGAACTTTCTTGAAGACTACAGATTCTCAGTTTCTCTAGTCTCTTAGATGAAGGTACCAATTTGGGTCAATCAACATTTTCTAAACACTTACTATGTTCAATATGGGCTGTATATTACTGGCCCATCTTCTCAAAACCAACAATCATCAGCATGATACATTCATTTACATTTATAGTAAATTCTTTTTCCCAGATCTAACCAAAAATTTTGAAAGTCAAGGTTGACAAAATTTAAAACAGTAAACATACAGATAACTTTTTTTGTTGGTCCTCAAAAGTGTTTTTTTTTTCTTTTGTTTTGTTTTGTTTTTTTGTGGTACACGGGCCTCTCACTGTTGTGGCCTCTCCCGTTGTGGAGCACAGGCTCTGGACGCGCAGGCTTGGCGGCCATGGCTCACGGGCCCAGCCGCTCCGCGGCACGTGGGACCTTCCCGGACCGGGGCACGAGCCCATGTCCCCTGCATCGGCAGGCAGGCTCTCAACCACTGCGCCACCAGGGAAGCCCCAAAAGTGTTTTTTGTTTGTTAGTTTGTTTTGTTTTACATCTTTATTGGAGCATAATTGCTTTACAATGGTGTGTTAGTTTCTGCTTTATAACAAAGTGAATCAGTTATACATATACATATGTTCCCATATCTCTTCCCTCTTGCATCTCCCTCCCTCCCACCCTCCCTATCCCACCCCTCTACGTGGTCAAAAAGCACCAAGCTGATCTCCCTGTGCCATGCGGCTGCTTCCCACCAGCTATCTATTTTATGTTTGGTAGTGTATATATGTCCATGCCACTCTCTCACTTTGTCACAGCTCACCCTTCCCCCTCCCCATATCCTCAAGTCCATTCTCTAGTAGGTCTGTGTCTTTATTCCTGTCCTACCCCTAGGCTCTTCATGACATTTTTTTTCTTAAATTCCATATCTATGTGTTAGCATACGGTATTTGTCTTTCTCTTTCTGACTTACTTCACTTTGTATGACAGACTCTAGGTCCATCCACCTCATTACAAATAGCTCAATTTCGTTTCTTTTTATGGCTGAGTAATATTCCACTGTATATATGTGCCACATCTTCTTTATCCATTCATCCGATGATGGACACTTAGGTTGTTTCCATCTCCTGGGAGATAACTTTTTCAATTAAGATAAGTAGGATGTGAATTTTCTTTTTCACACTGGAAGCAAGTAAAACGCATCTACACACACAATTACCAAAATAAAATAGAACCTCTGGCATGTCTGCTCCTGTATTTCCACTCTTCTGGCATGGCTCAACTCACCTTGTCAAAGTGCTGCTGCAAGATGCTTTTCATCTGCACCCTTTCAGCAGTCTCTGTTCCTGAACCAGTATTCAAACACCTTGAGAGGGTCCCAATTTCCTCTTCAGCATCCTCTCCAAGAAAAATCCGCTCATCTAAATTCCCAACAGATAAAACATACTCCTCATAGGCCTTATTGATGGCTTTACTATAGGGGAAAAAAAATAGGCAAAATGTATACTCACGGAACTGCCATTTCAGTTGTTTTAGGCTACTTGTTTCATTTTTTTCATTTACTAAAAATTCTAATAATTTTGTAAAAGTTAAGTTTTAGTGGGATCACTGTTAATTATAAAAACTGAGGAGTATAAAATGCACGCTTGCTCCATTATGCTCATGCATTGTACAGTAAGTATATTTTGGTGACAGTATTTCAGGATGGGTATCCTGTACCAAGCTGCCTGGTAGGTACAGCTTCTGGTGAGAAGCCTAATTATCTTTCTTAGCTGCTCCAGGCAAGTTTGAAGACCTAAGTACTTCCACATCATCATTCTTCCCCTGTGTAGTTCCAAAAGAATTTCTTTATTTCAAAAATCATGATCCAAAAGCTTAACTATTAAAGCTTTAAAGAACGGCCATACAGTTTTCAATAAATCTAAAACATGTGCTTCGAGTAATAGTTGACAGAATTTTTTACTGCATCCCTATATTCTGCCACAAGACATATTCTAAATTTCCAGGACACAAACAATAAAAACATGAAACTCGGGCTTCCTTGGTGGCACAGTTGTTAAGAATCCGCCTGCCAATGCAGGGGACACGGGTTCGAGCCCTGGTCCGGGAGGATCCCACATGCCGCGGAGCAAGTAGGCCCGTGAGCCGCAGCTGCTGAGCCTGAGCTCTGGAGCCCGTGAGCCACGGCTGCTGAGGCCTGCGCGCCTAGAGCCCATGCTCCGCAACAAGAGAAGCCACCACAATGGGAAGCCTGCACACCACAATGAAGACCATCCCCTGCTCGGCACAACCGCGCGCAGCAATGAAGACCCAGCGCAGCCAAAATAAATAAATTAAATAAATTAAAAAAAAACAAAAAATCATGAAACTCTGAGGTTTCCTTGGTACATAATTTAAAACATTAAAGTACGTTTATAACAGAAGTACTCACAAACTCTCTCCAAAATTCCCAGGTTCTAGAAAACCAGTAAGATTTTCTTCTTTTCCCTTAAGGAGCTATGATGAAAGAAAAGATCCTTAAGTCATCGTATTAAATCAAGTCTTTGCCCAGAAGATATTTTCAAATTACTTCTTTACTACTTACAAACCTTTTTTTCATAAAGTTTCCTAATATAGGGTTTCCAGAAATGTTCCTTTATTCCCTTTGCTTCCAAAACTAGGCCGTCATGTAAGGAACAGAGTTTCTCAATGACACAAGGTGGGTCGGAAGAAGGTTTAGAATCCTTAGCGTGAAAATCTTCAGATAGACCTGTGATGGGTAAAATCATAGAGATAGCAGGTAGCATTCCATAAACCAAACTGTAATAAACTAAACTATAAATAATAGAGAGTCTAATCAGCACTTGAGTTAGCATATGAGTGTACAGGAAATAGTGTAAGGGCCTAATTTGACTCTATTTAAATATACTTCAAAAATAGCAAATAGAGGTAAAGCGTATCACTGCTCAAAAGATTTCAGTTATTCAGTTATCTACCTGGAGATGGTTAAAAAAGAAAAACTAAAAAAATAATTTAGTATATTGCTATAAGATCTAAAAACCAGAAAAATAAAATTTTGCCAATAAGCGTTACATTCAAATAAAAAATAGCACTTTGAAAAAAATTACTGTTCAAAGTACACACTCTTTATATACTTTGATTTAATTATATTATATGTATTTATCATGTTAATTTACAGCCCTTGTTCTAGATTCAATGCAAGAGAAATAAAGAAGAGGGGATAAAATGAAGGGAAGCAGCTATATAGAAATATAAAAGGGAGTTAGGAAAGAAATAAAAGAAAGGACAGAATACAGAGAACATTAAACTTACCAAACCAGAAGCAACTGAAGTAATTAACTCCACTGACTTTAAAAATCTACCTTGAGATTCAGACAAGCTGAAATTCTAATTGTAACCACCCCACAACTAACAATCACTCAGAATCCTACCAAGTTATTATTCAAATAGCAGCAGCATTATATAATAGCTCAATAAATACTTTTTTTTTTTTTTTTGTGGTACGCGGGCCTCTCACTGTTGTGGCCTCTCCCGTTGAGGAGCACAGGCTCCGGACGCGCAGGCTCAGTGGCCATGGCTCACGGGCCCAGCCGCTCCGCGGCACGCGGGATCCTCCCGGACCCGGGCACGAACCCGCGTTCCCTGCATCGGCAGGCGGACTCCTAACCACTGCGCCACCAGGGAAGCCCAATAAATACTTTTTAATATTTGCTTTATACATAATTGGTCTCTTACTGTATATCATTCATAGAAATTATATACCTTAAAGCCTACTAAATGGATAGCCAAAATAACTATCATTTCCAAACACCTTTTAGTTTAGAGTTGAAAATTCATTTTACTTATTTTAGAACCATAGCTACTCCTCTTCTATAGAAAAGATCTGAAATGGAGATTCTTTCAATAAATCTGCTTTGACCTCCTCCTGTGTGTCAGCCATGAAACTTGCCAATGTAGAAAACCACCGTCAGCTCTAATGTCATCTTCGCTACTCCAGGTTTTTAAATTCCTTCTTCTTGTTGAATATATATTTCAGAAACTTCTAAAGTTGTCATCTAAGACTTTAAACTTTGTGATATTTGCAATTTCTTTTTCCATAAATATTTTTACAGAGAGCTCAACTCCTAGTTGTAAGTACTCTGGTGATGAAGCTTTGAAAAGCATTTATGTTCTCTGATGCTAGGAAAGCTATAGTATGTGTACAACTCCCAACAGTAAACATAATGTAGAAATGTGAGTTGTCTGATAGTCTTTGATTTACAAACTTACCTTTAAAATTAGGGTTCACAAGTTCTTTACGATTGGAACATTGAAGGGCATTTCCATAAACTAAGTCCAAAGCACACAGCAGAAGATGATAAGAATTAACCAGATCATCACTAATCATGGGGAAATTACCTACAGGATTATAAACAATTATAGAGTTAAATTTGCATCAACTTCACAATATTTTTAAAATAATTTCTTCCTTTAGTTAAAATGACATTATACAACAGTGTACAAAGCTGACTCAAGAGCTACAGAAAGTGTTTTGGCAAATTCACAGTTTGAAATATTAAACTCTTAGAAATTTATTAAACTAGATAGATAAGAGTAAGACTAAGAAGCCCGCCGGCCACAACTAAGACCTGGCACAACCAAATAAATAAATTTTAAAAATAAGTATTTTTAAAAAAAGAGTTTAAGAAAAACCAAAACTTTACTATAAATGCCATTCATTAATAGTCATTAAATAAGCATTTATTAAATGCCTAATAGCTGATCAAAATTTTATCATAATTGGTTTTTCTTTTGAAAATTCTGAACACAAACAACTTCATAAATTATCTCAAGCTGTTAAGAAATTGTTTGGTATGAAAATATTTTTCTGTCAAGAAAACTGGTAGAAATGCTTAGATGGGAAAAGCTGAAAAAATGATTAATGTAATTATTTTTTCATGTATGTATTTTAAAAAGACCAGAAACTATAATCAGACTCCTAACAGTAATATTTTAAATACTTTTTGATGTAGTAATACAAGCTCATATAAATTAATGCAACAGGACCACAATAAAAGATATTTCAGTTCTAGAGCTAGTATCCCAGGAATAATTGTTGATGCTTGGTAACAAAAAAATAAACCAAAACCTAAACCTAAAGAAACATGTCATTTCTGTAGTTCTGGTTTAACTCTAACATTGAAAAGAGTTTTTATAGGCAGTTAAAACAGTTTTATTATTCTTAGAAATTAAGGAATATTTCTAGATTTTTTTTGTATCTTTAAGCATTAAACACTGCATATATATGCTTCATATTGATTTTACACTCTTATAACATCAGATGAATTCAACTTAAATAGCTAACATACATCTGAAGAATTATTTCTAAACCTTGACATTTTCACACTAAATGACTACCCAAATGCATACACACACACACTCACACTACTCTGTTTCAGGCTGTTTTCTCTCCTTTCCTCTAAAGAAAGTTACCACTTACCTCAGCATAGCAGGATAAGCAATTCTTTTTTTTTTTTTTAATAGATGGAAATATTTCAACAAATCAATTTAAATGGATTAAAGAGAAAAAATAGTTTTCTGCTGCCAAAAAGACAAATGATAATTAATAGGCTAAACTTTGCATTGATATAACCAAACTAACTTGCATGGTTTCACAAAAAAGATGCTTAATATTAAAATATACTCAATTCCTCAGATGTAAAACAGGAAGTGGTACCTACCAGTTTCAAGCTACAAAGCCCTACACACTGACAAGCCTAAACTTGTCGCTGGTGTTGTACCTGCCACGGAAGGAAGTAACTGGCAGCACAGTGACTTCTAACAAAAATCTGAAATGCCCCTAAAGATCAGAACCTAAACGCCAGGACTCTCCCATCATGACATACTCTACATTTCAAATCCTGACTTTAGAAATAAATCTCACTTCGTGAGATATTTTATCTTTCAATCAACAAAGATAATCTGACTGAAGACTTGGGATAACATGTAAAACAGGAAGTGGCACCTAACAGTCTTCAGTCCACAAAGCCCTTCATGACAACAAGCCCAAACTTGTCACTCGTGTGTACTTGCCATTGGAAGTCAACAAAGATAACAGGCAAAAGTTAGCTTGTTTATCAGGAATGAGATAATCTGGGATGCCCACTGTTGCAGACAAAGTCATGAAAAAGGTGTCTATAAGAGTACACCATCCCCCAAATAACTAAATCAAGAACTGAATAAAACCAACTAAACTACTCTATTGGAAAAGATCCTAGTGAATCATAAACGATCATAGTGCTGGATCGTGGGTAGACAAAGGCTCTTTAGACCAAATAATTATATCGGAATTAATAACAGTAAGGTAAAACTCAAACACTGAGTTAATTGTAGAGACAAAAGCTATGCCACCCCAGTTGATCAAGTGAGACCAAAACCTAAATAAATACACTTCTCTTCCAATAATTTATATAGTACCAAATACTTACCTCCAAGTATACATATGTCATAAGACATAAAACAGATATAAATCCTAGAAGTCAGATATACCTGCCCACAATCTACTGTCAAGACTAATATCATAACACCAGCCACAGTAAGCCAAGTGGTAGCAAATGTTCCAACCATCATGAAAACAGTTTATATGCTCTTATTAAGCCTTTCTAAATTTCATGCCACTGATCACACCACCTTCATCTCTGCTAAAGAAACATCCAGTGTGATGGAAAGCAAAAATAACCAAGAGCTCATTTTTGACAAAAGAAAGATTTTTCTTTTCAATAAAGCATGCAACTCAGGGAAGGAAGGATAAGTTCTAACCTAACTAGCTAGAAAGGACCAGCTACAATCAGACAAATTGAACTGACACCAAGGGACACATCCCTGCTAGAGGGCCTACACATGCAGCATGAAACCAAGAGCTAAGAGATGTGGATTCAAATCCTAGCTCTGTTTCTAGCAGCTAGTTTCTGGGCCTCAGTTACTGACTCTTTAAATAAGTTGGACAAATGGATCTAATAATGAGAACCTCTTATATTTATGAAATACCTGCCAGCTCTAATAATTCTTTGATTTTAACTTTGCATTTTATTGGGATATCTTAATGGCAAAGGCATTCTATATAATCTATAGAAAAAGCTGTGTAACTGTACTTTCTGCTCTTCTATATATTAGTAAGAATCATTTCTACATAGAAATACAGAGAGGTAAGAACCTGCTGTATAGCACAGGGAACTCCACTTCGCTGTACAGTAGAAACTAACACAACATTGTAAAACAACTATACCTCAATTAAAAAAAAAAAGACACTATGCCTAGGAATAAGCTGCATAAATTTTACACATATTTTATATTTCATTTCAATAAACTTACTGATAGTCAATTCATTCCTGATTAAAAAAATACAGAGAGGACAATAATAAGAATAAAAATGTATTTCACTGAATGCAGACCTTGGACAGGTTAAGTGAGAAGAGGAGGTAGAGAAAATAAGTTGTATCTAAAGGTATTTGATCAAGCATATTTATCTGAACAAGATGTAAAAAGTAATCTGAACTACTCTGAAAACGATCAGTCCCACTCAATTAAATAAGACATGTCTCGTGAAAAATACAGCCCAAGATATAAGCACAGACACACTAATGTGTTTCAGTCCATAATTCAGAGATAATGTGCTTTGGAAAAAATGTTGTGTAAGAACAAAACAAAGGATTTTCCATTTAATGAAGGAAGTTTGGGATACTGTAAAGAATTTCAAAAGACTCTTATGAAAAGGCAATACTTAAAAAAGAACCTGGGACTAAAAGCCTTGAGAAATTTTTCAGTGAGAATCTTTTCCTGATACACATTATAGGTTGACAATAGTAGTACCTGAACTTTTAAATAAACTAATATTTAAATAAATATCACTCTTTCCTTACCTTTTGCATATATAAAAAGCACCCAACAAAAATGGAAAACTTCAGACACGGTACAGGGCTGTCGCCTTTGGGGGAGAAAAAAGTCATGAGATAACAGAAGAATCAGAAAAAGACATGACAAATGACTGTAAACTAGGTGAGAAACAAAACCCACAGTTAGAGGGAGTGACAGCAGATTCATTTCACATGGAAAATGTGCAAGAAGTTCTGCTCCAACCAAATACTGGTAAGGGAATAGCTGGGAGCAAGGGAAAGCACTCATCTTAGAAGAAAATTCTGAAGAGGTGTAAAAGCTTTTGCAGGTCAAGATAAGTAAGGTAGAAAATAAAACGAGTAACAATAGTTCTTCTGATGACATCAGCAAGGCTAATGCTGCTTTAAGACCCATGTATGCAGGCAGATATTCCTCCAACTTTTTTTCCCCTCCACCATAGTTGATGAAATGTAAACCCTCCCTCCCTAAAGACATTCCAGATTATATATCGAGTCACAAATGGATTTTTTTTTTTTTTGGCTGTGCTGCATGGCATGCGGGATCTTACCCCGACCAGGGACCGAACCCGTGCCCCCTGCAGTGGGAGCTCGGAGTCTTAACCAATGGACCGCCAGGGAAGTCCCACAAAAGGACTTTTTTTTTTTTTTTTTTATAAATTTATTTATTCATTTATTTATTTTTGGCTGTGTTGGGTCTTCGTTTCTGTGCGAGGGCCCCCTCTAGTTGCGGCAAGCGGGGGCCACTCTTCATCGCGGTGCGTGGGCCTCTCACTGTCGCGGCCTCTCTTGCTGCGGAGCACAGGCTCCAGACGCACAGAGCTCAGTATTTGTGGCTCACGGGCCCGTTGCTCCGTGGCACGTGGGATCTTCCCAGACCAGGGCTCGAACCCGTGTCCGCTGCATTGGCAGGGAGACTCTCAACCACTGCGCCACCAGGGAAGCCCCAAAAGGACTTTTTAATGTAAATTCGGGGCTCCCCCTAATTCCTTATATTTCTATCATTAGGAGTACCTGTTGCAGGGAGGAGGAAGGGGGAAAATAAAAGTGTACCTGTTATATTTGCTAAGATGTCTGCTACAGGGAGTTTCAGACCTGTTTTAAACTTGGCTTTTCTACCAAATCCTCTGCCAATGTTTAGGTAAGACATCTGTTGGCTCCATATCCCAATAGCCTTATTCTACCAAGGTGCTTTGAAGAGGAGAATCTGAAGACTGGGGTTTAGTTCCCGCACTGTCATTAGCTAAGTACACTTGCTCTCCATGTGCCTTAGTCTCTCCATCTGCTAAAAGATCATTCTACTTGGGTATAATACTGTATTTCATTCACCAGTCGATGGCAAGGATTAAACATCATTGCCCTGCTTTAAAAAGTAGCCTCCCCACCATAGGCATGTGATAAACTACCTAGTTTTGATACCTAGCAAGATAAAAGTCAAACATTTTAGAAGCCATTCTAACTTACAGTTATAAGAAAAATAAGTCCTAGCGATGTAATGTACAACATAAATATAATTAACACTGCTGTATGCTATATATGAAAGTTAAGAGAATAAATCTTAAGAGTTGTGATCACAAAGAAAAATTTTTTTTCTATTTAGTTTTGTATTTCTAAGTGAGATGATGGCTGTTCACTAAACTTACTGTGGTCATCATTTCATGATGTATGTAAGTCAGATCATTATGCTGTACACCTTAAATTTATATAGTGCTGCATGTTAATTATACCACAATAAAACTGGAAGAAAAAAACAACACTCAAGCCACTCCAAAAACTGGCTCTAGAACTCTAGAACAAACTTAACCTGCTTAGCCAAATTTCCTCCTACTTTGCTGCTTCGGTGTCTTCATTCTTCATCCTCTGCATAGAAGGCTACCTGTATCTCCAAATTCACCTATCAAAATCCTACCCATCCTTCCAGTCCTATTTCTGCCTACTCCATGGAACCTTACCTAACTGTCTTATACAGAGTGGCTTATTTTTGCCCCCAAAGTCCTACATTTCTATTATCTTTTGCACTTATACATGCCTCTCCCTGACTATACTTACTGTAAGCTCTCAAAAGACAGTGACTCTGGGTTTTGGTTTTTTTTTTTAACATTTGTATCCTACATACAGTAAGCTCTCAATAAATACTCAGTGAGAAATTTTCAAAGACCAGTGTGTGAGATGCAATACTGAGTCGTGGTGAAATACACGGGTTCTGCAGGCAGACTACTTAAGTTTCAATAAGAGCTCCACACTTACTGTGTGACCTTGGCCAAATTACTTAACCTCTCAAAGGCTTGTTTCCCCCCACGTGTAACAACAGTATCAACCTCATAAAGCCATGGTAATGATTAACTGAAGTAATACATGCTTAAGTCTTAGAAGAGTCCCTGCCCCATAATAAATACTCAGTAAATGGTATACATTACTATTACTAATATTAGCCAAAAGTACTAATAAAAAGTATACAGGGTGATATAGATGTAAAATTTTTAGGTAAACTTATTAGAATTTTCTGAATTAGAATTAAGTAGTCCATACACCCTAATAAATATCAAAGCAAATACAATCTGAAATCATTTTTACAACACTTCAGAGAAAGAAGATATTCTATATCTTTCTATAAATGATCATATCAGCCTCACTTAGACTCAGAAACAAGCTTCTATCCAAACTTTAGAATACTTAATTATAAATAGCCAATTCCCTAAAACTGCAAGCAAACTAGACCAGCTGCTTCCGTATCAGTGGGGTCAAGTATATAAAAATGAACATCGTTTTATTTTTTAAAGCTGCTCACTTACTGTAAACATCCTTCACAGTTTGGGAACATTTTTATATTGAAAGAGAAGCAAACATTATTCATTCAATTACAATAACTTCTTTTCCCCTACTTTTCTTGTCAACATTTTTCTAGTTCTATTTTAAGAACAAATTTTCATTTCTACTTTATGAAAAAAACTTTCGTGATAAAAGTAGAGAATTTGTATCCCATAATTGCCCTTATCTACCAGGAAAGATGGAAAACGTCGAGCCAGAATAAGTTTACAGATTTGGACACATAGTCAGAAGCAGAATTTCATAATAGTTTCAGTTTTCAGTTCCACTATTCTCCCCCCAATCCAGTTTCTCTACTTTTCACAGGTTGTAAACATCAAAATACATAGAGAAGCCTTTTCAGGGGGATTTTTTTACTATTCAGTTTGACATAAAAGTCAAATAAAGAAATAGTCTATATGTATTATAATATGTAGAAAATAATAGAAATAGCCAATATCATCGATAATAGAAAATTAAGTAGTCATATTCTATACCCAAGATTGCTAACTGGTGAGAGTATCTAAGGTCTGATTTTTGCATTTTCGGTTGTTTAAATGAACAGGGAAAGTTTATAGAAACAGAGATTCCACACATTTTGCAACGTGAAAGAAGCCAAACTCTTCAGAGCTAACATACAATGAAAAGCAAGAAATTATTATTGGAAAGAAAGATTACTTATGAAGTCACATTTGTTTCTTAAGACCAGCAAAATAAACTGAGGGACACAAACTAAGGGATCAAAACTGTAGTACAGACAAACGTGTATTCCTGCTTAACAAATATAAAAACATACCGCTGTTTTCTTCCTCTTTGTTGACGAGGCTGCTCCTCTTGAGGATATTTAAAAATGTCCTGAAAAATGGGTTCATATTTCTTAAAGATTACAGCAGAAACAGTGAAGTTTCTTTCTAATCTCTCAGTCCGTTCTCTGAACTGTGCGGGTAGGTTTGCCATGTCTTCCCATTTCTTCATCTTGTGAAAAAATTCAATTAAGCTGATATTAAAAATAAAAAATGAGATTTTTTTTTGTAATTAACACAGGGTAAAATATACAAATTAGATAATTAAAAGTAATTGAAATTAACTCATTAAATTATATTACTTTTAGACAGTGATATAAAATCACAACTCATGCCTCTCTGGCTAATCTCACAGATTGGTTTATTTCTCTCATCTTCCAAATCTAATTTCCCTAATCTCTTTTCCTGAGATTACCTAAAAGTTTAAAAAAAATATGAAATACATATCAATACAAAAGAAGTGGAAAATAAGTAGTTAACCAGAGAACATAACCAACATTCATGTAACAATTGCCAGATTTAACAAATATAAACATATCAAATACATTTTGCCATGTTTGCTTCAGATTCTACAGAAACAGCCAGTTCCCTTTGGACTCTTCTTCCCCAAAGATAAGCACCACTGTATAGTCTGAGTCTTCCCATCCGAGTTTTTACACTTACTGTGTGATTATATATGTACCCATAACAGTTTAGTAGTATCTTTTGTATGTGTGGTTTTAAATTTTTATATAAATGGTATCATACTGTAAGTAGCATTCTACAACTTGTTTTTTCATTCAATATGTTTATGAGATTAATGTTGCTACGTGTAGATCTAATTTTTAATTGCTAAAAATATTCCTTCATATGAACTACCATGTCTTGCGTTCATTCCCCAACCAATGGAAATTGAGGTTTCTAATTTTTCACTATAACAAAAATGCTGTAATGAACACATTTCTGTACTTGTACGCTGAAGTTTCTTTAAGAACTACCCTGAGAAGCAGAATTGCTGAGTCAGAGAATATGCATCTTCAACTTTACTAGATACTGCCAAATTTCCCACTAGAGTGACTGTGCCAATTTATACTCTCTCCAATGTACACCAGCAAT
Source organism: Globicephala melas (assembly GCF_963455315.2). Taxonomy (NCBI): domain Eukaryota; kingdom Metazoa; phylum Chordata; class Mammalia; order Artiodactyla; family Delphinidae; genus Globicephala; species Globicephala melas. Next base: position 31,919,174 of record NC_083332.1, on the reverse strand, counting down.
ACAGAGTTCCTATTTCCCTACATAATGACCAAACTTGGTATCGTGAGACTCCAAATTTCCCCAATCTGATGAGAATGAAATATTACCTTATTTTTACTTCGAACTTCCTTGATTACTTGTGAGACTGAACATCTTTACCTACATGTATTAGCTATGTGAGTTTAGGCCTTTGTGAAATCATATACTTTTCCCATTTTTTAGTAGCTATTTGTCAATTATTTAACTATTTGTTAGTAGTCCTTTATGTAATTCTGGATACTAATCTTTTGTTACACTGTAAATATCTTTTCCCAATCTGCTCTTTCTTTTTAATTCATTTAGTCCATTGCTGCAGAGAAGTAAATAATCTGAACCCATAGGTAAAAATTTAAAAACAAAAATTGAGCTTTCGAATTGGAAATAAAACTGAAGTCTGAGATATTACTTGCATTAAAATATTAGGTAAGCTTAGCTTACTAGAGTTTATAATGATGATTCCATAATTTGACCTTTGCTTCTAAAGTCCCTTGTCTGTCATTTAACTGGATGAGTCTGACTCCACTTTTCTTCTTTGTAATGATTATACTTTGCACCTTATTTAAGCCCACTTCTGCAGGTTTACAGCCCAGGTGTTCAACTCTTTACACGCTGCCTCTTGTTCTTAGGCCTAAATATAACTCAGGATGGAGTTCAAGGTTAATAAATAGACTCCAGCTAAAAGATTACATTTGTTGTTATTTTAATAGTAAGTGATTTTTTTTTAAACCACTAGGTCCATAAATTTTGACAGTGGCACTTCCTCCAAAATGCCCAACATCCTTTTTCCACCAATCTTTAATAAGCCAAGAGAAAATTAACCCAAATGGCACAAATAATAAATGTAATCAATTCAGTTATACAACAGATAGAAAAAGCAATTTCTGCCTCCTCTTTAGATACAAGTCCAGTACATGTAGTTCTCAGTTTAATACCATATAATATTTACTTTTTCAATTTAGAGTATCTTTACTTAGAGTTCTCCCAATATTACACAATGATAAGTCATTGTGTAATATTAACCTAGTAGGAATGAAAATGTAATTGATTATCTTAATGTAATTAAATGTAATGATAACCTAATAGTAAACGCTTCATACAAGTACCAAATACATTAAAATTTAATTATTTTTCACCAAAGGAATAAAATATAATGGACACTAACTTAGATGTGGTAAAGAAAAACCATGACCTAACTTCTAAATTTAGCACTCCATAGGTACAAATGCTTGGAAAATGATAAAGAGAAATTCCTACTGTCACTATGCTTTTATATTAGTCACACTCTACAAACTCTGACATAGTTACCTCTGCTCTGAACATCTCAGGATTCTAGTTAAAGATACATAGTTTCCTTCAACTGTCCCTTTGCTTACAGTTGGCACAGATTTTCTGCAAGCCACATATAAGGCACATGCTAACCAATGAAGATCATTTCCCTGTAAAATAAAAGAAAATTGATTTTTAGCTAATGAACTATATATATTTCAGTATGAAAAACTCGTTTAAATTCAAAGTGTTATTTATATGTTTGTGGGAAATTGCATTTTCAGTGATGTCCCTGTCCCAAATGCTCTTCGTATAATGTGACACTGACATTCTTCCACGGAGAGGTTGAAGTCTGTGTTCTCTCACTTTGAATTGTCTCAACCAGTACCACAGGTGAAAGTGATGCTATGTAACTGTCAAGATCATAAAAGGCAATACAATTCCACCTGGTGCTCTCTCTCAGGACATACACCGTGGAAGTCCCAGCATGGGAGTAGATCACCTTGGGCAAATTACTTAACAATTGTAGAGGCTCAATTTTCTTACCTGAGGACTGTGAGAATTGAGAAAATACAAGAAATCAAAAGATAAAATTCTATAACCACTATTCTATATTAAATATCATACGAGCTTTATTTTCCAGGGTACACTTCCACGAGACTGACACCCGACATTATTTTACAGCATACCTGACTACTAGTTCCACAAGGGCAGGGATTTTATGTTTTGTGCCTTGCTCTATCCCCAGCACCTACGTAACAGTGTCTGGCCATGAACAGGTGATCAAAAAATATTTGGGAAATGAATGAACATCATTGACTTACTGGGTAAACTGAGCTAAGAATCTGAGATCGAAGTCTTTAAAAAACTGAGAAATCAAACAGTTATTTTTAAAAATAATTTACTAACCATCTATTATTTGTCACTTGCTTATATAACCCTGGGCTTCACACAACTTAACCACTGTGAGTTGAAATAATGCTTTTTCTATCGAATTTACAGGGTTATCCTGAGGGTAAAATAAGAGCTTATTTGGAGGCACTTATGCCCATCACCAAAAAAGAGTCCTTCTCTTTGTCTGCCTACAGGAACCACTAGGAAAGAAACAAGAACATGGCCTATTCAGCCAGATCACCAAAGCATGTGAAAGAGCTTTGTAAACTCCAAAGCGCTATCCATATGAGTGCTTCATGTTCCAGAAACTCGACGTTACCTTATTTAACCATCAGAACAGCTTTGTAAGGTAGGTACAAATATCTCAAAGTAACATACCACAAAATTGAGTTTGGAATGGTTAAGTAAATTGCCCAAAGTCACCTAGGTCTGTCAGGTTCCAAAGCCAGTATATTACTAGCTTCCCCCCCAACCCCGCCCTGCTGCAGATGTAAAAATGGGAATAAGGAACTGAATTAAAATTCTATTAATGCAAGAATAAAAAAATAATAACCTTAGTGAGTGCCACACAGGCAAAAACACCCTCTTATAGTTAAATAACACCTCGGTTAGGCCTTCCCATTCTAAGCCTATTTGCCCTACTCTTTCCACAAACTATTCAACAACTTAAAATCGTATGGCCTGCAGTTTAAATACCACTCACACAGGCAGTCAAACAGCGGATAAACAATGCAGACTTCCGTGTCACTTCCCATTGGCCCATAAAGGGGAGGTGCCTACAGGGTTGAGCCTCACTGGCTAGAATGGCCATTTTCTCCGCTGCAAGCCCCGTCGGAAGAAAGGGACAAAACATGCCTAGATCGCAGCGACTATAAGAGTCCTGGGCAATGTCTGGAGAGACCAATAGGTCCTCAAGGTCGTCGCAGTCCTGACTTCCTAGAGACAAATGCGTGTCTTTATCCAGGCGGGCAGAAAGCCCGTTTCATTTGCGCAGGGGAAAGATTCGTCTTTGTTCACACATACATAAACACAGCTCGAAACGTAACGCTTTTACTCAAACGGAGGCAATGGCCTGGACAAAGGCAATTTGGTACAGTTCAAAAAGAACTGAAGAAGCCCGGAAACGCAGGCGCTAACATCGGGTTAATTTCAGAGCTAATGCAGGCAAGCCCCCGCCCCACCCCATCCCCTTCTGCGTACGGTCTTGACAACTACACCTGTTCATCCTGCCAACAAGGTGCTTGTTTTTGTAATCGGACCGCAGCACGACCTCAGCCTCGCGGTGCTACTTTAGGGCAAGGGCTGTTCCCGCTTCGGAACCGGAGGGGGAAGAGCAGCGAGACAGAGTTCACTTTCAGGGCCGCTACAGAGCTTTTCAAAAGCCAGGTTTCCAGGACGAAGGTTCGCAAAGAGGATTCCCTCCCCGCTCCAGGCTGGGGACCCAGAGAGCCGGGGCCGGCAGGGGCGGAGGGGTCCCCCCTATCCCCCAACCGCGGGGCGCCCGAGCCGGGGAGACAAGGGGCCCCATTCCCGGAGGCGGGGCGGGACCACTAGGCCCGGAAAGCCGCTGGTCTCCTCCCCCGGGGCGCACCTCCAGCGTGTAGCTCTCGCTCATGCTCCTGTAGCTGTCCCAGGCCTCGGCCCGAGCCGCCTCGTCCATGTTCAGGCGGCTGCACAACTCGTCGAACCGCTGTTGGGTCTGAGGGGCCGGCGACCGGGCCGACTGCGCTGCGTCCTCCGCCTCGGCATCCTCCTCCTCCTCTTCATCTGAGGCCGCCGCCGCCGGAAGAGGAGGAGGGGGCGGCGGCGGCGATTGGTTGCCTCCCGACGGCATAGCGCACACCTGGGCGGCGGGGCCTCAGGTGAGCCGAGGGCCTGGGCCCCCAGCCATTCAAACCGCGAAGCGCCCGCCAGTCGGCCGACTGATTGCCGACTGCGTCGCGGCCAACGGCGCTGGGCCACACATCGGTGCCCGTAGTTCCGAGCACGGGTTGATGGGAAATGTGGTCCAGGCCGGGGGCCCACGGGGATCAAAACTCATACGTAGAAAAATCATCTCGCATCGTCTCCCTCGGGTGGAAATAAAAGCGACTTCTCTCCGTTTCAAGTACCTCCTCATCGGGAGACCATTCAGCAGGGCTGTACTGAAGAGAAAACATCCAAGAAACGTTGACATGTGAAGGTTTAGTGTCCAAAGTGTCCCCAGAAATAACACTCATCACCTGCGTGTCCTTATCTAAAAAATAAAGATAATAGAAAGGGCCTGTCTGCCTAAATTCAAATTTCGGCGTCATTCCTAATTCTAGTTCTTTCCTATGTTTTAATTTTATTTGCGACTTTCAAATAATTATTGGATTTTTTTTTTAAAGTAGTAATTCTTTTTTTCCCCATAGGGTGAATTTACATTCACTATAAGTGACATATTTGTCCTACTCTAAGTCACCCAATTGGCTTAAATTTACATTTCCTTTATTTTTATTTTCATTTTGCTTTCTCTTTTCAAATTTATATGAATCACTTTGTTTCCAGTCGTCTTTGATTTCTTAAAGGGGTATGGTATAAAATGTTTTCATGCACGAGGAGCCCTAAGGCATTTCTGGTTTGCTATGGGGTCATTTTCTGTCTTCATTGATCATTTGAACCCAGCCACCATACCGTGAGGAAGCCCAGGTCACTTAGAGAAGCCTGTTGTCAAAGATAAACAAAGCTAGACATCAGTGAAAGGGATGAAAACATTTTATGCAGTCATTCCTGACAGTAGGGGAAAGTGCTGGACTCCTTTCTGAATTGTGCAGAGATAATTGGGGATTTAAAGGGAAAAGGAAAGAGTAGAGATGGGGAGGGAGCAGAGCTCAAGCAAAAAGTTACAGAGGGTTGGTGACTATATATGTGATTAGGCCAAGTGGACCTGCTAGTTATCAATTTGTTGAAGTTAGGATTGTATCCTGCCACAGAGACTGGGAGTCAGAGACTCTGTACTTCCTGATGATTACATATCAAAGGAATGGCTTTCAGGTCATTGAGAAAGACACTCCTGATTTGTAGGATATACAGTTGGTCTGCAGTATACACAGGTTGTGCATCCGCAGGTTCAACCAACTGTGGATCAAAAATATTAAGAAAAACAAAAACAGGGACTTCCCTGGTGGCGCAGTGGTTAAGAATCCACCTGCTAATGAGGGGACATGGGTTCGAGCCCTGGTCTGGAAAGATCCCACCTACCGTGGAGCAACTAAGCCCGTGCTCCACAACTACTGAGCCTGTGCTCTAGAGCCCACAAGCCACAACTACTGAGCCCACGTACCACAACTACTGAAGCCCACACACCTAGAGCCCATGCTCCACAACAAGAGAAGCCACCACAATGAGGAGCCTGCACACCACAACTAGAGAGAAAGTCTGTGCGCCCCAGTGAAGACCCAGCACAGCCAAAAATAAATAAATACGTAAATTTAATTAAAGAAAAAGAAAAGAAAAGAAAAAACACCTCACTGAAAACAAGACTTTCCCTTTTTTTTAAAAAAAAGAACAAAAACAAAACAAACAAACAAAATACATACAACCATTCCAGGAAGTTCCAAAAAGCAAAGCTTGAATTTGTCACGTACCCTAGCAACTATTTACTTAGCATTTACATTTACATCCCACTTACATTTTATTAGGTATTATAAGTAATCTAGAGATGATTTAAAGTTTACAAGAGGATGTGCATAGCTTATATGGAAATACTATGACATTTTATATAAGAGACTTGGGCATCAGCAGTTATTGGTATCTGCAGGGCTCCTGGAACCAATCCCTGCATATACCAGGGACAACTGTACATCTCAAAAGGACAGAGGAAGGTATCACAATTGTAAGCCCTATTTAGTAAATGCTATAAGAAAGGGAAGGCTGAGACCTTTCCTCAGGTGTTGGCAAGAACAATCTTTAAATTCTGGAAGCATTGAGGTTTCTCAGGCAGGCATTTTATCAATAATAGGGGCTGGAGTCACCCTAGGACACAGCCTTATGCTGCTAGAAGCCATGCTAGAGTTATGGCATCTCAGTGCAGGGGTTTGGACGAGAGTTTTGCTGTTCTAACCATGCACATAGGACATGAGACCCCTGGCCCTCAGTCCCAGCCATGTTGAATGAGCCCGTTTACAAGCAGATTCTCCAGCTTCCAGTCAAGCTGTCCCAGCTAATGCTGTATGAAGCAGAGATGAACCTTCCCGCTGATCCCTGCCCAACTGCATATCTGTGGGCAAAAGCAATAATTATTTTGTTTCAAATCACAAAGTTTTAGGACAGTTTGTTATGCAGCAATAAATAATTAAACACCTGTTAAGTGTAAGACATGTATCTATCAATTATCATGAAAGAAAAAAAAATCACTTAATAATTGAATTTTTTCTTGGTAATTTTTTATGCCTCCACTAGTCTTACCAATAGATTAAATTTTTTAACTTTGAAAAGCTAAAATTACTTAATAATTGACATTAACATTCCTTAAAAAAAAAAAAAAGAAAAAAGAGGCACTTTTGATGATGGAGATTAACTGACTTAGACATAGCTAAGAAAAGAGTTGAAACTGAATCTCTAGACTATGGGTACAAAACATTTCTACCCCTTATCTTACCTCCTTCTCCTCCAGAAGTTAGGGTGGCCGTCTTAAAACACAAATCTGGGGCTTCCCTGGTGGCGCATGCAGGGGACACGGGTTCGTGCCCCGGTCCGGGAAGATCCCACATGCCGCGGAGCGGCTGGGCCCATGAGCCATGGCCGCTGAGCCTGCACGTCCGGAGCCTGTGCTTTGCAATGGGAGAGGCCACAACAGTGAGAGGCCCGCGTACTGCAAAAAAAACAAAACAAAACACAAATCTGATCACCTCTTTCCCCTAGTTAAATAGTTTCTCACTGATCTTAGAAGTCAACATCCTCCATGGCCTACAGGTTCCCTCCCACCTGCCTCTGTATTCTCTTTGAAAATCGCTTTCCATCAGTCAAGTACCACCTTCAATGTCAATTTCTCGAATTTCCCTATTAAATGTTCTCATGACACATTATAGTCATAGTGAATTATTTACATGTTTATCTTTCATGTCTATTGTCCTCATTATGTGTTAAGTGCTATGAGAGTAGCAACTGTGTCTGTTTAGTTCCATCCTGTGACCTCAGAGTCTAACATGGTTCTGGGCATCTAGTTGACTCGCCAAAATATTTATTGAATAAATGACTGATTATGATAATCAAGATATATCTTGTTCTTATTGGAGTCTCAGGTTTTGTGCACGTAAAATCCTTACTCTGGCTGTGATCTGATAGTCCAATAGAATGTCAAAGACCATAAATGGCAGTCATCTAAAAATAAATTTTACCTTTACATTATTTATATCACCCTAAAATATATGACTTAACCGTGAAACATCACATAAACATTTCTACAATGAAACACAGTGGTCTTCACACGCTTTGGTATGTACTCCTAAAAAAAATCACCTTCTAGCATACTTTAAAATTGACATCTAAAAGGTTTCATTAAAAGTTTAATCAAGAGCAAAGGATGTAACATCCAGCATGTAACTACAGACCTTTTAAAGTGAAACTGTTACTAAACTTGAAATATTTCCATTGGACCTTAAATATCATAGCAGATACTCACTATCATTCATTTAAAAAATACATGAACAGGAAATTCCCTGGTGGTCCAGTGGTTAGGACTCTGCACTTTCACTGCTGAGGGTGCAGGTTTGATCCCTGGTCAGGGAACTAAAATCTGGCAAGCTGTGCAGTGCAGGAAAAAAAGAAAGAAAGAAAGAAAAAAAGAAATCAAACTTGCACACAAAAGACCCTGAATAACCAAAGCAATCTTGAGAAAGAAGAACAAAGCTGGAGGCATCACACTTCCTGATTTCAAACTATATCACAATATTACAAAGCTATAGTAATCAAAACAGTATGCTATTGGCATAAAACAGACACAGATCAATGGAACAGGATGGAGAGCCCAGAAATAAACTCACACGTATATGGTCAATTAATTTACAACAAAGGAGCCAAGAATATACAATGGGAAAAAGATAGTCTCTTCAATAAATTGTGTTGAGAAAACTAGACAGCCACATGCAAAAGAATGAAACTGGACCACTATTTTACACCATACACAAACATGATTTCAAAATAGATTAAAAACTTGAACATAAGACCTGAAACCATAAAGCTCCTAGAAGAAAACACAGGTGGTAAGCTCCTTAACAATGAATTTTTTGGATTTGACACCAAGAGCAAAAGCAACAAAATCAAAACAAACATGAAGAACTACATCAAGGGACTTCCCTGGTGGAGCAGTGGTTAAGAATCTGCCTGCCAATGCAGGGGACATGGGTTCAATTCCTGGTCTGGGAAGATCCCACATGCCGCGGGGCAACTAGCCCCGTACACCACAACTACTGAGCCTGTGCTCTAGAGCCTGCGACATAAATCATAGCAATATTTTTCTGGCTCTGTCTCTTAAGGTAAAGGAAACAAAAGCAAAAGTAAACAAATGGGGTCTGATTTAACTGTAAAGATTTTACACTGCAAAGGAAACCACTGATAAAATGAAAGGACAATCTACCGAATGGGACATGACTGATAAGTGGTTAATATCAAAACCACATAAACAGCTCATGCAACTCAATATCAAAAAAACAAGCAACCCAGGAATTCCCTGGCAGTCCAGTGGTTAGGATTCAGAGCTTTCAATGCCGTGGGCCCAGGTTCAATCCCTGTTTGAGGAACTAAGTACCCACAAGAAGCACCATGCAGCCAAAAAACAAAACAAAACAAAAACGAATACAAACAAAAACAAGCAACCTGATTTAAAAAATCAGCAGAAGACCTGAATAGACATTTTTCCAAAGAAGACATACAAATGGCCAAGAGGCACATGAAAAGATGCTCAGCATTGCTAATCAACAGGGAAATGCAAATCAAAACCACAGTAAGCTCTCACCTCACACCTGTCAGAAAAGCTATCATCAAAAAGACTACAAATAACAAATGTTGGCAAGGATGTGGAGAAAAGGAAAACCTAGTACACTGTTGATGGGAACGTAAATTGGTGCAGCCATTATGGAAAACAGTATGGAGTTTCCTCAAAAACAGCAACAACAACAACAACAATAACAACAACAAAAACAAATAGAACTACCATATCATCCAGCAATTCCACTTCTGGGTATTTACTGGAAGGAAATGAAATCACTAACTCAAAAAGATATCTGCACCTCTATATTCATAGCAGCATTACTTACAGTATCCAAGACATGGAAATAACCTAAGTGCTCATTGATAGATGAGTGGATAAAGACATTTGTATATAATTGAATATTATTCAGCCATAAAAGAAGGAAAGCCTGCCATTTGTGACGACATGGATGGAACTTGAGGGTATTATGCTAAGTGAAATAAGTCAGACAAAGAAAGACAAATACTGTATGATATCACTGATATGTGAAATCTAAAAAAAAAACCCACCAAAAACCAAACTCCTAGATACAGAGAACAGACTGGTGGTTGCCAGATGTGGGCAATAGTGGGTAGGTGAAATGGGTGAAAAAAATGGGTGGACAAACGGTACAAACGTCCAGTTATAAAATAGATAAGTTATGGGGATATAATGCACAACATGGTGACTATAGTTAACTATACCATATTGTGTATTTGAAAGTTGCCAAGAGAATAAATCTTAAAATTTCATGTCACACACACAAAAAATTTGTACCCATGTGTGGTTATAGATGTTAACTAAACTTCTTGTGATAATCATATATATATATATATATACACACACACACACACACACACACACACATATATTAAATCACTATGTTGTACACCTAAAACTAATACAATGTTGTATATCAATTTTATCTCAATTTTAAAAAGAATTTTAAAAAAAGAAAATCAATCTCGGTTATTCCAGAGGTTTGGTTCTTGGGGTCTGATTACTCTTTCACTCATTTATTCATTAATTCATTTAGCCAGAGATCTTGTCATCCATCCACTCAAATATTCAGCAAATGTTTAGTGAGTGCCTACTATGTGTCAAGTACTTTGCCAAACACTGAAGATATAGTAGTGAATGGTATATGCATGGTCTCTGCCCTCAAGAGCTTATGATCTCATGGGAAAAACAGACCTAGAACAAGTAATTATCAAGTGTGAATATATTACAAAAAAAAGAAAGTCAGGGAACTATAGGATTGCATCCCAGAAGACCTTTCTCAGGCACAGGGGCAGGAGTGCCTGGGTGGTTGGAGGTGGACAAAGGCTTTCCCTTCTTCCCCTTCACTTCCCCGAGGAGAAGTCTAAAAGTCATAACTAGAAGAAGGAAAGGGTTCATTTCAGGTAGAGGAAAAAGCTTTTTCAAAGACCTCGAATTGGGAAAAAGCATGGGTGGTTCAGGGAGTTGTAGGAATATGAATGTGGTTGAAGTGTAAAAAGCAAGAGGAACAGGAGGTATGGATAGAGATGAGGTCAAAGCTCTGGTGAAGATTTTGGACTTATGCTAAAGGTGATTGGATGCCACTTAAGGTTTTAGGGTAAGGAGAACCGTGTCACTCTGTCTCCAAAACCTAGAACGGTGTTTATCACTTAACAGTAGTTCAATTAATATTCATTTAACTAAACACCTAGTTTGACTTCAAGGCCACCACTGAATTCTGTGAGGCCCAGTGTTCCTGAGATGAAATTGACCAGGCGGATCAGACTGATTTCCTCAGTTTTCATTAAAAAAATGCAAACCCTTGCACAGTACAGGGAACTATACTAAATATTTTGTAATAATCTGTAAGGGAAAAGAATCTGAAAAAGAACATATATATATATATATATATATATATGTGTGTGTATATGTGTGTGTGTGTGTGTGTGTGTGTATAAAAAAACTGAATCACTTTGTTGTACACATGAAACTACCACAATATTGTAAATCAACTATACTTCAATTTAAAAAAAGAAAAAAAATAAAAACCCTTCCAGTCATTTCTCTCCTGAGTTACTTTGGTCAGGATGAAATATCCTTCTCCTCCAAGACCACCGAATCCTTGTGTGCTCTGGAACTCCCAGCATTTCCTCATATCCCCCAGGCTTCAAGGCCAGGAGCAGGGGCTGTGTCCTCTCTGCTACCCCCTGTGCCCACTGAACCCTTACTCTTCCATCCTCAGGTCATCAAAGCCCATCCCCTAACCCCATGGTCTCCATTTTTCCCCTCTCAGGAAAAGGCAACATCATTCTTCCAGTTGACTAGGCCAAAAAACTTTGGGGTCATCCTTGATTCCTCTTTCTCTCACCTTCTCCATCCAATCCACCAGCTCAGTCTTCACTTACTCAAAATCCATCCACCTCTCAGCTCCTCCATTGCCAGTCCTCTGATCCAAGCTTCCATCTTCTCTTACCAGCATCCTTGCAATGTCCTTCCATCTGGCCTTCCTGCTTCTGTCTTTCCTTTTACCACAATTTCTTCTTAACATAGAAGCTGTGATGGTTAAGTTTATGTGTTAACGTGGCTGGGCCACTGTGCCTAGATATTTGGTCAAACACTATTTAGGATGATTCTGTGAGGGTGTTTATGAATGAGATTTACATTTAAATTGGTGGACTTTAGGTAAAGCAGATTGCTCTCCATAAGAAAACCACATTTCCAAAAGATACCTGCACCCCAATGTTCATTGCAGCACTATCTACAATAGCCAAGATATGGAAGCAACCGAAATGACCACTGACAGATGAACAGATAAAGAAGATGTGGTATGTACATACAATGGAATGTTACTCAGCCCTAAAAAAGAATGAAATAATGCCATTTGCAGCAACATGGATGGACATAGAGATTTTCATACTAAGTAAAGTAAGTTAGACAGAGAAAGACAAATATCATGATATCACTTACATGTGGAATCTAAAAATAAAAGATGATACAAACGAACTTATACACAAAACAGAAATAGATCCACAGACATAGAAAACAAATTTATGGTTACCAAAGGGGAAGGGGGAGGGAGGGATAAATTATGAGTTTGGGATTAACATATACACACTACTCCATATAAAACAGATAATCAGTAAGGACCTACTGTATAGCACAGGGAACTGTACTCAATATTTTATAATAACCTATAAGGGAAAAGAATCTGAAAAAGAACTTATATACAAAACTTATATAACTAAATCACTTTGCTGTACACCTGAAACTAACACAACATTGTAAATCAACTATATTTCAACAAAAATTTTTTTAAAAAGGAAAAAAATAATTTAAAAAAAGACTGGATGAGATCACTTTGGGAGTAAATGCACAGAGGAGGAGAAGAGGTTCCAGAACTCTTGCTTTTCCTCTTGGTCCCCAGGGAGTGCTCTTAGTAGCAGGAGCTGCTAGCTAGTTTGAGCCTCATGGATCAGCAAAAGGGGTAGGTGGAGGGGGGCAGAGGTTTCCACATGTCAGTAGGAGCTCCAGTAGAGGGACAAAGTGGGTACTTACTAAGGTTAAAAATTTAAAGATTTTACATTGAGTTTGTACATTTTACTTTCTGTCAGTTTTTAAAAGCAACTTTATTGAGATACAATCCATATACCATACAATTCACCCATTTAAAGTATACAGTTCAGTTGTTTTCAGTATATTCACAGTTATGCAACAAACCAAAATCTGTTTAGAGCATTTTCATCATCCCATGAAGAAACTCCATACCCATGAGCAGTCCAACGCCTCCAGCCCTAGGCAACCACTAATTTACTTTCTTTTTTTAAAAAAAATATTTAATTAATTTATTTTTGACTGCATTGGGTCTTTGTTGATGCATGCAGGCTTTCTCTAGTTGTGGTGAGTGGGGGCTACTCTTTGTTGCAGTGCACGGGCTCTAGGTGCACAGGTTCAGTAGTTGTGGCGCACGGGCTTCATTGCTCCGCAGCATGTGGGATCTTCCCAGACCAGGGCTCGAACCCATGTCCCCTGCATTGGCAGGTGGATTCTTAACCATTGCACCACCAGGGAAGTCCCTCTATTTCTTCTTGATTCAGTTTCACTAGTTTGTGTCTTTCTTGAAATTTGTCCACTTCATCTAGGTTATCTAATTTATTGGCATAAAATTATTCATAATATTCCCTTATAATGATTTTTATTTCTGTAATATTGGTAGGAATGATGTTCCCTTTTGATTCTAGTAATTTTTTTTTTTTTTTTTGGCTGCACTACTCAGCTTGCAGGGTCTCAATTCTCCAGTCAGGGATTGAACCCAGGCCCTCGGCAGTGAAAGCATAGAATTCCAGCCACTGTACCACCAGTGAATTCCCTGGTTCTAGAAATTTGAGTCGTCTCTTTTTTTGTTGATCAGTCTAGCTAAAGGTTTGTCAGTTTTGTTGATCTTTTTAAAGAATTACCTTTTGGTTTCATTCATTTTCTCTATTTTCTATTTCAGTAATTACGCTCTAATCTTTATTTCCTTACTTCTTGCTTTGGGTTTAGTTTGAGATTTTCCTAGTTTCTTAAAGTGCAAAGTTAGGTTGATTTGTGATTTTTTTTTTTCTTAATGTAGATATTTACAGCTATACATTTCCCTTTGTGCACTGCTTTGGTTATATCTCATATGTTTTGGTATATTACTTGTTTGTTTCCATTCATTACAAAATATTTTTTAACTTCTTTTGAGATTTCTTCTTTGACTACTTATTTATGAGTATGTTGTTTAATTTTCACATATTTGTAAATTTCCAAACTTTGTTACTGATTTCTAATTTCATTCCTTTGTGGTTGCAGAACATACTTTGTATGATTGCATCTTTTTAAATTTGAGACTTGTTTTATGACCTACCATGTGGTCTATCCTGCAGAATGGTCCTTGTGTGCTTTAAGAATGTGCATTCTGCTATTGTTGGGTGGTGTCCAATAGATGTTTCTTAGGTCTAGTTGATTTATAGTGTTGTTCAAATCTGCTTTCTTGTTGACCTTTGGCCTGCTTGCTCTATTCATTATTGAAAGTGAGCTATTATTCTCCAAATATTATTGTTGAATTGTATATTTTTCCTTTCAATTTTGTTAGGTTTTGCTTCATGTATTTTGTGGCCCTGTTGTTAGATGCTCATATGTCTATAATTGTTATATTTTCCTGATAGATTGACTCTTTAATCATTGTAAAATGTTCTCCTTTATTTCTAGTAACACTTTTTTTTTTTGGTTTGTTCTAAAGTCTATTACTCTTTTATTAGCATAGCTACTCCACTTTTCTTATGCTTACTCCTTACATGATATATTACTGATATATCATGTGTATCTATGATATATATGGTCTATATCATATATACCTAAATAATTCACATATACATATACATGTATGAATTACTTAGATTATGACTAATGCAGGCATGTCAAATCAGTGGAAAGATTATATACTACATGATGCTGGGACATTGCATAACTCTTTGGAAAAATTCAAATTAAGATTCCTATTTTATACTATATGTTACCAAAATAGACTAAAAAAAGAGTCTATTTTTTTATCTATCAAATTGACAGAGACTTTTAAAAAGTTATAATGCCCAGTACTGCTAAGGAGACATAGAGAAGAAAGTAGTTTTATACTCTACTGTTGGGGTATAAAATGATAACAATCAAACTGGTCTTAAAATTTGAACATTATTATATCATGCCTAGGTATTTATTCTAATGAAAAAAAATCATTAGTGTATGCAAAGATTTGACTACAAACACATTACTGTTTAAATAGCCCCAAACTGAAAAATATCTAAATGCTCAATAATTGGGTATTAAATAAATTATGATGCATCTACATATATATAAATGTGGAATGAGAAACCCTTGAAAATGTGAAAGAGAGGGCAGACAGCAGAAGCAAGAAGAACTACAATCCTTCAGCCTGTGGATCAAAAACCACATTCACAGAGATACACAAGATGAAAAGGCAGAGGGCTATGTACCAGATGAAGGAACAAGATAAATCCCCTGAAAAACAACTAAATGAAGTGGATATAGTCAACCTTCCACAAAAAGAATTCAGAATAATGATAGTGAAGATGATCCAGGACCTCGGAAAAAGAATGGAGGCAAAGATCGAGAAGATGCAAGAAATGTTTAACAAAGACCTAGAAGAATTAAAGAACAAACAAACAGAGATGAACAATACAATAACTGAAATGAAAACTACACTAGAAGGAATCAATAGCAGAATAACTGAGGCAGAAGAACGGATAAGTGACCTGGAAGACAGAATGGTGGAATTCACTGCTGCGGAAGAGAATAAAGAAAAAAGAATGAAAAGAAATGAAGACAGCCTAAGAGACATCTGGGACAACATTAAACGCAACAACATTTGCATTATAGGGGTCCCAGAAGGAGAAGAGAGAAAGGACCCGAGAAAATATTTGAAGAGATTATAGTCGAAAACTTCCCTAACATGGGAAAGGAAATAGCCACTGAAGTCCAGGAAGCACAGCGAGTCCCATACAGCAGAAACCCAAGGAGAAACATGCTGAGACACACAGTAATCAAACGGCAAAAATTAAAAACAAAGAAAAATTATTGAAAGCAGCAAGGGAAAAATGACAAATAACATACAAGGGAACTCCCATAAGGTTAACAGCTGATTTCTCAGCAGAAACTCTACAAGTCAGAAGGGATTGGCATGATATACTTAAAGTGATGAAAGGGAAGAACCGACAACCAAGATTACTCTACCCGGCAAAGATCTCACTGAGATTCGATGGAGAAATCAAAAGCTTTACAGACAAGCAAAAGCTAAGAGAATTCAGCACCACCAAACCAGTTCTACAACAAATGCTAAAGGAACTTCTCTAAGTGGGAAACACAAGAGAAGAAAAAGAAAGACCTACAAAAACAAACCCAAAACAATTAAGAAAACGGTCATAAGAACATACATATCAATAATTACCTTAAATGTGAGTGGATTAAATGCTCCAACCAAAAGACACAGGCTTGCTGAATGGATACAAAAACAAGACCCATATATATGCTGTCTAAAAGAGACCATTTCAGACCTAGGGACACATACAGACTGAAAGTGAGGGGATGGAAAAAGATATTCCAGGCACATGGAAATCAAAAGAAAGCTGGAGTAGCAATACTCATATCTGATAAAATAGACTTTAAAATAAAGAATGTTACAAGAGACAAGGAAGGACACTACATAATGATCAAGGGATCAATCCAAGAAGAAGATATAACAATTATAAATATATATGCACCCAACATAGGAGCACCTCAATACATAAGGCAACTGCTAACAGCTATAAAACAGGAAATCGACAGTAACACAATAATAGTGGGGGACTTAAACACCTCACTTACACCAATGGACAGATCATCCAAACTGAAAATAAATAAGGAAACAGAAGCTTTAAATGACACAATAGACCAGATAGATTTAATTGATATTTATAGGACATTCCATCCAAAAACAGCAGATTACACTTTCTTCTCAAGTGCGCACGGAACATTCTCCAGGATAGACCACATCTTGGGTCACAAATCAAGACTCAGTAAATTTAAGAAAATTGAAATCATATCCAGCATCTTTTCTGACCACAATGATATGAGATTAGAAATGAATTACAGGGAAAAATACATAAAAAACACAAACACATGGAGACTAAACAATACATTACTAAATAACCAAGAGATCACTGAAGAAATCAAAGAGGAAATCAAAAAATACCTAGAGACAAATGACAATGAAAACACGATGATCCAAAACCTATGGGATGCAACAAAAGCAGTTCTAAGAGGGAGGTTTATAGCTATACAAGCCTACCTCAAGAAACAAGAAAAATCTCAAATAAACAATCTAACCTTACACCTAAGGGAACTAGAGAAAGAAGAACAAACAAAACCCAAAGTTAGTAGAAGGAAAGAAATCATAAAGACCAGAGCAGAAATAAACGAAATAGAAACAAAGAAAACAATAGCAAAGATCAATAAAACTAAAAGCTGGTTCTTTGAGAAGATAAACAAAATTGATAAACCATTAGCCAGACTCATAAAGAAAGAGGGAGAGGACTCAAATCAATAAAATTAGAAATGAAAAAGGAAAAGTTGCAACAGACACCACAGAAATACAAAGCATCCTAAGAGACTACTACAAGCAACTCTATGCCAATAAAATGGACAACCTGGAAGACATGGACAAATTCTTAGAAAGGTATAACCTTCCAAGACTGAACCAGGAAGAAATAGAAAATATGAACAGACCAATCACAAGCAATGAAATTGAAAATGTGATTAAAAATCTTCCAACAAACAAAGTCCAGGACCAGATGGCTTCACAGGTGAATTCTATCAAACACCCATCCTTCTCAAACTCTTCCAAAAAACTGCAGAGGAAGGAACACTCCCAAACTCATTCTATGAGGCCACCATCACCCTGATACCAAAACCAGACAAAGATACTACAAAAAAGAAAATTACAGACCAATATCACTGATGAATATAGAGGCAAAAATCCTCAACAAAATACTAGCAAACAGAATCGAACAACACATTAAAAGGATCATACACCATGATGAACTGGGATTTATCCCAGGGAGGCAAGGATTTTTCAATATATGCAAATCAATCAATGTTATACACCATATTAACAAATTGAAGAATAAAAACCATATGATCATCTCAATAGATGCAGAAAAAGCTTTTGACAAAATTCAACACCCATTTATGATAAAAACTCTCCAGAAAGTGGGCATAGAGGGAATCTACTTCAACATAATAATGGCCATATATGACAAACCCACTGCAAACATCATTCTCAATGGTGAAAAACTGAAAACATTTCCTCTAAGATCAGGAAAAAGACAAGGATGTCCACTCTTGACACTATTATTCAACATAGTTTTGGAAGTCCTAGCCACGGCAATCATAGAAGAAAAAGAAATAAAAGGAATACAAATTGGAAAAGAAGAAGTAAAACTGTCACTGTTTGCAGATGACATGATACTATACATAGAGAATCCTAAGGATGCCACCAGAAAACTACTAGAGCTAATCAATGAATTTCGTAAAGTTGCAGGATACTAAATTAATGCACAGAAATCTCTTGCATTCCTGTACACTAATGATGAAAAATCTGAAAGAGACATTAAGGAAACACTCCCATTTACCATTGCAACAAAAAGAATAAAATACCTAGGAATAAACCTACCTAGGGAGACAAAAGACCTGTGTGCAGAAAACTATAAGACACTGATGAAAGAAATTAAAGATAATACCAACACATGGAGAGATATACCATGTTCTTGGATTAGAAGAATCAATATTGTGAAAATGACTATACTATCCAAAGCAATCTATAGATTCAATGCAATCCCTATCAAATTATCAATGGCATTTTTTATGGAACTAGAACAAAAAATTTTAAAATCTGTATGGAGACACAAAAGACCCCGAATAGCCAAAGCAGTCTTGAGGGAAAAAAACGGAGCTGGAGGAATCACACTCTGACTTCAGACTATACTACAAAGCTACAGTAATCAAGACAATATGGTACTGACACAAAAACAGAAACATAGATCAATGGAACAAGATAGAAAGCCCAGAGCTAACCCATGCACCTATGATCAACTAATCTATGACAAAGGAGGAAGGATATACAATGGAGAAAAGACAGTCTCTTCAATAAGTGGTGCTGGGAAAACTGGACAGCTACATGTGAAAGAATGAAATTAGAACACTCCCTAACACCATACACAAAAATAAACTCAAAATGGATTCGAGACCTAAATGTAAGACTGGACACTATAAAACTCTTAGAGGAAAACATAGGAAGAACACTCTGTGACATAAATCACAGCAAGATCTTTTTTTGATCCACCTCCTAGAGTAATGGAAATCAAAACAAAAATAAACAAATGGGACCTAATGAAACTTCAAAGCTTTTGCACAGCAAAGGAAACCATAAACAAGACGAAAAGACAACCCTCAGAATGGGAGAAAATATTTGCAAACGAATCAACGGACAAAGGATTAATCTCCAAAATATATAAACAGCTCATGCAGCTCAATATTAAAGAAACAAACAACCCAATCCAAAAATGGGCATTAGACCTAAATAGACATTCCTCCAAAGAAGACATACAGATGGCCAAGAAGCACATGAAAAGCTGCTCAACATCACTAATTACTAGAGAAATGCAAATCAAAACTACAATGAAGTATCACCTCACACCAGTTAGAATGGGCATCATCAGAAAATCTACAAACAACAAATACTGGAGAGGATGTGGAGAAAAGGAACCCTATTGCACCGTTGGTGGGAATGTAAATTGATACAGCCACTATGGAGAACAGTATGGAGGTTCCTTAAAAAACTAAAAATAGAATTACCATATGATCCAGCAATCCCACTCCTGGGCATATACCCAGAGAAAACCATAATTCAAAAAGACACATGCACCCCAATGTTCATTGCAGCACTATTTACAATAGCCAGGTCATGGAAGCAACCTAAATGCCCATCGACAGATGAATGGATAAAGAAGTTGTGGTACATATATACAATGGAATATTACTCAGCTATAAAAAGGAACGAAACTGGGTCATTTGTTGAGACATGGATGGATCTAGAGACTGTCATACAGAGTGAAGTAAGTCAGAAACAGAAAAACAAATACCGTATATTAACACATGTATGTGGAACCTAGAAAAATGGTACAGATGAACTGGTTTGCAGGGCTGAAGACACAGCCCAAGATGTGAAGACACATCTTGAGACACAGATGTAGAGAACAAACTTATGGACACCAAAGGGGGAAAGCCACGGGGGCGGGGTGGGGTGAGGATGGTGGTGTGATGAATTGGGCGATTGGAATTGACATGTATACACTGATGTGTATAAAATTGAGGACTAATAAGAACCTGCTGTATAAAAAAAATTGTGAAAGATTCTTTAATGGTATGGGAAGATTATTATGATATAGTAAATGAAAAGGTTACAAAATGGTATGTACAGTTTAACTTCACTCTTATTAAGATAATACATATTACGTATTATATGCAAAAAAAATGACCCAAAAGTTAAAAATTATGTCTGAGTATTCAACATTATGGGTTGTTTACTTTGTGCTTCTCCTCCTCTCTTCTTCCCCATGATTTTCTATAACATCCTGTCTTATTTTTTACTAAGAAAAAGGAAGAATGATTTAAAAATTCATTAAGATGTTAAGATGTGGAGACACACACACACACACACACACACACACACAGGAATACTACTCAGCCATAAAAAAGTATGGAATTTTGCCATTTGCAGCAATGCAGATGGCCTTGGAGGGTATTATGCTAAGTGAAATAAGTCAAAGACAAATACTGTATGATACCACTTATATGTGAAATCTAAAAAAATAGAACGAACTAGTGAATTTAACAAAAATGTAGACTCAAAAGTATAGAGAACTAGTGGTTACCAGTGGGGAAAGGGAAAGGGGGAGGGGAAATATAGGGGGAGGGGATTAAGAGGTACAAACTACTGTGTATGAAGTATGCTACAAGGATATATTGTACAACATGGGGAACATAGCCAATATTTTATAATAACTATAAGTGGAGTATAACCTTTAAAAATTGTGAATCACTATATTGCACACCTGTAACATACATAATATTGTATATCAACTATACTTCAGTTTTTTAAAAAGATGTTATTTTTGCCTGTTAGTAAAGGCAAAGATGATTTCAAATGCAATACACAGTATTGGTAAGAATTTGGGGTAAATGAGCATGCACAAAATGTATGCTGCTAATAGTATAAATTGTTACTAATGTCATTGGCACTGGCAACACAAATCAAAAGCCTTAAAAACAGAAGTATTTTCACTTCTAGGGGTTAAGGAAATCATTAGGGATGGATACAAAAAATGCATATATAAACTCAAATGTCCATTTTTAGGTTCCTGGTTAAATAAATTACACCTGTATGGGCAATATATGTATTAAAAATCACATTGCAAGATACTTACTGACATAGAGGCCAGTATATTAAAGGCAAAACAGCCAATATTGTTCCATATAGTACTGATTTAATATGAAAATCTATGTTTCCTAAGGCTAACGTAACAAATTACCACAAACTGGATGGCTTAAAACAGCTGAAATTTATTCTACCACAGTTCAGGCCAGAAGTCCAAAATCAAGGTGTTGGCAAGGCTGGTTCCTTCTGGAGGCTGTGGAGGAGAATCTGTTCATGCTTCTCTCGTAGCTTCTGGTGGTTGCTGGTAATCCTTGGTGTTCCTTGGCTTGTAGCTGCACAGCACCAATCTCTGCTTATTGCCTCGTGGCCCTATCCCTTGTGTTTCTTATGTCCTCTCCTCTTCTTATAAGGACAACAGTCATTGGATTTAGGGCCCACCCTATCTAGTATGACTGCATCTTAACTAATTTTATCTGCCAAGATCCTATTTCCAATTAAGGCCACATTCTGAGATTCTGGGTTGACATGCATTTTTGTAGGACACTATTCAACCCACTACATGTATATAACATACATATAAAAAGATTGGATAGCTACATGAACAGTATTTCAGGGTGGGTTTATGGATGATTTAAATATTTTTTTGTTTTTCTGCATTTTAAAATAAATAGCTTACTGTACTGAAGTTGCATTTATGTAGAGATTAAGTTCTTAATTTATTGAATGAGGTGAACATTACTTGTAGTCAAAAATTACTCTCCCCCCAAACCACTTTTTTCCCTCCTACAGCTCAAAATATACAGAATACATCATTTTATACATAGTGTATCTTCTCTCAAAATCATCCAACACAGCCAATTCTTCCTCCAGCAGTGGAACATATTACTGATCCTCTGGGTGAGCACCAGATGAAGCTGTTGACTTAGTTTAGTATATTTTACAAAAAAGAAAGGTTTTCTAAAGCATGGCAGTATAGTTGAATGTGTTCAAGTTAAATGAGGGGTGATGAGACTCTACTGTTCTACTTTTGTAGTTTGAGGAAAAACAAATTTCTTTCATATTTATTAAAAAAACACTGCAAACAACAGTGATGAATTAGGAAAGTCTCTAAGACCAAGGGAAAAAATAATTACTGATCTTCAAAATGGACTTCTTTAAGAGGTTAGGTATATCTCTGGGTCTTTCAGGATTTTTAAAGGTCCAGGGGAAGAAAACTTCGGGAAATAGTAATATTGTGGATATAATTATAGCCAACTTCTGTCTCTTAAAAATTCTTCCACTTTCCTTTTAAAGATTTATGACTATGGTTTCCTTCATAACTGGAATAAGATAAATTATATATAAAAATAAAAAAACATTGTCATGTACAGAGGCTGACATCATGGGTAGTCAAAGAATATGTTTAATAAAAAATAATTAAACTTCCATTTGCTCTATAGAACATCATAGAAAGTAATTTAATAAATTACAAATGACTTTTTAAGACGTTTGCTCAACTACAGAAAGCAAATTCAGACTACACAAAACACAACTGGTAAATATTGCAATGTCCAAAAGAAAAATTGGACTAAGACTTGAATCATGAAACCTGAAACAAGGGCTATAAATACAAGGCAATAACAGCTATAATTCTTTTAGTAACTACCAACACATACTTGGATATCCTTTCAACTGCAACTTTAGTATTATGTAATTCTACTGATTTCTTTTCTTATAACCCTTAACTTTACACAACCATGTTTGCATGTTTTTTTAAGCTGATAGCTGGACAACTTTTCCCCAATCAGTACTAGATAGAAGTGTCTTGAAACCCAAGAGAATGTTTAAAGTTAATACTAGCCTTAATGCTTTGAAAACTGCAACTGCCTTATTACATAGAAAGAGAATCACTAAGATGTTAACCAAATTCATTTGATCATAATTAGGAAAATACTTTATCTCATAAATTTGATATAAATTAGATTTTAGTGACAAGATCTAGGGCTTTTTTCCCCTTTATTTTAAATTGGAGACAGAAAGGAATGAAGATCATGTGGGTATAACTAGGGGGAGAGAAGGGAAATGTGGATGGTGCTGTAATACTTTACCGGCAAACTAAGTTAACTGTGTTTGAAAAACTTTGGCTATCTCATAGGTGTATTCTAGTTAAACAAAGGTGCAATACTGCAAAGGGAAGATACTAAATATGTAATATATCATTTTCATGATGAAGAATTACTACCCACTTCTCCTGGAAGGGCATTATAGTGACTATTGCTAAGACATTGCATAAAGGACTATCAATTCAAAGTACTATTTTGGGAAAATACAAAAATCAATACAATCCCAATGGAACTTATATAATTTTGTAAATACATATAACACTGTCTCTCTAATAAGGGGTTAGTTATTTTACATACAGAAACATAATTTACTGGTAAAGGTCTTGGAAAATCCAATATACTTGCTTAATTCATGACAAAGCAATAGAGTTCCATCAAAACATACTAAAAGTTATTTTTTCTCTGGGAGAGAAGTGGGGTACTTTTCCCCTCGCAAACTTTATCACTGACTTATTTTTAAGTACCAGAAAAACGCTAACACTTGTCTCTCCTTAGGATGTAAATGATATTTTATTTCCAATTCAGTTCTAATTGCTTTAAATGTATATGAAGGTGAACCTGGACCTCTACCTTGTCAGAATAATAGCAGCTTTAGCAGGAGAAATTGTATCACAAATCAAACAGACAAATTTTACATGGTAAAGGGTTCTAAGAAATTGATCAGAAGCCTTTGGCTTCATTTTTTGTGGTTCATAGGAGTAACGTATATTTTTTTGAGATTATTCAAAGTGCATTTTCAAAATGGGCAACTCAGTATATTTAATATAAACTGATAACCCAACACTGATTCTGGGCAACATTTAGTTTGCTTATACGTAGAAACTCAAAATGAATTGAGACTATCTGCATATTACTTTACCCTATTATCTGTTAATTCCGGAATATTTCCATGACGTAAAACACAAATAGAAATCTACACAAATAAAGCAAACAAACAATTTCTTTTACATGAAGTATGCTGTGTTGAAAGTTCTTTTCAGTGGCATTTCATGAGTTTGCCTTTTCTGAACCCTGGAAACAGACATTACTCATCTGAGACAATTATTTCTAATAGGAGGCCAAACTTTGAAGAGCTGAAACTAATATGTCTAGAGGGTGCCAAAGTTACATGACACAGGATTATTTCATGACTTTACTGATTTTAAGAGTTAAGCTCAGCAAAAAGCAAGTCATATTTCTTGCCAGATTAACATGATATATAGGATGTGTTTAAAAAACCCCTGAAAACAAGTATAGAATTAGAAACGAATGTAAACTTCCTAAACTAACTCAGCTGAGGTAACAGGTAGCCAGTTAAATTGGCTGATTGGGAAACTTATTTCTTCTTTAAAACACACTTGTACCTGAATTGGAAATATCAGCAGTGCATCACAACACTAGAGCATTTTCATGTAATTAAAGCAATGGATGGTGATGTAGATTCTACAGCTTTCATGACATTCATTAGCTGCCCAAATTATTGCTGAGTTTTGATCTGTAAATTATAGGTGTCAAGGAGGCTGTAAAACTATATTCAAATTAAATCAGTAATATGCATAAAGTATTCTGTGTTCACTGCAAATATATTAAATATACAACTCTTATTGAGCATAATTTTCATAAAATTAACCCCCAACAAAATTATAATGCCTTTTGTTGTAATTTTACACCTTTATGTATTTGATAGTACATACGAGTTCAGAAACTTATGAATCTTAAGAAATATTACATGCAAAACGTCTCTGAAAGCAGTTTGCACTTCTAAACAAATAACTGAAATGTTCAGTCAGTAAGTTATTGATGCACTCAACACTGGGGTATTTACAATTAATAATTAAAGAAAAAAAATCCAAAATCAGTTCATAATTTAAGTGCAGTCTGGGAATCAGTCTTCATTACTAGAATCTGAATCCTCAGATGACGATGGTGTACTATCAGATCCAGATGAAGCATCAGCTTTCTCTGAACCCTCATCTGTGCTGTTTTCATTGAGAGGACTCGGTTCAGTTCCCCCTTTGTCTTCCTGATCTCCAACTCTGGAATCTTCTTCCTTTACTTCTACAGACTTAGATGAGCCTAAGTCACTGTTTTTATTTTTCTGTACATCAAAAGTATTGGACTGGGACAAAGTTGGAATATGAAGATTAAGGCCTGGAGTGAGAAGCATCCCTGGATAAAGTATATTAGATAGTAATAGTGGGTTAAGAGCTAACGGGTTGGCAGCTGCAGCTGCACTTAATGCAGCAGTAGAGGATGTTGAAGGAGAACTTGACACAGAGCTTTCACCACCATTCTCTGAATTTTGGCTCTCTGTCCTTTCTTTTTTTCCTTCTAGCTCCGTAGAGTCATTTCCCTTTTTTTCTTCTGTTCCAGATTCTGTAGGCTTTGTCAGGAGTCCTCCCATGCCCAACAGATTTGGCAATCCAGTCATTCCTGACAGCAGCATGGGGAACATGGCAGCCACGTTTTTAGCTTCTCCTCCAGAAGAAAGGCCAGCAGGCATTCCCATCAGCCCTGCAGTTACTTGCAGTGACTGCAAGTTTTGTAGGTTTTGTTGTAAGGCCTGAAGAGTTGTGAGGTCCACACCTGGAAGTAATCCATTGGCTAATAAAGGATTGCCTGAAATACTGGTGGCAGTTGCAGCTGCTGCTGCCGCAGTGGCCTTTGCAATTCCACTTTTAGGCCGTCTCCCTCGCCTGCTTACTTCCTCTCTCACAACGGGACCAGTGAGAATACGTTCATACATACTTTCTGGAAGAAATCCCTAAAAAAAAAAATCCATCAATAATAACCATTTTCAAATAAAATCAATAGCTATTAGTTTGTGATACAAATAAGCTATTAAAAATAGGTAATCATTCATAAACTTATTCTGTATTGATATAACCAATTACGAGAGAGATAACCCAATTTCATCTTAGTATAAGTAGTGGCTTGAAACAGCTCTTTTTCTCATTTTATCTTAAGAGGGCAGAAAGAGGTCTCTGGCCCTCTTTTACACTGTGAGGCATAAGTTAGTAGAATAGTTCTGGAAAACAGAAGGTCCGAAGAAATTTTTTCATGAGGGTTACTACTGCCATGCCCTTATATTTTTCACATCACCCATTGCTCTAGAAGACTAAAGGAGTGCCCCTCTTCTAATCTGGAAGAACAATAAGCAAAGGACAGAAGAAGTAAGTAAAGATTAAAATGAGATGCTTCATATGACTCTTTCCTGACTATCACTTTGGGAGTAAAGGAGACAGAGCCAAACCAAAAAAGATAATCGACAGGGGGGAAAAAATCACTTGGCTCAGAACAGCAGTAGCACCTGCACACTGGGAAGCACCAAGTCCAGGGCAATGGAGGGCAACCTATGCTACTTTCTTGAAATTCTCCCATGATTTTCTCAGGCTCAAAACTCCTAGAAGTAAAAAACAAACAAATGAACGAAAATTCCTAAAAGTTTTAGGAGTTTAGAACCACTAGACCAGCACTGTCTAATAGAAATAATGTAAGCCACGTATGTAATTTAAAATTTTCTAGTAGCCACAATTAAAAAAAGGTAAAATACGTGACACAAATTTTAGCAATATAGTCTATTTAACATAACAAAAACACTGCCATTTCAATATGTCATCTATGAATATTATTGAGATATTTTATATTCATTTTTCCAAACTAAGCCTTCAAAATCCAGAAACAGTGCTTCACACTTACAACACCTCCTACTTCAGACTAGCCAAATTTCAAGTGCTCAATAGCCACATGTGCCCGGTGGCTACCATTTGTGACACTGTAGCTCTAGACAGTGGTTTACAAGACTCTCATGGGACTATTTTAAAATTTTGTTTTGAACTGATCAACTTATTTGTTCTCTTTACAAAAGCATTAGGGTTCACTACAGAAAACACAACAACAAAAAAATACAAATAAAAATATCATCCATAGTTTCACTGTTCAGAGATAACCACTGCTAACATTTCAGGATGTGTGCTTCCATCTTCCCCTTGTGCATATAAACAGATTTTACAATTCTCTTCACCTCTTTTCTAAAATAAAAAAAAAAAAAAATAGAATCATACTGAACATAGGTTTACTGCCTGTCTTTTTTATTTAGACACCTGTAGACATAATAGCTATTATTTATTCAGCACTTACCACATGGTTAGGCTTTGATACTCCAAGAGCTTAACTACTACCCCATTTAACAACACTGTGAACTTTTTCTCCCTTGTCATTAGATGTTCTTTTAAGATATAATTTTTAAAATAGTTGCAGTTTTTCAATAGACTGATGGACCATTGGTATATTCCCAATTTTTATTACTGTATTATGATGAATAACCTTACATATATATATCTTTCCCCATCTTTGTTTTCTTAATATGCCTTTTAATCAATCAATCAATCAATTAATTAGGCCACGCTGTGCAGCACATGGGATCTTAATTTCCCAACCAGGGATTGAACACATGCCCCATGCAATGGAAGCACAGAGTTCTAACCACTGGACCGCCAGAGAATCCCGCCCGTGCCGCCCAGTATCTTTGACTATTCATTGTGGTATTGCTCAAATAGTATCTTAGAGATTAAAATAAACACAAATCAGCATATATTGATTCTGCATTCTAACTCAACAGCATCTGAGAAATCTGTAACATATTCTGCAAAACAAAAATTATGAACTAAAAAATACCTTCACATATTCTTGGAATATTTTGTTAATTTTTAAAAATAAATTTATTTTTGGCTGTGTTGGGTCTTCGTTGCTGCACATGGGCTTCTCACTGTCGTGGCTTCCCTTGTTGCAGAACATCGGCTCTAGGCGCGTGGGCCTCAGTAGTTGTGGCACATGGGCTCAGTAGTTGTGGCACATGGGCTTAGTTGCTCCATGGCATGTGGGATCTTCCTGGGCCAGGGATCGAACCTGTGTCCCTTGCATTGGCAGGCAGATTCCTAGCCACTGCGCCACCAGGGAAGCCCTATTTTGTTAATTCTTAACTTAAAATTTAATCTAAGTTATAATTAAATGGCATCTAATTTTAAAAATGATGTCTGAATTATTATTTATGAAATACTCACAGACTGCTTAACAACATCTCCCCATTCAGGAGCTACTCCATATTCTGTATTTTCTTTCAGGAACCGACATAAATCTTTCAGAGGGGGAGCAAAGGCACCTCCAACCTATAAATGAAAAACAGATCGTTAGACACTTAAAAGCACTATTAAATATGAAGACATTTCTTGCTTTTATTCTGTGCTGTACAGAGTTTATTTATTTATTTATTTATTTTTGCGGCACGCGGGCCTCTCCCTGTTGTGGCCTCTCCCGTTGCGGAGCACAGGCTCCGGACGCACAGGCTCAGTGGCCATGGCTCACGGGCCCAGCCTCTCCGCGGCATGTGGGATCTTCCCGGTCTGGGGCACGAACCCGCGTCCCCTGCATCGGCAGGCGGACTCTCAACCACTGTGCCACCAGGGAGGCCCCAGAGTTTATTTTTTTAAAACACATGTATTCGTTGAACCACTTTTGACAATCTTTATTACATTAAAAAGGACTACCACAATCCACAAGAACCATTAATATACTATATAAACATGTGCTAATGTAAATTTTAAATGTCTTTCTTTAAAATTAATTAATTAATTTTGGCTGCATTGGGTCTTTGTTGCTGCGGGCAGGCTTTCTCTAGTTGCGGCGAGCGGGGGCTACTCTTCGTTGCAGTGCGCAGGCTTCTTACTGTGGTGGCTTCTCTTGTTGCGGAGCACGGGCTCTAGGTGTGCGGGCTTCAGTAGTTGTGGCATGTGGGCTCAGTTGTTGTGGCTCGTGGGCTCTAGAGCGCAGGCTCAGTAGTTGTGGTACATAGGCTTAGTTGCTCCGCAGCATGTGGGATCTTCCTGGACCAGAGATCGAACCTGTGTCCCCTGCATTGGCAGGCGGATTCTTAACCACTGTGCCACCAGGGAAGTCCCTTAAATGTTTTTGAGTTACTGGAACAGTAAAATAAATAACTACCGTTTACTGTGAAATTACTATGTTGGGTAGGCAGTGTAGCCTAGTTAAGAGTATACCCTTCGGAGTCAGACTTACCACCTACATGAACTAGGGTATATCAGTAAATCTCTTTGAACCTCAGTTTTCTGATCTGCAAAATGGAGATAACAACACCTCCCTCATAGGGTTTTATGAAGATAATTCAAGTGCCTCAGCAAAGGTTCTGGCACATAATAAATATAAGCTATTATTATTATTATCATATTACCAACTATTGTGCTAAGGACTTTAGAGTACATAATTTATTTTAGTACTCGCTACATCCATTTGAGAAAGTATTATTTCTATTTTTCAAATGAAGGAACTAAGCCTCAGAGAAGTTATACAAGTTGCCTAAAGCTAGCTAGTAAGTGTTAGGATCAGCTTTCAAACTCAGGTCTCAAAAGCCCATGCACTTATCTATTATGTAAACTGATACCCTAAAAGTATAAAAATATACATATCCCTTTAAATGTTTAAATGATTTGAACCTACCAATTTAATGTTCCTTTGGAGTCTAAAGACACTTCTTGAATAATTCCTTTTTCCACACCTTTTTGAATGAATACATACTATATCTTGTTAGGATATAGACAGGGTTTAATATGGCTAGTTATAATACCTATAGGTATTCTTATCTAGTATTTCCTATAATCTTTACTTAGCCTCTCAAGTTTCTGTTGCCATCTCCTTTTTATTATGACCTTCATTAAGCTCCAGTTTAAACTGGAGGCCCTCTGTATGGTTTATGGGGATTCAGCAAGTGGATCTTTTCCTTAGTAACTGATCAATCCTCAAGTCTGCACTCTAGAAACTCAGAACAATAAAGAAATCTACAAACTAAAGGAAATGAACAGGACTTTTATCAGGTTACCAACAATGAAAAATAAAATTTAGGGTGTTTAATGTTAAACCTAACAAGTAAAAATTTAAAAAATGGTTCCATTTCCTTAAAACTGGCTAAGATAAATTTATTCATATCTAGAAATGCTAATTTCATTATAAGATGAAGTGCAAAGATTTGTAACACAATCTATGCAAGCATAAAATTAAGTAAAATGCAACTAAAATGTCATCTTGTTCTTCCCCTAATACATCTATGACATCACTTTAAAGCACTAACAAAAGCTGAATAAGCTATCTCTACAAAATTGGGGAAAAATCAGTATTAATTTTAATGAGTTAGTGCATACGATAATATTAAGACAATTGTTATTTTAAAAGTAGTTTTCTTCCAATTTCAATATTTCTTCTGAGAAAGTCAAATGAGTTCATGTATTTTTTTTTTAATTTTTATTTTATTTATTTATTTTTGGCTGTGTTGGTTCTTCGTTTCTGTGCGAGGGCTTTCTCTAATTGCGGCAAGTGGGAGCCACTCCTTATCGCGGTGCGCGGGCCTCTCACTATCGCGGCCTCTCCCATTGCGGAGCACAGGCTCCAGACGCGCAGGCTCAGTAATTGTGACTCACGGGGCTAGTTGCTCCGCGGCATGTGGGATCTTCCCAGACCAGGGCTCGAACCTGTGTCCTCTGCATTGGCAGGCGGATTCTTAACCACCGCGCCACCAGGGAAGCCCGAGTTCATGTATTTTTATACTAGCAGTGAGGTCATTTAATAGAGAGCAAGACAGAACTAGGGAATTAATGTGACCTATGTAGGGTAATTTAATTTGTGAGTGAAGGAATTCAATGAGAAATTTGCTGTTTTTACTCTGAGGCCATTTCTTCTTTCTTACTTATTTTGTTGCTTGCTCATCAGAATAGAAAACAATAAAAATGTCAAAGCTATGAACTTACAAAAGGGTGCCACAAGTGTTCTATCATTTACTTTAGGAGGTAAAAGAGACATATACCAATCCAAACATAAAACAGACACAATTTGGGAAAACAAATGTTGAGCCACATTTGGTTCAGAAATAGACTTTGGAAAAACCTGACTGTTACCATTCATCAATCAATAAAGCAAGAAGGTAAACACAGGGATACTATTAGTGTATAAGGTACCTTTGTTTAAGACATTTTATTTCCATCTATCAGAAAATTATGTAATATGCCCATTTTGATAGAACGAGGCACTTAACAGCCAAATGATGGAAAATCACGTGATAAATATATAAATCTATAATGGCCATGATGAGAATAGTGTCCCCTTTTCAACAGAGTTTCTCGACTTTTGCACTACAGACATTTTGGACTGGTGTTGTAGGGTTTGGCCCCTGTGCTGCAGGAGGTGTAGCAGCATTCCGGGCCTCTATCCACTAGATGCCACTAGCATCCTTCCCCTGCTCACCACCTCCCCAACACCCACCTCCTTACTCCAAAGTTGTGACTACCGAAGATGTTTCCAGACGTTGCTAAACGTCCCCTGGAGGACAAAGTGCCCCCTTTTGAGAACCACTGACTTACATGTAGTGCTCTTGCTCAGGGCCACCGCTTAGGCACAGATAATGTAAACTAACTTGCTTATTTCATTCAACAGCTTAGACAAAGATGTGGGATTTGAAATTAGACTGCATAAAATTGTAGTCCATGTCTTTTCCCGCAAATCTTCTACATTTAACCCAACCAGGTCTGTTAGAAAATACTGCATAATGAAGTAGTGTTCTAGAGATCTCTTAAGCAGTGAATCAACATGAAAAATTAACAACAAATATATAAATACCTTTCTGGCATTTCTTCTGTTAATCAGCTGAACACGTTCTTCTCCAGTGAGACTATTCACATCTAGTTTATTGGGATTTCTGCAACGATGCCTTTTTTGCTTGGGTCTCCCCTCATGGAGCTGCATTCTCTAAAATACATGGACAAAGGAATGGCTTGAAAATCTAACTGTGCAACTAGTACAAATAGGCTGATCCAAGAAATTCAGTCATATAAAATTGAAGATACATTATAGATAAGATATATTAATACAGTTGACCCTTGAATAGCATGGGTCTGAAATGTGCAGGCTCACTCATATGTGGATTTTCTTCAATAAATACGTACTACAGGACTACACGATCCATGGCTGACTGCACCCAGGGATGCGGAACTGAGGACACGGAGGGCTAACTGTAAAGTCATACTCAAATTTTTGGCTGTGGGGGTGGCATGCATCAGTACTTCTGACAACCATACTGTCCAAGGGTCAACTGTTTATATTATATATTGAAGATTTATATTATATCATATATATTCTGTCACATATCTTCAATATATCATATTAAAGAATTTACCCCATAGCTATATGTTAAAAATATTTAAGGTTTTAATATTTTTATATTTATTAATAAAAATGCTGAATAAGACAATGTTACATGAACCTTTTCCTCAAATTATATATTTGAAAAATTATTCAAGGCAATTATTAATAATGATCAGTATTATCTTTCTGTATGAAAGTAGGCTCCTGAAATGAGGAGGACATTGCTAGTTCTTTCCTTAAATGCCCTCAAAGATCACTGTATTTCTAGAGTGTTATTTGAAGGAGTTATCAATAATGCTGGAAGAGCTTCCTCTTTACATTTTCTCCTGATGAATTTCACGTGAAACATCAGATTTTCTCAGTGCTCTGATAGCATTTATATGTGTACTAGTGGCTTTCATTTCTCTTCATCTCACTAATAAACTTTCTTATCTCTTTTCACATAATCCTCACAATACTCAAAGATATTATTCTTTTCTAAAAAAATGTATTCATTTATTTTGGCTGCTCTGGGTCTTCATTGCGGCGTGCAGGCTCTAGAGTGTGCGGGTGGGCTGTACAGCACGCGGGCTCAGTAGCTGCGGTACGCAGGCTCTCTAGTTGCGGTATGTGGGATCTTAGTTCCCCGACCAGGGATCAAACGCGGGCCGCCCTGCGTTGGGAGCACAGAGTCTTCACCACTCGACCACCAGGGAAGTCCCCCAAAGATATTATTCTTATTTTACAAATGGGAATCAAGGCTCAGAGAAGATACCTTCCTCAAGGTCATGCAGCTAGCAGGTGGCAATAAAAACTCTATCAAACCATGCTGCTTACCTCTGTTAACAACTGTTAACAAAGTAAGGCTTGATGTCTGTAGTCATTTCTAAACAATTACAAATTCCAACAGACTAAAGTTCAAACTCTTCAGCATGGCATACCAGTCCCATCACAGCCTGGACTGAATTCATCTTTTCTATCCAATTACTATTACCCCACTCATTCCCTCACATACTCTGGAATATCAGACTAGTCACTGTTTTATGACTATATCCTTTTTAGACTCTCTTCATAATTGTTCTATAATGCCTAGAGTATCCTCCTCTTATCCTGCCTAGAATAAGTAGGCATTTGACCAGTATTAACCTGGTCAAATGCCTACTTATTCTTTTATCATCCACCAGTCATGTCAGCTCTATTTTCTATCTTTTCCCAGATACTCTGCTTGGGCAGAGTAATTATTCTTTTATCAGTTTCCATGGCAGTTTATACATACCACTGGTATAGTACATATACCACGTTATGATCATTTTGTTGTAGAGATACCACAGCAAAGTGTGAGATCCAATATACCATTAATGTAAAGTGCCCTTGGAAATCATACCAGTTGTTATCTTGTATTCTGTACTCCAACAAATGCTGCTTATAACAATGTTTTAAAATCTTAATAATAAAGTTATATAAAAAATTAGGACAAAAGGTTTATTTGCAGGGAAAATGATGAACTCCTATAAGTTAAAAAAAAAAGTAATAAAGATTCCTTTGCAGTGGAAAGAGAAAGGTATGACAATCTTCAGAGACTAGAGTATAACTGCCATGAGGGCAAGAACTTTATATTGTTCACTGTTTTATCCTAAATCCCTTTAAATAGTAACTAGCACATAATAGTTGCTCAATAAAAATTTACTGACTGAATAAATGGTATTTTCTAACATGTTAATAAGTATAGGGTTAAACTAACAATTCTCATTATTTTTAGAATTGCAATACTCATTTTATGATTGCTCACCTTACTGACAACCCTTCCCCTCATAATTACAAGAGCTTTATTTGGTGCTTTTTTTTTTAAATCAAAAGAATTAACAGAAAGTTTATTTGAGAATTTGTGGCATCTTTTGAAAAAATTAGGGATATGAAAGGCATTCAAAAGCTAAGACTGAGGCTCCCTATTTTAGACTACCAGGTTATCTCTTGAGGACGACAATAGCAATGTAAAATATTAAACTAAATATATATTACAGATACAAGTATATAAAAATATATATTACAGTCACATTCTAGGGACTGGAGCTTCTGTGGTTCTTTTGCATGAAAAAATAAGGTAATGAATTTTTTTGTTAATAAAATAACAATCACTTTACCTTTATATAGCACTTTTTAGTCTCCAAAGACTTTCATTTTTAATTTTTTAAATCACTGACTCAGTAAGTATTTACAAGGAGCTAGATACCATCCCCTGTAGCAGGAATTACGTGCTAAGTCCTGGGGATACAAGGTGAATAGGACAGCCCTTAAGAAGTTCATGGGGTAGGGGACGACTTCAATGGGTTATCCAATTAATCTTCATAATGGAAGCAGATAGAACAAACCCACTAACTTCATTGTATAGAGGATATACCATTACTCTTTTACCTTCTAAAATATATAGAAACATCAAGGGAGACTGATACAAAATTTGGTACATCAGCATCTGACAGTAAAGCATTACAAACTTAAATAATAGATTTCTATGAGTAAGAAAGACATACGCCCATAAGGTAGTGAGTAGAAAGTATTTCAGAGGATAAGAAAAATGCATATTAATATATCTGTTCTCCTCTTTGACTAATATAAACCATGCACCTGACAAGAACCAGAAGGTGTATTCTTATGAGATCTTAAGTGTAGCAGTTTGAACAGTGGATTTAAGACTTATTAGCTGTGTGGCCTTGCACTATTTATTGGGTTGGTCAAAAGGTTCATTTGGTGTTTTCCATAAGATGGCTCTAGTAGCACTTAGTTGTCTTTAACTTCATTCGAAACAATTTCGTTAGACTGTATTGTGACAGCTGTCATATCAGCGTGCATTTAAAAAAAAAACTTATCAAAATTGGTGAATTTTTGCGTAGCCATTTTAATACTGAAGGTGGAAGAAAAAAAGCAACATTTTCGGCATATTAAGCTTTATTATTTCAAGAAAGGTAAAAACACAACCGAAACACAAAAACATATTTGTGCAGTATATGGAGAAAGGGCTGTGAGTGATCGAACGTGTCAAAAGTGGTTTGCAAAGTTTCGTGCCGGAGATTTCTCGCTGGATGGTGCTCCGTGGTCGGGTAGACCAGTTGAAATTGATAGTGATCAAATTGAGACATTAACTGAGAACAATCAACATTATACCACGCGGGAGACAGCGGACATACTCAAAATATCCAAATCAAGTGTTGAAAATCATTTACACCAGCTTGGTTACGTGAATCGCTTTGATGTTTGGGTTCCATGTAAGTTAAGCAGAAAAAACCCTTCTTGATCGTATTTCCGCATGTGATTCTCTACTTAAACGTAATGAAAACGTTCTGTTTTTAAAACAAATTGTGACAGGAGATGAAAAATGGATACTGTACAACAATGTGGAACAGAAGAGATCGTAGGGCAAGCGAAATGAACCACCACTAACCACACCAAAGGCTGGTCTTCATCCAAAGAAGGTGATGCTGTGTATATGGTGGGATTGGAAGGGAGTCCTCTATTATGAGCTCCTTCTGGAAAACCAAACGATTAATTCCAACAAGTACTGCTCCCAGTTAGACCAACTGAAAGCAGCACTCAATGAAAAGTGTTCGGAATTAGTCAACAGAAAGCACATAATCTTCCATCAGGATAACGCAAGACCGCATGTTTCTTTGATGACCAGGCAAAAACTGTTGCAGCTTGGCTGGGAAGTTCTGATTCATCCACCATATTCACCAGACATTGCATCTTCAGATTGCCATTTATTTTGGTCTTTACAAAATTCTCTTAATGGAAAAAATTTCAATTCCTTGGAAGACTATAAAAGGCACCTGGAAGAGTTCTTTGCTCAACAAGATAAAAAGCTTTGGGAAGATGGAATTATGAAGTTGCCTGAAAAATGGCAGAAGGTAGTGGAACAAAATGGTGAATATGTTGTTAAATAAAGTTCTTGGTGAAAATGAAAAATGTGTCTTTTATTTTTACTTAAAAACCGAAGGCACTTTTTGGCCAACCCAATATTTAAAATTTCAGTATTTCCATTTCTTTATAAAGTTATAATGATGCCATTCTGATAAAGTTAGGGGGTGTTAAATTAGGTAATCCATGCTAAGTATAAAGCCAAGCACACAGCTAAGTCTCAATAAATGTTTACTATTATTATTTTTATTATTTTAAAACAAACTATTTGTGGGAAAAGATTGCAAGTTTTGTAACTTTACAATATTCATTGGGTCTATGATAGTACTCTGTATATGAGAGGTGATTTTTATTACTTAAACACTTATTGAATGCAGAATGGAAAAATGGAAAATGATATTGTATTGTATCGAAAGATAGTCATTATTTTTTTCTGCTAATTTTCCTAAATCTTGGGCAGAACACATAAGTGGGTGAGAATTTATGCTTCATCATTATAGGTGCGACCAATCATAGAAGTAAAATATACCAAGTTTTATAAGGCATCACCTACAGGAATAAAAGCTCCTAAATCTTCCACATAACCTGGGTGCTCCTTAAGCCATTTTTCCAAATCCTTTCTCTTCGGTGCATCATCGCCTGCAAGTCTTGTCCCATCTTTAAGATTAATAACTGGAACGGGACTTTCTGTATCAGGAATTCCTTGAGGTTGAGTATAGGATAGTGCTGGATTTATCCCTGTAGAAATCTGTGAGGTGGTTAAGCCTAAAGTAACCTGTAGAAAAACATCAAATGACAATTTTATTTCCATGCTTTAGCATTCTGATTTTGGTCCAATGAAGCAATTCTTTTTGAAGAGGAAAAAAAAAGTTGTTTAAAGGTCAGCTAAATCTTTCAAATTTAAAATTTTCATGAATCTTAGCCAGTGCTGGATTCTACTGAGATACAATCTAAAGCTATATACTCCTAATTTTCTAATTATCTTTATTATTCTACAAAACATTCACAAACAGCAATATGTATATTTACTAGAATTGAATTTTGGACTCAAGGATCAGTAGTTTTTAAGCATTACTTTACTTACATGATTAGGTGGTTTATTTCTGTTGAAAAAGAGGATGTCAACACCTTCTACATTCTTCCTCCTTCCCCGCCTTTTTTTGACTACAGGCTGGTTGTCTAATAAAACTCCATTGGCACCAAGGGTTGATTGAATGGGAGTACCTAACAAATTAAAAATGCAAAAGAGTGATAAAAATCTAGTTCTTAAATTAAACGTAATTACTTTTATAAATACATAGACATTTTGCGGGGGTTGGGGAGGGATGGAGTGGGAGTTTGAGATTAGCAGATACAAACTATTATATAGAGAATGGATAAACAACAAGGTCCTACTGTATAGCACAGGGAACTATATTCAGTATGCTGTGATAAACCATAATGGAAAAGAATATGAAAAAGAATGTATATATATGTATAACTGAATCACTTTGTTGTATAGCAGAAATTAATATAACATTGTAAATTAACTATACTCCAATAAAATAGAATAAAATAAATAATTAATGCTTGTAATGATACTCATGATCAAAGAAAAAGTTTATTTAAAAAAATACATAGAAATTTAGTTCTTATTTTACAAGCAGTCAGACAAAATCAAGCAATTCTTGGATTAAAAATACCACCTCATTTCTCATTTAAAAACCAGGAGAATTGTAATCTAGGTCTCTTTCAAGTTTTGACTTGTCTCCTCAAATTTTTCCCCTGGATAGTCACACATCTTTTCTTTTGTCCCCTTTTCGAGGAAGAACCATGCCTTTCTCATGTACAAGACAAACCTCTCCCCCTTTTTTGAACCCATTAATCCCTACTTTTTCTAAAAGTTTGTTTTATCATTTATCTTTGTTTTTTTGTGCCAAAATATCTTACTCTACATTAGATTCTTATCAACTTAAAAACATGGCCCAACTCAAATAAAAAATAAACTTCTTTCGGCTTTTTCATAACTTTCAAAACTTTTGAAAAGTTGGTTGCTATTATGCTCCCCTTTCTCATGACAACCTCACTCCTCAATTCCCACAGTCCACTCCTGCCCCAGCCTATTTAAGGTATTTTCTTTAAGACCACCACTGTTTCTTGCCAAATTAAACTGACCCTTCTCACTCTTCATTTCAGTAGGCACTCACTAAAAAATGTTTGTAAGAGGTATGAATGAAACAGTACCACACATTCATTTTTTTCCTAATAAATAAATACACATTTATCAAACAGCTATGTACAAAGCACTATGATGATTCAAAGGTAAGACACAGTTCCTGTCCTTAAAGAGTACGTAATCTAGAACACTCTTATAAAAGAAAATATTAATAATGAGATGTTTGCTTAAAATGGTTCACAGTTTGTAGCGAGAAATACATTTTCAATCATTCAAGGAGAATTTTTGACCAAGTCCTGTGTGTCCCTAAAAGACATTTCCCTTTGGTTGGCTGTGTAATCTTATGGAAATCACTCTCCTCACATCTCAGTTACAAAAAATACCTTAATTCATAATTAGTAAGGAATAACTAATTACAATGAGTAAAAATTATTTTTGCATATGAAAGCACTGAGGAATGTGACATAACATTATTAAAAAAGAACAGCTTTCATTATTTCATTAAAATCAGATTAACAAAATATTATGAATATTTGAAAATACTTTCACTATAGTACATTTTAACTGTAATAACAGAATAACTTTCCTAAAATATTACTTTTAAAAGTACTATTCTGTTTTATAAGAACTTCTCATGGCTTCCTATTCTAGTATGAATGAAATGCCTTACATCAAGCCTCATTCCTGCCTGACCACCAACCCAATCCCCTCCCCAGCTCACTTTTTGATGCTGCCCATAATCTAGATTTACCTTTGCTAAGCAGTCTCTGACCTTATACAAATATCTCTCCAGTAAGAATTTAAACAGTAGCTAGGTCAGTCTTATCCTAAAACCATACAATTTTCCCAACATCAAGTCTCTGGTTCACGCTATTCCCTGACTCTCTCTCAATGTCATTTTCCAGAAAAACCATTATCTAATCTTCCTCTTATAAATTCTGTTCAATTCTGCCTCTTCCACAGGACTCTGCCTAAGTCTCTAGACAGCAGTGACTTCTCTCTTTTCCAATATTTATTAACTATAATGCTGTGTAGCAAGATATATTATCTTGTTTTTAACGTATTGTCTAATATTTTAACATGTGGGTCTAGTCTACCAAGCAACTGAAAGGCAGAGAGTGTCTTAAGTTTCTTTCACTTTCCCTTTACTGCTATCCCAGTGCTATATAAAAAGAAAAGTACTTAATACAATTATCTATGGAAAAACATTAGTATAACACACCAAATTATGTATTTATAAAGAAATCCTACTTGATCATTTGTAAACATACCCGATTTGGCAAATTATATACTCCCTTGACTTCTTTCATTTTTTAAATCAACAACAAACCCAGCTACCTTGACTTCTTTTTGAGAGTGATTTTAATAAACATTACTGATTTATTTTAACCTAGAATCCAAAATGGAAAATTTAACCTAGTCTACTCTATAAAGCCTGTGTTGTCTTTATCTTAGATTTGTAATTACAACAATATTAAAAATACCTTCTTTCTATTGAATGCCTACTAGGTGCCATATTCTGGACTAGGTTTTACAAATGTTTTCTTAAATTACCAAAAACAAAACAAACAAAACACAGAGGTATTAAGCCCATTTTATAAATGTGATCAGAAACATTATGTCTCAGGCCCAATGTCACAACAGTGTTAAATGACAGAATTCAAATCCAGGCTGTTTGGCTCTACCATCTTTTGTGTACTATTCCAGGTGATTTCTGGAATAGGCTCTTTAGTTTTGTCCTCTTATAATTTATGCTATTTTACTGTCCTTCATTAATTAATTTACATTATATGACGTATCTTCACTCAAAGCTTTTAGATAAAATTCGGGGGTGCCCATACAAACATAAAAAGGGCTTAATATGAAGAATTATAATACGAGTTGTTGAGCATCTAATTCTAAAACCTAATTTTAACATCTGTTTAGCATCTAATTATGTGCCAATTTCCATACTAGTCACTTTACATATATTATTTAATCCACCTAACAATGCTACCTCTCCGTTGACCCCAACTCCTCACTTCGCGAACAAGAAAAGGTTAAAAAATGTTAGCAGGTTTCCTAAGAGTCATGTAGGAAGACAGAGCTAGATTTCACATTTACAGGGACTTCTCTGGTGGTCCAGTGGTTAAGACTCGGATCTCCCAATGCAGGGGGCAAGGGATCAATCCCCCACTGGGGAACTAAGATCCCACATGCCACATGGCATGGCCAAAAACAAAAACAGATTTCACATTTGCAATTATCAAGATGGATGAGATACAATTCTAAGATAATTCTATCTAGTTTTAATGTTTTTGAGGCTTTTTAATATTTGGTATAGGTGCAAATTAGTGTTATAATTACTATTGATACTATTAAAACAGTATTTTTTACCAAAGAATTACTTATAGGCAAAGACTGTAAAATCTTCAGCTGCAATAGCAGTAAAATGTTCAGATGATAGATGTATCAATCCCACTTTATAGAGTTACGGACTTATCAAGGTACAAGCAGTGGTATTATTAAACCCACTTAGGTTGGGCAAAAAAGCCCAGAGCTTATCTTCCCCATCTCTTCCCATTTTCTCACGAAAAAAAGAGCTCCTTGCCATTGTAAATCACAATTTGGGGGATTTATACTTCAGTAAGAGAACTGTGGCTCATTCATACGTGTCTGAAAGTCCAGTAATTGGAGACTTACACTGAATGGTTAATGAAACCATAAGAGACAAAAGTAAGTCTGATGACTCTAATTTATAATTTAATTATAATTTATAATTAGAAAGCGGTAAGAGCAGCAACTGGAAACAGCAATCAATTTAACACCTATAATAAAGCACTATTTTCCCAAACTTCAGCAATTCCACACATTGTACACAGGCACAGGAGTTCTGAAATGTTTACAAGTTATTGTATGGCAAACGAATTTAGTAGAATACTGAAATAGAGTCCTTAGCCATATGTATATGGAGGTATAAAGGAAATTCCAGTCACTTACCTGCTTTTAATTGAAAAGTTACATTTTTTACGATTAGTATGCTGTGGTCCATACATTTTAAGACTCAGCTGCTCTTAACTAGAATTATCAGTTCTTGACAGCATACTTTAAGAGGGACACAGAAAGAATTAAAGTACAACTAGATACATCAACAAAATAAAAAAACTGCTTATGGATGGATTCCTCAGTGCCTAGAGAGCACAGAACACAGGGCACCAGTTCAGTATTCAATAAATACTTGTTGATTCAAATAGTCAAAAGGTTAGTACAAAATATCGTCCCAAGGGGAGATATGATCATTGTTTTCTGAATGTTAAGATTATCATGCAGACATAGGACTAGGTTAATTCTCTGAGGCCTTTGAAGACAGAACTTCAGTCACTGAGAAGAACCAATTGCAGGCAAAGTTTGCTTCCAAATAAGAAGAAATTTTGTGATAATTAGAGCTTTCTAATAATAGGAGGGCTGTTTAAAGTAGTAACAATCTGGTTCTCGTAAGTATCCTATGAGTAAGTAAAAAAGGATTTGCAAATG
This sequence comes from Globicephala melas, assembly GCF_963455315.2. Taxonomy (NCBI): domain Eukaryota; kingdom Metazoa; phylum Chordata; class Mammalia; order Artiodactyla; family Delphinidae; genus Globicephala; species Globicephala melas. The sequence continues at coordinate 31,877,202 of NC_083332.1, read as the reverse complement.
ATTTTGCATGCTGAGGCAATGATTACTAGCATATTCACCTGATATTGGCATGGATTTTGGAAAACTGGCGAGGCTGGTCTCTGACGCACCTTGAAGGTCCCGAAGTCGAGTGAGGTACTGCTGCTGCCCTAGAGCACCATCTTCACTGTCCAATGGCCTTCTCTGAGCAAGCCCTTGCTTCTGAAATGTCAACTTCAAACCACCTTCCTGTTAAACAAACACCATTAATAAGAAAGAAATGATTAAAAAAAAACTCGTAGTATATTGAGAGAAATCTTTTACTTAGAAAAAGTGAGGTTAAAAACCCTGAAAAGTTAATCATGTTCTCTTATTCATACATCAATTGGAGAAAAACATTTAATCAATTTCTATAATGAATATTAAAATTTCTATCTTAAATGAAAAACATCCAGGTATTACATATACTTTTCTGAGCAAAACAGAGCTTTTCATGTGACTAGCACATTGTAACCCTTTCAGCTTCTGACCTATGTCTCTGTGTACACTATTCACATGACATATTAGAAGATATTACCCATGTTTTAGACACTGAGTAATCAATTTAGCTTCAAAAATCATACTGAACAATAAAATGTTACTGATAACAGGGCATGCTAAATGTTTAAAACAGGAAGTGCACTGACATACCATGTGAATACTATATAAAAGAACCAAACAATAAGAAATTGTCAGACTGTTTAAGAAAGGATCTTGATCTGCAGAAGGACTATTTTCAGAAGTATAGGTAGAAAAACATATTTAATGATGATTCCTCTAGTAGAATATTCAAGTTTAATAACCTGGATATCTAAAAGAAAACAATCCAAATGCCAGAAAACAAGTATGTGAGGGAAGTAAGAGTAAGAGCAGGCAGCCATTTGCAGGAAAAGCATGCTGCACACCGCAATCGCAATCAGGTCCTAGGGCAATAAAAATAAACATACGTCTTTGATTTTCACTGTAAACTCCTTTTCTCGTACATGCTTCTTCACCTTTGACATCTGTGTTGACTGATCGTGTTCTTCTTTAACGCCAGCACCTGCAGGAGTGGGCACGCTGGGCTCACTATATTCTGTAGCTGCGCCAGAGCTGTCCAGCAGCTTTGTGGTATAGAAAGAAGCCACTGCATTGGCATCATAACTTCTTCTAGCTGAAGGCCACTTCCCTTTCAGGACTGTTTGACAAATACTGTCCAACCGGTTGATCATCACACGGTCCTGGAAAAGCATGAACATCAAAGGATAATTTTAATAACTGAGTCAGAACTTTGGGGATCACAGCCTTGATGGATTTAACCCTGGTACAACATATGTGTATTTGGTATGCATACATATTCTCACATACATTTACAATTCTATACAAATTCCCATTGGTGACATTAGAAAATATTATACTATAAAGATATTTTTCTGTTCTTTTGTTTTTATAAGAGTAACACAGGTTCCTTGTACAAAGTTCAAACAACTCAGAAGTATATGTAAGAGTAAAGAGTTCTCTCCTCTCCCATTTATTTCCCAACCTCACTCCTAAAGGTAAGTACTCTTCTACTAGCCTAGTCACATACTGAAGAAGAACTGTCTTAATCCAATCTGAACTTCCACCACTATATGTACATGTACTTAAATGAACCTTTTTTCTAGGTCACAACTGGCTTGGTAAATTTCTTCAAGAAGACCCACTTAAAAGCACTTAATTCATAAAGTAGCACCTGAATACTAACTTGTATGTGAACATAAGCATTCATTATCTTTTCTTCTAAATATTCTAGGGTTATATTGAGAAACACATACATTTAAGTAGACCTAATTTACTTGATAGTAATATTTGATACTTTTAATGTTAACACCAAAATGTCACTCTACATATAAGTGACTTTTTTTTACTACATAATATCTATCATTAAAGAAATATAGAAAAATACTCAAAAAATGACCTATTCCAGCAAGAAATTACTCATTTACCTTTGGCCAGTACGAAGCTGCCAGCATGTATCCACCTTGCAGGATGTAAGCAGACTCTGGGGTCCCGTTGTTCATCTGGAAACTATCCTGGGTCTCATCCTGGGTAGTGCTCAGTGATGCAACGCTTTCTTCATCATAGGCTTTCACGTGAGGGGTACCTTCTGCTAAGAATAATCATAACCAATTATAACTGTTTTAAAAAGACTGCATAACACAATTTTACATATACTTTTCAAATCCTATATAATTATTCAGATATATTTGAAAATGAAAAGTTAGAAGTAAAAAAAAATTCACCTAGAATACAATAAAGTACTCATTATTTTTAAAATTGAAATAAAAGCACAATAAGTGGCATAAAGGAGTTTGAGGAGAAAAAGGTTAACAAAACATCCCTTTCTGCATGAAAATTTGAACCATGGTTAACACTCTAGGTCTGTTTCCCTGGAAATACATAAACTCCTGATTGGTAAACTGTATCTGGACTGGGAGGACACAAATATTGCTGGGGAGGCTATCATTCTCTAAAGAGGGGACTCTCATAATTGGGCATGTCCCTTGTGGTAACCCTGAAAGTCATGCTTCTGGAGTTGTTACAGGAGATTCTCACTCTTGTGGGTATCACAGTGGCTCCTGTGTCCACTTGATGTTGACTCATTTCCTGAGCTGTTAGACCGCTATAAGGACACCCGCAGAAGAGGACCACCTAACACTACCGACAGGCTGAAGTTCCTATGCTAGATCTTTCTAAGTAGGGCCAAGTAGGGCCTATGATACTCTTGTAAGTCGGACTGGTGGCTGTTATAAAATATTACCTTTATTTGTTCACTGATCAACTTGTTCCAGGCAAGATGTAATACTAAATTTAAGGCAATCACAAAGTAATAAAATTACTGTGCCAAGTCGCTAATCCGGTTTGACTAACCAATTTTGCAATGTGAATACTGAATACGGAGTAAGAACCAGGAATTTAGTTGCGTTTTCAGTAGTCCTTCTCTAAGAAAATCTGTACACATAAAATTTAAATATGCTTAAGTGATCCAAATCAATTCTTTTCATTTTCATGTGAAATGCTGTCTTAAAATAGAAAAAGCACTTTATGCATATACCTCGCTTTTGGACTTCCTCTTCTTCACTGTCACTTTCTTCTGATGAAGATGAGGAGGAGGATGAGGAAGAGGAGGACGAGGATGAGGATGAAGATGATGCTGAAGAACAAGAGGAGGAAGAAGAAGAGCTAGAGCCTGATCGAGAGTGGGAACAAGAAGAAGAGGAAGACGAAGAAGAAGATGATCTGGAAGAACAGGACGATCTCTCAGAATCAGAGTCAGAATCAGAACTAGACTCTGATCCTCTTTTGTGGACTCGCTGCTTCTTAGAAGCTGGGTTTGGAGTTAGAGGCTCTGTTCTGGCTGCAACCATGCGTCTGTCTGTTTCACCTTTTCCACCAGATTTCTGGTCTCCAGTAGCCTGTGGTAAAACACCATTCTTTGGACTTACAGGCTCAGACTTTATTAGTGTCCTGGTTTCCTCAGAAGTCACAGATTCTTCTTCAGAAAACTGAGGCTCCTCTTTAAGGTTTTCACTTTTAACTTTCACATCCTCTAGAATAATACCTTTAGGATCTAGGAGCCTAGGTAGAGAGGTAAGAGGAGAAGCAGAAAGTGCTACTTGATATTGCTGTAAAAGTGGGGTAGAAGTCCTTGAATGAGCCATCTTACTTTGACTGTAGTTCCTTTGAGCTGCCATAAATGAGAGTTCAGGATCACGAAGAATGTGATAGTCTGTTCGGCTCACCCCGTGTTTAGCAGCTCCAATGAGCAAGTCCCTATCATGAGGGCCACACTCCCACCAGACTGGTAAGTCTGGATTTGGATGGCAAAGCTTCAAGCGCTCAAACAACTGTGGATGTCGGAGGGCCTGTTCCCTTACTTTCCTTAGAAGTTCAATGCGATATAAAGTCCTAGAAGCACGTTCTTCTGTGATTGGCTGGATAAAAATATTTGGATCCACCAATTCTACAATGAAACAAGAACAAACATATTACACTCAAAGATACTTCATTATATTATAACAAATAAAGCAACTTCTAAAATGCACCTCTACTCAATATCATTGTATACTTTCCAGAATTTCTTTTTAACGTTTTTAAATGAGGAGAAATATAAATTTTAGAAAGAAGTACTAAAAATCATGTAACATATAACACTGGATCTACAGAAAGTTAAGTAAAATATTAAAGTTATTTTGGAGGTGTGTTAATGTAACTAGGAAGTTACTTTTAAGAAATTCCCTATGAGCTAATGTCATACTATTATGTGTTTTAAAGAGAAAAGCACTCAAATTCATTTATAAATACAAATTAAATCTGTTAAGTTAACACCCCATAAGCAAACCTAAGTCCACATATCCTTAACTGCACCGAGGTAACTCAGGGCATTACAGTGAACTCACAGGGACAACAAAGGCTTTCTTAAAATTTGATGGAAACATGGGAATAATTGTCAAACAGTGTATGAACTACCAGCCTGAGATAGTTCAGTTTTAACATCAGACCATACTCTGTTCCTTCTGATGAGGTCTTATCTTTGTGAGCAGAGATACTGGCAGTTGAGAAGTACTCAAAAAGAGATAGAGGCTTGTTGAAATAATGTAGAGACCACCTGAAGGAGTTACTAATGGCCAAATGTGGAACAATTTGAACATCAAAATGAATTCTGATAGTACTGGATTATAACCTACAGAATAAAAAATAAATACCCACATGAAAAAATACTAATATGAATAAATAATTAAGTAGACTAGGGAGAAGGAACAGCTTTTCCTTGCAGGAGAACTGCATAGTAAAAACTGTTGCAGACAAGATCTACTGATGGTTACTGAAATCAATGGGTGAAAGTTTGAGTAGAACAGGATCTGTGTTGTCTCAAAGTATCTTCTTAAGATACCTGTTAACTACAGGGGAGAAGATAACCATTTTACACTGGAAAAATGCAGCATAAACTAGCTAATCCAAAGAATCAAGGGCAACATCATCAGTAATAAGACATAATGACATCATGAACCCCTTGACATTACATTCCAAGAAAGACACATCATTTCTGAGGTATTCTTGCAAAAAAAGGCATAACCTCAATCCAATTGTGTGAAAACACAAGACAAATCCAAATTGAGGGGTTTATGGCAAAACTGATCAAAGGTATCAAGGTCATTAAAGAAAACAACAACTACAACAACAACCCCAAAACTGAGGAACTGTTACAGACTGCAGGAGGCTAAGGAGAAAGAACACCAAATACAATGTGGGCTCCTGGAACAGAAAAGGACATCAGTAGAAAAACTAGTAAGATTTGAATAGGTATTTAGTATGGTATTGTACTGATTGGGCTAATAATTATACTATAACTATAGTCATGTAAGATTTTAACATTAGGGAAGAGTGAGGGATATATGGAAAATCCCTACATGGGCTTCAAAAACAATAAATTCACCCCAGAATAGTCCCTTAGCTGAGCATTAGCAGCTCTGATTGTTTTCGTTTCGTTTTGTTTTTTTGAAGGCCCTGGGTGTTTTTTTCCTACTAAAACTCTTTAAAATGTCTTTTGAGTGGAGGCCTCACTTCTTGCAAAATTACTTGTGTAAATAAGCCCTCTAAGCACAGTTCCTATAAGATGGACTAAAAACACACGTTAGTTCTGTTTACCAAAAGCTATCCTTTATCTTCCACCTCCCACAATCATAAATCTAAATCTAATAAAAACACTATTTTCTCAAAATTAAATGTGTACCTTTATTCTCTTTAGATCTCATTTCAATAGTAGAATTAAGGAGTAAAGGATCTTTGAGCAGAGTTTATTTACAATTCAGAAAAACTGGTGAAATGTTGAATTAGACAGTACTAAAATAAAATAGCTGGAAATTTCTGAATTTTACTAATTTTGCTTCTTTGATTGAAACGAGGAAAAAAAGAAATTTTATACATACCATCTTTGGAAGGAAGACGACAAACCCTCCGACACATAGACATGAATGCATACAAATATTTCTCCAAACTATCATCAGTTTTCTTATGTAGCCTAGCCATAGCTCTAAATTTTGTCCAATCAAATTGGCCTCTGTCAGGATCAAACACCACTCCAAATGTAGATACAACTCTATAAAAGTCAGCTTCTTCTCTTCTTGTCCATCTATTTTGAATAGATTAAAGAAAAAGTCACATTTCTCACGGAAGTAAATAAATATTAATGCAAAATACAATGACTATAATAAAAATTTAAAACCATTTCAAGTACCTAACACTTTAAAGGATTAAATCCAGGGCTATTTCCTTAGAAATAGATTTTAAAATGCCAGCTGACTCATCTATCCAACTGTGCTTCTTTTCCTTCAGACAATAATAGTTTTTTGCATACTTACTGTGCAAAAAAATATGCATGGGATACAAGATTGTATAGGATATGACGACCCTCCCTTTGGGAAAAAGATAAAACATTTCAAACATATTTACAGTATAAGGTAGCATTTTACAGTTGTATGTATTATAGAAACCATGAATTTTAGGACAGCACAGAAGATGGAAGGATCTGTTCAAACTTGAGTGATGAAGAAAGGCATCACAGAGTAAGTGGCATTTAAGATGGAACACGGTTAAGATTAAGGGAGGGAACTAGAAAGAGGGCACAGAATAAGCAAAGTAGGAAGTAATTTACATTTTAAGGGGATGATGACTATTCCAGATTGAAAAGGAGAAGGCTCATATTGGGGACAGAGGAAGATAGGCTTGGGGTCAGTTTATAAAACACTCTAAATGTCTGGCTAAAAATAGTCTCTATTCAGTTGCAAGTTCCTGAAGATACTTCAAGAGGGTAATATCCTCACACACCATAGATCTCCAAACACAGTAGAATCTTTTCCCTGGTTAACAATCACAAGTTTGTTGTGTAATGAGAAAAAGCATATGAGAAAGACCTTTGAAAAACATTAACAGGCCATTTTTATCATGATGATACATTAAGAAGGTTAATGATGATGTAAAAATAGTCATTCTGGGAAACCAACCAATCAAGTCATATGAACCTTGTACCTGAGTGATAAAGTAGGAATGGAAAAGAAAGGATAAATTCAAGGATTACATAGGACACAAAAAAATATGACACCTACCTTCAAAGAATTTACAAGTTAGAAAGGTAAGACATGGAAAGGAAAAGATGAATGCCATTACAGTATCTTTTATTATTTTGAAAATGACTAGTTTTATTTAGATAAGTGCTATATGAGTGCAGAAAGCAGGGAGAATACTGTGAGCTAGTCTGGTTGAGAAAAAAACTAATAGAGGAGATAGAACATGTGTTGAACTCTGAAGGAGTAGTAGGGCAAGGTATGGACTAAAAAGTAGGAAGAAGGGTGTTCTGGGTGATAGCAACAACTTAAGTAGAATACTGAGTCAAGACTCAGTGGGGCATTCAGGCAGAGGGAATAGGAGAGAATAAAATTAGTAATGCATGCTGAGGCCTAAATTGAAGAGACTCGAATTAATTAAGAAGTTAGACTTTATCCCTATACTAAATAAAGAGCCATTGAATATCATGATAAAACTAGTACTTTAGGAAGATTATCCAGATCTGCCAGAGCAAGGGAAAATGTATGCAGTAGATTAAAGATGGTCACAGTCTTTGCCACAGTTCGCTTTGAGAGATGCAACCTATTTTCCTTTCCCTTAAATTCTGGTTGGCCCTGTGATTTTTTTTGACCAACAGTAGGTGGCAGAAGTGACACTCTGTAACTGCAGAGGCTGGGTCTTAAGAAATCTGCAGCTTCTGCCTTTGCCACTTGGAATGCTCCCTCTTAGAATCTGAGCTCCCAGCTGGCAGTCAACACCAACTGCCAACCATGTGAGTGAGGCCATTATGGACCTTCCAGCCCTCACCTCCCTCCAGCCAACACCATGGGAAGCAGAAGAACCATCTGGTCAACCCACAGAATAGTGACAAACAAAAAACTGATGTTGTTTTTACGTCACTACGTTTTGGGGTGGGTTGTTATGCAACGATAGATAACTGAAACAGTAAATTTACATAGGTAGGAGTATTTGAAGATTACGTCTAGGATAGCTAAAATCTTAAGTGTCAGACTAAATTCTGGTTACAATGAATGTGTTGCAAATGAAACAAAGGAACAATGATTTATCTTTCAGAAAAAAATTCAAAGATCCAGGTTTAATAAGGACGCCAGGTTATTGTTAAACTTTCTTATTCTTTTCCATATATTCTATCCTTTTTAAGAAGTTAAAGCTTTTGGGATGAGAGAAGTTTGCTTGTCTTCCTAACAAGCCTCTTGAAGAAGTTCTACTACTATTTGTTCCCCGTTGACATCAGTAGTTTTAAGGGTTCATCCTCTGTAAAAAGCATAGATGAACTTCTCTTCCATACATTCTTATATTTCATTAATGTCATCATGTAAAGTAAGATACAGTGGAATTTATTTCATATAATTTAAACATACGTTTCACTGATAATTTAATTCTTGAGTTTGCACCTTCATTTTTCCCCATACCTCACTGTTCATAAACATGACAAAAGAATGATTAAATATAAAGTATGGACTAATAACTATAAAATGCAATAATCTGTATTAGCTTAACCATATTAGTGTGTACATATATTTATATACATGTGTAGGTATGCATAAAGCATTTTGCTTTGACCAACTTCTCTACCTACATACGTTTTTCACAACGTGAGATAATCGTACCCTAACAGACTTCAGAATGAACACTATATTTAGATACTATATATTAAAAATTTAGTGCTATTGTCTTACCTCTGCTGTCTTTCTATCTTGGCTGCCATTTTAGGATTAAGAGTGGCTTCTTCATAAAGAGGCTGCATAACACTGGCAGGCACTGAGAAAGTAGGTTGTATCTGCTGGATTTGTCTGTTTTTATTAGTACGCTGATATGCAGTGATGAGACGCCTCAAACGTGTGGTTAAAGCTGACTGAGTAGGCCAATAAATTTTATCACCCTCCATCAGCTGACCATCTACATTTAAAGAAACTCATGTCAATTAAAAAAAAAAAACTAAAACCCAAAAACTAAACAGATACTGTCATGAAGTTCACAAAAGCAGCAAAATTTCCCTACTTAAAATTTTTTCTTCCAATCTGATTATATGAAAAACAAAAACAAAACAAACCTCTCAAAAAAGTTTTAACTATAGCTCTAAAAATTACAACAAACTTTACGAGCAAGCTCAAAGAGTAGGTCACGGTGGAATAAAGAACTACAATGTTATATATTTAAAGAGAACTTCATCTGCACAGAAAATACAACTCTTGCATTTCCAGGTCTAATATATCTTACTGGAAGGCAAATACTCAATGCCTTAACTTAAATAAATTAAAAGTCCAACTGAAATCCATTGAGAAGTTGAACACTATAAACTCTTCAAATTAAAGCTTTCTGTATTAAGTTTATCTCAATTTAATTAGAATGAAACAGGTAAAAAGTCATCAGGGAAGAACATATATTTTAAAAAATTCAATATGACAATGTTATAACTTTTAAGTTTTCATTCACCTAATAAAAGTGCAAGATCTAACTCTCTATTTCTACAGTGTAATATAACCATATATACCATAATCAAGTGGTAATCATTCATGCGAAGGAAAAACTACTCCTTTATTCCTAGTTGAATTACAGGAAGGTGAGGCACTATTCCCCTTGGGTACCAGCTGGGAATCAATGTACTCTAGTGACAGTACGTTTCTATCTTGATATCAGAAGGAAGGAGAAGCAAGACCGTGTACAGAAAAGCCTGTAGAAACTGAGTGATAAAAGAATGTTTCTCAATGTGTGTATGAACAAATAAGAAACGGATTATTAAATTAACACTAATGGTGTGTTTAATGGTGAAATGTCACATACCAGTGTAATAATCAAGCCACAAAAGCATCAAAACTCCTATTCTATAAAAATTCAGTGAGTCACTGCGTAAAGATTTACAACTAAAAATATTGTTAAATTTCCAATCAACTATGTTCTATAATGATTGCAACTGTCTTCAATAAATTTCACATACATTTGAGACATACAGAAGTGTATTAGTTTACTGATCTCATGGTATCATGGGAATGTTAATTTACAATAATACTAAGTAAAGAAATAAATGCTATTTACCTCCATCTGCTATAACAAGATCTCCTGGTGAGGAAACATCATCCTTATAAAAGAAAACAGAAATTTGTCACAGGGTAACTGGGTCAAGATATAATAAGAGAATCGATTTTCTTTATAATAGAATACTTTCTTTTGCAATAGAATTTTAAAAATTCAATTTATTTAAACTAAAAAAACCCAAACCAAAAACATTTCACCCATTTCCATCCTGCCTCTAACCTCAAGCCTCTGGCAACCACAATCTATTCCCTTTATCTATCAACTTAGTTAAAAAAAATTTCTTTTTAGATTCCACATATAAGAGACATCACACAATATTTGTGTTTTTCTGACTTATTTTACTTAGTACAATGCTCTCAAGGTCCATCCATGTTGTTGCAAATGGCAACATTTCATTCTTTTTAAAGACTGAATAATATTCCATTGTGTATATATACACACACACATATATATGAATATACGTGTGTGTGTGTGTGTATATATATATATATATATATATATATATATATCACAATCTCTCTATCCATTTGTCTATCGATGGACACCTAGGTTGTTTCCACATCTTGGCTACTGTAAATAAAACTTCAAACCACATGTGATCAGGCTGCATATATCTTTCAAATGAGTGTTTTCATTTTTGGGGGATAAATACCCATAAGTGTGATTGCTGGGTCATATGACAGCTCTATTTTTAATTTTTTGAGGAACCTCCATACTGTTTTCCACAGTGGCTGCACCAATTTACATTCCCACCAACAATATACAAGGTTCACTTTTCTCCACATCCTAGCCAATACTTGTTATTTCTAGTCTTTTTGATAATAGTCATTCTAACCGGTGTGAGGTGATATCTCATTGTTTTTTTGACTGGCATTTCCCTGATGATTAATGATGTAGAGACTTTTCATGTACCTGTTGGCCATCTATATGTCTTCTTCTAAGAAATGTCTATTCACATCTTCTGCCTATATTTTAATCAGATCGTTTGGGTTTTTTTGCTATTGAGTTGTATGAGTTCTTTATATATTTTGGATATTAGCCCCTTATAAGATGTATGATTTGCAAATATTTTCTCATATTGAGTAGGTTGCCTTTTTCTTTTATTGATGATTTCCTTTGCTGTGCAGCTTTTTAGTTTGACGTAGTTGCACTTGTTTATTTTTGCTTTTGTTTTTGGTGTCAGATTCAAAAAACTCATCACCAAGACCTATGTCAAGGAGCTTACCAACTAAGTTTTTATTCCAATGACTACTAGTTTCTACTTTTGTTTTAGAAAGCCCTAAGTTAGAATTATCATCATTCCTTTGTAGGTGGGTCTTTTTCCTGTGGTTGTTTTAAAAAACATCTTCTCTTTGTTTGGTATATCTGTAATTGCACCAGGATGTTTCTTGAAGTGGATTTAGTTTCATTTATCCCTGCAAGATTCACTTTACTTCTTGAATCTGAGGATTCATGTATTTCATCAAGTCTGAAGAATTCTCAGCTGTTAACTCTTAAAATAGGGCTTCTCCCTTATGCTCTCTAGTCTGTCCCTCTGGAATGCCTATTAGACATACACCGGACATTATCATGCTATATATACTCTTCGTATCTAAAAAGATTTTTTATATACTCCATTGTACTGGTTTTCGGTTTGTTGCCTCTCAACTCTAAATTTACTGCCTCTCATACCTTTTGCCAGCTCTAAGAAAAAAAAAAAAACGGATCTAGGCTCTTTATTTTTTCTTAGCCAGCCAATGTGATATTAAGCTTTGTCAGTAGTGGGAGCTGGAGAAGAAAGGCATTTTACTTCCTGGTTGCTGTGAGCTCCTCCACTGCTCAGCTCCTACAGCACATGCAGCTTCCTCAGTGCCCAGCTCTTGCAGTTCATGCAGTTTCTTTAGCACCTCTTGCCTGGCAGCTTCTCCTGAGCAACCTCCCCCTGGGTGGTTTTGTAGTGGAATGCCTCCGGTGTGACACTTCCCCAAGAAAAGCTTGGCAACCCTAGAGGGTGGATTTCCAGCAAGTTGCTCAGGTGTGGCAGCACAACAACTTTTCTTCCATCTAGTGAGCTGTGGTCATACCCTCCCCAAAATGTCAGAACCTCAGCCCTGGTGGGCACAGGACCCTTCCTTGGCTGCTGTATCTCAGCCTTAGGAATAGTGGCTATTCCTATATTCTTTCAAGTTCTTGCCACTCAGTATTTCAACCCCCCTATTATAGTCAATAGCTCTTTACATTAAACTTTCCTGTTCAAATTACTATGTGGTTTTTCTCTCCTGATTGGCTCAAACTGATTCATCACGCTACATTATGGATAACTTCCTCTATTTTCTAAATAATTTCTTCTCTCGTGAGCTGTGTCTAATCTGTTTCTCCAGCAGGATGTTTAACTTATTTGTTGAGTTTTAAATTTCAACGACAGTATTTTCCACCTTTAAAGTTACATATAATTCTCTTTCATATGTCCATCGTCATTTAAAATCTTGTCTTTCTTTTTTTCCTAGTTCTTTCTTTAATGTCTTTAATCATTTAAAATTTTATTTATTTTCTATTTCAGGAGATATATTAACAGAAATTCTTAAAGATCTAATCTTGTTCTTTGTTATAGTGCTAACATTCACTCATGGTAAATTGCTCCTCATAAATTAAAAATTTTTGGATTTTGACCTCATTTTATGGAGGGCTTTATCTTCAAGACTCAAGTGTAATCTAGATTGAAGTCGTTTCTTCTAACTGTTCTTTTTACCAAGTACCTCAAGGGTATTACCAGCTTGGGATCTCTCTTTATATTACATTTTTGCCTTGAGAGTTCCTGGACCATGCAGATTAAGTAAAAGAAATCAAACCATAAACTCAAGCGAAGGCAGGCCTATGGCTATGAATTCTCAGGGGAAACAATTTTCTCCCTACCCAGAAACCATGCTGAGATAAATTTACTTGTTTCCCTGTGCTGTTTGGCAGAAGGTACTACCCTTTAAGGGTTCTGACTTTACTGGATTTCATTCTCACTGCTACACACTGGCCTAAGCCTCATCTTTCTTCCTCAATATCCAATTCCCTTGGCAACCAAGACCAACAAACCCTACCTGACAGCCATAGCACTGTCTAGTCTTTACTATATTCTCACAAATATTATAGAAATTCTTCTCCTCTTTTAACATCATTTTCCCAACCCAACAGATTATATTCTGTACTTTCAACCAACTCTTTTTCTTCCTTTTGACTTTCTATAAACAGAACACTTAGAACTATGCTTTAGCAGCTCAGAATTCCTCTGGGCTCCACCTCTACTTCAGATCGCTTTATCTGTTGCTGTGTACTTTTAGTATCTAGCTCTTATTCTGCTTTGAGATTTTGCCCCTGAACACTGTGTTTCTCTGGTTCCTAGCAGTGTAGCATGTTGGGAATCCCCATTTCATTCATATGTCCAAACCAGCCTCCAGCTTGTCTAGAAGACGAGATCAAGCAAATTCTGAATGGTTATTTGTGATGTCTGGCAACCTAAGTTAGTCACTAACTTAGCTAATGTTCTAAGAAATGATGCATAATGAAAATGTATGAAGGAAAAACATACAAAAGAAATAGCAAGCAAAAGAAAACATGGATAACTAGATTCGAGGATTTAAAATCATGATCCAAAGCATACCTCTATATCATCTTTAAAGATAGCTGGGGCAGGTTTGTATTCTGGATCTTCCACATCCCTGTTAAATACCAACAAATGCTATAATTATCGTACTGAACTTCAAATTTCTCGTGGTAGGACAAACAAATGGGGTATTGTTGGAAGGACTTCTTCGTATGTTTTAATGGTCCGACTGAAGTCTCTTCTTCAGCCAGAGGAGCCCAAGCCTAATAGCATGAAGGTTATTTACATGGCAAGTCAGAAGAAAGCTAGTTCTAATTTACTCTTACTCCCAAGTTCACTTATAAATGTGGTATTAACCTTAACATAGTCTCTTACTTTTCTCTTTTGGTAAGAAAAGAAAGGTAATAAAAAAGGCCTCATAATAGGTATAATGAACATCATCATATTTCTCTTCAGTTGTAATATGCTTAGCTTTCTTCTTCCCTCCTAGGTCCCTAAAATTTTGGTCTTAATTGCCATGACCATTAAGAATGGAAAAACGAAGGACTCATCGAAAGAATGGGTGTGGGGAAGGTCCGGTCTCTTCCTTCATTGCACTCTGTTAGACAAGTGCTAACTTATTAGAGTATCATTAGCTCTTTTGAATTGTAAACTCCAATTCTCGTACTGCTACATTATTTAAAGAGAAACATCACCGACATAGAATATGCTGATGTTGATAGAGCTATATGGAGAATTCATGACTCTGAAATCCACGTACCCATCCATATAATCGTTCGCCCTCTGTTCTGCAGCAACTGCTTTCTCATCAGGTTTTCCCACTCTTTCCAAGAAGCATAATGCCGGGTCTGCTCGGATAGTGTTATATTTTTCATAACCTAGAGGGATGACCAATTATGAAAGTAAAAAGGATAAAAAGAAGAAAAAAATATAAATGTAAGCATTCCTCATATTTATGATGAGTGATATTTCTGGACTGAAGGGATCATATATTAAAATGACATAGGTTAAACATGTTTTCTAGAAATTATCACAAACATTACATGGTCTGGCAATATGTATATTTAAAAATCTAGATTAAATATATCAGTTAAAAGGAAAAGAGGAAAAACTGACCACACATAACATATTTCACATAAAAACTCTTCTTGAGAGGGGACGTTATGTGAGACTTACGTCCAAGAGAAGCAGTTCACATATGCCACCCATTCATGAGGAAATGTAGTGACTGACAAACATAGCTTGGGAGTGTATGCTTTATATGATGTATATAATAATACGGGTGTTACTGGAATAAAGCTGTAAGTGGAAATCAATAAATTGAGAAGTAGCTGAATTACACTATACGTAGATGAAGACTCTACCTATCTTACTTCTCACTTACCATGTTTAAAAACTCCAATAAGGAGTGACTTATCAGCATCAAAATCCCACCATTCAGCAGGAACTTCTGAGTGGTCTGGTTCTGGGACCCAAACATCAATGTCACTTAAAAAAAAATCATGATATGACTTTATGAGTTACTATAAACAAGTCTAAGAGGGGGCAAAATTTTACATAGCTTCTAAAAAGCATTGTGGTTTTTAAGAAAAAGAGGATACAATTTTATTTCATTTAAAAAAATTTTCCACAACTACCACATATTAAAATTATAAAACTGCACCATAACAACAAAGGTACCATAAAATGAATTGATATTCTTAAGTGCAACAGAAGAAATAAGTTTCAACAGGTTTACTTTATTCTTAAGGAATCATATTCTTTCCACTAATTTCCTTCAGATATAGACAAAAGGTTCTATCAGAAAGCAGAGTCTTATGTCAGCAAACAACTTGGCAAAAATCATCTGGGTCAAAAATTTCACTTTGTATATGAGGAGACTGAGGCCCTAAAAAAGCAAATGAATGGCTCTAGGCTGTAAAACAAGTTATGTCTCTTTTAGACCACTATTGCTAGGAAAGTCACACTGAAAAATTAAGCACTGCTTACCAGTAAAGGAAGCCTAGCAAAGAGTTAATAATGTTTGACAAGGATTAGCAAATAAGTATCATTAATTTTGATATAAATACACGTCATTCTTATATTGTATTCAACAGTCAAAGAGATTGGATAGGGTAAATTACCTCAGGGAATCAAATATTCTACTTGAGATTTTCCCTATGACATTAATGTATTATCAATTTCTAAAGAATCAGAGATATAATAAAAAACTTAACACAAATTATATTAAGTAGAATTTCATCTCTTCATCGTGGCACCATTAATTTTATAAATTAATTAAGAAAGGACTATAGGTATGAAGAAATGGAGCGTTTCTTATAACTAAGTTGTGTGGCAAAAGTTCATCTGTAAGTTGGTTGTCTTTGGGAATGCAAATAAATTTTCATACAGATATAAACTGATAAATGGTCAATATGTTCCTGGGCTAGTCCACAAGAACCCAACAGTTAACCACTAATATAGTTGAAATAAAAGATATTGACAATTAAAAAGTTTTAAGTTTTATAAGTAAATAAAACATAAAAAATGGATTAAAAAATTACTTTTTATTTTTCCTAAGTGCTTTGCCAGGAGACAAAAAGAAAATTTTCAATACTCTAAACGCACACCTCATTATACTTTATTTTGCTTAAAAACAGAAGTGTCACAATCACAATATTTCTTAGCTTAGTGCAGAAACAGAGAAAGAGGAAGAGAGATTTTCCGGTGATATGGCAAAAGCTGAAAAATAGATGAGGAAAAATACAGTTAAAGAAGATATTTATTTTTTATTGCATTCCTGGTCAGGATTAAACAAAGCAGAAGCACAGAATGACAAAAGAAAGAGGAAAGAACACCAGAGACAGGATGCCAAACAGGGAAAAATAAAAGTGGGTCAGATACTGTACTTCCTCTTACCAATCATCAGGTAGCACTCTAAAGCTCAAAATATTGTGACTGTAATCTGAGGTGGAAGGTTTTTCCTGTTTTTAGAGAGTAAAAGGCACTAAATATATACCTCATGGGTTTTAAAATATATATATTTATTTATTTTAACATCTTTATTGGAGTATCATTGCTTTACAATGCTGTGTTAGTTTCTCCTGTATAACAAAGTGAATCAGCTATACATATACACATATCCCTCCGTCTTGCGTCTCCCTCCCACCCTCCATTATCCCACCACTCTAGTTTGACACAAAGCACCGAGCTGATCTCCCTGTGCTATGTGGCTGCTTCCCACTAGCTATCTATTTTACATTTGGTAGTGTATATATGTCTATGCCACTCTCTCACTTCCTCTCAGCTTACCCTTCCCCCTCCCCGTGTTCTCAAGTCCATTCTCTACATCATCTGTGTCTTTATTCCTGTCCTGCCCCTAGGTTCTTCAGAACCATTGTTTTTTTTTTTTTTTTTTTTGGATTCCATATATATGTGTTAGCGTACAGTATTTGATTTTCTCTTTCGACTTACTTAACTCTGTATGACAGACTCTGGGTCCATCCATCTCACTACAAATAACTCAATTTCGTTTCTTTTTATGGCTGAGTAATATTCCATTGTATATACGTGCCACATCTTTCTCAATTCATCTGTCGATGGACACTTAGGGTGCTTCCATGTCCTGGCTATTGTAAATAGAGCTGTAATGAACATTGTGGTACATGACTCTTTTTGAATTACAGTTTTCTCTGGGTATACGCCCAGGAGTGGGATTGCTGAGTTGTATAGTAGTTCTATTGTAGTTTTTTAAAGAACCGCCATACTGTTCTCCATAGTGGCTGTATCAATTTACATTCCCACCAACAGTGCAAGAAAGTTCCCTTTTCTCCACACCCTCTCCAGCATTTATTGTTTGTAGATTTTTTGATGATGGCCATTCAGACTGGTGGGAGGTGATACCTCATTGTAGTTTTGATTTGCATTTCTCTAATGATTAATGATGTTGAGCATCCTTTCATCTGTTTGTTGGCAATCTGTATATCTTCTTTAGAGAAATGTCTACTTAGGTCTTCTGCTCATTTTTGGATTGGATTGTTTGTTTTTTTGATGTTGAGATGCATGAAATGCTTGTATATTTTGGAGATTAATCCTTTGTCAGTTGCTTTGTTTGCAAATATTTTCTCCCATTCTGAGGGTTTTCTTTTCATCTTGTTTATGGTTTCCTTTCCTGTGCAAAAGCTTTTAAGTTTCACTAGGTCCCATTTGTTTATTTTTGCTTTTATTTCCCTTTCTCTGGGACGTGGGTCAAAAAGGATCTTGCTGTGATTTACGTCATAGAGTGCTCTGCCTATGTTTTCCTCTAAGAGATTGATAGTGTCTGGCCTTACATTTAGGTCTTTAATCCATTTTGAGCTTACTTTTGTGTATGGTGTTAGGGAGTATTCTAATTTCATTCTTTTACATGTAGCTGTCCAGTTTTCCCACTACCATTTATTGAAGAGGCTATCTTCTCTTCATTGTATATTCTTGCCTCCTTTGTCAAAGATAAGGTGACCATATGTGCGTGGGTTTATCTCTGGGCTTTCTCTCCTGTTCCATTGATCTGTATTTCTGTTTTTGTGCCAGCGCCATACTGTTTTGATTACTGTAGCTTTGTAGTATAGTCTGAAGTCAGGGAGCGTGATTCCTCCAGCTCCGTTTTTCGTTCTCAAGATTGCTTTGGCTATTCAGGTCTTTTGTGTTTCCATACAAATTGTGAAATTTTTTGTTCTAGTTCTGTGAAAAATGCCAGTGGTAGTTTGATAGGGATTGCACTGAATCTGTAGATTGCTTTGTATAGTAATTTTCATGATGTTGATTCTTCCAATCCAAGAACTTGGTATATCTCTTCATCTGTATGTATCATCTTTAATTTCTTTCATTGGTGTCTTATAGTTGTCCGCATACACGTCTTTTGTCTCCTTAGGTAGGTTTATTCCTAGGTATTTTCTTTTTGTTGCAATGGTAAATGGGAGTGTTTCCTTAATTTCTCTTTCAGAGTTTTCATCATTAGTGTGTAGGAATGCAAGAGATTTCTGTGAATTAATTTTGTATCCTACTACTTTACCAAATTCATTGATTAGCTCTAGTAGTTTTCTGGTAGCATCTTTAGGATTCTCTATGTATAGTTTCATATCATCTGCAAAGTGACAGTTTTACTTCTTTTCCAATTTGGATTCCTCTTATTTCTTTTTCTTCTCTGATTGCTGTGGCTAAAACTTCCAAAACTATGTTAAATAATAGTGGTGAGAGTGGGCAACCTTGTCTTGTTCCTAATCTTGGTGGAAATGGTTTCAGTTTTTCCCCATTCAGAACGATGTTGGTTGTGGGTTTGTCACATATGGCCTTTATTATGTTGAGGTTAAGTTCCCTCTATGCTTACTTTCTGGAGGCTTTTTATCATAAATGGGTGTTGAATTTTGTTGAAAGCTTTTTCTGAATCTATTGAGATGATCATATGGTTTTTCTCCTTCAATATTCAAAATGGTTTATCACATTGATTTGCGTATATTGAAGAATCCTTGCATTCCTCAGATAAACCCCACTTGATCAGGGTGTATGATCCTATTAATGTGCTGCTGGATTCTGTCTGCTAGTATTGTTTTGAAATTTTGGCATCTATGTTCATCAGTGATATTGGCCTGTAGTTTACTTTCTTTGTGACATCTTTCTTTCTTTGTGATACCACCCTGTGGTATCAGGGTGATGGTGGCCTCGTAGAATGAGTTTGGGAGTGTTCCTCCCTCTAATATATTTTTGAAGAGTTTAAGAAGGATAGGTGTTAGCTCTTCTCTAAATGTTTGATAGAATTCTCCTGTGAAGCCATCTGGTCCTGGGCTTTTGTTTGTTGGAAGATTTTTAATCACAGTTTCATTTTCAGTGTTTGTGACCGGTCTGTTTATATTTTCTATTTCTTCCTGGTTCAGTCCCAGAAGGTTGTGCTTTTCTAAGAATTTGTCCATTTCTTCCAGGTTATCCATTTTATTGGCATATAGTTGCTTGTAGCAATCTCTCATGATCCTTTATATTTCTGCAGTGTCAGTTGTTACGTCTCCGTTTTCACTTCTAGTTCTATTGATTTGAGTCTTCTCCCTTTTTTTCTTGATGAATCTAATGGTTTATCAATTTTGTTTATCTTCACAAAGAAACAGCTTTTACTTTTATTAATCTTTGCTATTGTTTCCATCACTTCTTTTCCATTTATTTCTGATCTGATCTTTATGATTTCTTTCCTTCTGCAAACTTTGGGGGTTTTTTGGTTCTTCTTTCTCTAATTGCTTTAGGTGTAAGGTTTGGTTGTTCATTTGAGATGTTTCTTGTTTCTTGACATAGGACTGTATTTCTATAAATTTCCCTCTGAGAACTGCTTTTGCTGCATCCCATAGGTTTTGGGTCATCATGTTTCATTGTCATTTGTTTCTAGGTATTTTTTGATTTCCTCTTTGATTTCTTCAATGATCTCCTGGTTATTTAGTAGCATATAGTTTAGCCTCCATGTGTTTGTATTTTTTACAGATTTTTTTTCTGTAATCAAGTCTTACAGAGTTGTGGTTGGAAAAGACACTTGATATGATATCAATTTTCTTAAATTTACCAAGGCTTGATTTGTGACCCAAGATATGGTCTATCCTGGAGAAAGTTCCATGAGCACTTGAGAAGAAAGTGTATTCTGTTGTTTTTGCATGGAAGGTCCTATAAATATCAATTAAGTCCATCTTGTCTGATGTGTCATTTAAAGCTTATGTTTCCTTATTTATTTTCATTTTGGATGATCTGTCCATTGGTAAAAGTGGGCTGTTAAAGTCCCCTACTACGAATGTGTTACTGTCGATTTCCCCTTTTATGGCGGTTAGCATTTGCCTTGTGTATTGAGGTGCTTCTATGTTGGGTGTATAAATATTTACAACTGTTATATCTTTTTCTTGGATCGATCCCTTGATCATTATGTAGTGTCCTTGTTTGTCTCTTGTAATAGTCTTTATTTTAAAGTCTACTTTGTCTGATATGAGAATTGCTACTCCAGCTTTCTTCTGATTTCCATTTGCATGGAATATCTTTTTCCATCCCCTCACTTTCAGTCTGTATGTGTCCCTAGGTCTGAAGTGGGTCTCCTGTAGATAGCATATATACAGGTCTTGTGTTTGTATTCATTCAGCCAGTCTATGTCTTTTGGTTGGAACATTTAATCCATTTACATTTAAGGAAATTATCGATATATATGATCCTATTACCATTTTCTTAATTGTTTGGGTTCGTTATTGTAGGTCTTTTCCTTCTCTTATGTTTCCTGCCTAGAGAAGTTCCTTTAGCATTTGTTGTAAAGCTCGTTTCATGGTGCTGAATTCTCTTACCTTTTGCTTGTCTGTAAAGCTTTTAATTTCTGTCAAATCTGAATGAGATCCTTGCTGGGTAGAGTAATTTTGGTTGTAGGTTTTTCCCTTTCATCACTTTAAATATGTCCTGCCACTCCCTTCTGGCTTGCAGAGTTTCTGCTGAAAGATCAGCTGTTAATCTTATGGGGATTCCCTTGTATGTTATTGTTGCTTTTCACTTGCTGTTTTTAATATATTTTCTTTGTATTTAGTTTTTGATAGTTTGATTAATATGTGTCTTGGTGGATTTCTCCTTGGATTTATCCTGTATGGGACTCTGTGCTTCCTGGACCTGTTTGACTATATCCTTTCCCATATTAGGGAAGCTTTCAAGTATAATCTCTTCAAATATTTTCTCAGTCCCTTTCTTTTTCTCTTCTTCTTCTGGGACTCCTATAGTTCGAAGGCTGGAACATTTAATGTGGTCCCAGAGGTCTCTGAGACTGTCCTCAATTCTTTTCATTCTTTATTCTTTATTCTGCTCTGTGGTAGTTATTTCCAGTATTTTATCTTCCAGGTCACTTATCCATTCTTTTGTCTCATTTTTTCTGCTACTGATTCCTTCTAGAGAATTTTAAATTTCATTTATTGTGTCGTTCATCATTGTTTGTTTGCTCCTTAGGTCCTTGTTAAACGTTTCTTGTATTTTCTCCATTCTATTTCTAAGACTTTGGATCATCTTTACTATCATTACTCTGAATTCTTTTCCAGGTAGACTGCCTATTTCCTCCTCATTTATTTGGTCTGGTGGGTTTTTACTTTGCTCCATCATCTGCTGTTTATTTCTCTGTCTTGTCATGTTGCTTAACTTACTGCATTTGGGGTCTCCTTTTCACAGGCTGCAGGTTCGTAGTTCCCGTTGTTTTTGGTGTCTGCCCCCAGTGGGTAAGGTTGGTTCAGTGGATTGTGTAGGCTTCCCGGTGGAGGGGACTGGTGCTTGTGTTCTGGTGGCTGAGGGTGGATCTTGTCTTTCTGGTGGGCAGGACCATGCCTGGTGGTGTGTTTTGGGGTGTCTGTGAACTTATTATGATTTTAGGCAGCCTCTCTGCTAATGGCTGGAGTTGTTTTCCTGTCTTGCTAGTTGTTTGGCATGCGCTGTGCAGCACTTTACCTTGCTGGTCGTTGAGTGGAGCTGGGTGTTAGCGTTGAGATGTAAATCTCTGGGAGAGCTTTCGCCGTTCGATATTATATGGGGCCGGGAGGTGTCTGGTGGACCAATGTCGTGAACTCGGCTCTCCCACATACAAGTCTTAGGCCTGACACCCAGCCGGAGCACCAACACCCTGACAGCCGGCTGGAGCACCAAGACCCTGTCAGCCACATGGCTCTTACATGAGTACTTGGCACACAGAAAGCACTTGATAACTGTGAACTAATATTGCTATAACTGTAATTACAGGCACAAGCTGGGGGAGCGATTCATCTTCCTGCTAGTGTTAGATGGTCTCCTGCAGAGGTGGGGGCTGGCTGTGGCTCATCATGGGGACAAAGACACTGGCAGCAGAAGTTCTGGGAAGTACTCATTGGTGTGAGCTCTCCCAGAGTCTGCCGTTAGTCCCACCAAAGAGCTACCTCACGGTTTAAATGTGCCATATGCATGTTAAGTGTTAAGTGTTCCTTAACTGCTAGGGAAAGGAATACAATAAGGTGCATGTACTCCTATTGTTGATTTCTGCTTTGAGAGATTCAGTTCATGTGCTATCTCTTGCATAAAGCCTCTAACTTCCCCAGGCTAGATCATCCATTCAAAATAGATTTTTAAATCTATTTTGATTTAAATATTCATTTTGATTTAAATATTCACAGTATTCACAATGTGCCAACAATGGCAATAGTAAGACAGACATATCCTTGCCCTTTTGAAGAGGTATCTGCAAAACCTCTTCAATGCCTGTGATGAGTGCTGTGACAGGGCACTCTGGGTATGTGCTTTACCCAGACATGAGAGGACAGGGAGGCTGAGTTGATGCTGGCTGAGCAGTAAGAGAGGGAAAATGAAAGAAAATGGGAAAGAGAATGTTCCTGCAAGAATGCAAAGGCCTGGAGGCATTAGTAACCATGGCATATTTGATAAATGCAGATCTAAAGTTCAGAAAAGAGATGTGGGCTAGAATTAGGTTCGGAAGTCATCAGTATGGAAATATAAATTGATGCTGCAGAAAAGATGTGAAAACCCAAGAGTAAGTGATGAGAGGGCCTATGTGAACACATTTAAGGGACAGGTGGAAGAGAAGACTGAAAATGAAAAGTGGCAAGCAGAAAGCTAAAAAGAAAGTCTACAGGAGAATGGCATCACAGACACATTCTAATAATATGGAAGTGATCAATAAAGGTAAATAAGATAAACACTATGATATATCCATCAAATTTAGCAGTGAGAATGTGGGTGAAGAACTTCTTAAAGTAGGTGATGGAGTGCGGGGGTAGAAGCTGAATTGTAGTGGAATGTACAGTGAATGCGAGAAAAGAAAAAGAGGACAGCACATACAGATACTTCTTTAAAAAAAGTTTGGCTGTGAAACCAAGGAGAGTAATAATATGGTAGTCTGAGGAGAACTGGGTGCAAAAGTGGTGTGTGTGTCTGTGTGTGTGTGTGTGTGCATGTGTATGTGTGTTGAGAGAGATGTAAATATCTTAAAATCCAAATGAGAAGCCAGAGAGGGTAAGAATAATGAAAGAGGATAATTCATAGATCACAGTACAGTTCCTGGGAAATCACAAGGGGATTGAATGCAGTCAGACCAAGGAAAAAGAGGAGCCAATTAGTCAACAAGTATTTACTGGGTGTTACTATTTCCCAGATTCTAGGGGCTGGGAACACAATGATCAATAAGACAGATAGCATACTTCACCTTCAACCAGCTTAAATTGTAATGATAGGGGAAATACAATTTAAAAAATAAATATAATTTTTAATACTAGTAGGCAACATGAATGAGATAAAATAAGGTTAAGTAATAGTGGGTGACTGGTGGGCTGCTTTAGCTAGCGTGGGCAGGGAAGGCCTATCTGAAGAGGTGAAACTTAAGCTGAGACCTGCATGATATGAAGGGGCAGTTCTGTGGAAGATTAAGGGAAAGAATATTTGTAGTAGGGGGAACAGCACAGAATGAGCCTGACATGTTGGAGGAACATCGTGGATGAGGGACAGAATGGAGGAAGAGATCCCAGAGTTATGTAGGGCACTGTAGGATTGGGCTTTATTCTAAGAGAAATGAGAAGCAACTGGAAGCTTTTAAGAAGTGCCTTGGCCTGATTTTTGCTTTAGAAAGATCACTCTGGCTGCTGTCTGAAGGTCCGACTGTAGAGAGGCAAAATAAGAGGCAAAGATGGGAAATCCCTGGTGGTCCAGTAGTGGTTAGGACTCTGTTCCTCCACTGCAGGGGGCCTGGGTTTGATCCCTTGTCCGGGAACTAAGATCTTGTATGCTGCGTAGTGCAGCCAAAAAAATACCCAACAACTCTTGAAAAAGAAGAGGCAAAGAGACTCACTTAGGAGGCCACTGAAAAAGTCTAAACACGAGATAATGGTGGCTTGGACCAGAGAGTTAGCAGAGGAGAGTGAAAAGTGCTCAGGTTTGGCATATACTTTGTCAAGCTAACAAGTCTTCCTGTAGGGTTTGAGGGGAAGAGAAGAATCAAGAATGATACCAGAGCAACTGGGTGGTACATTTAGTAGGATGGAGAAGGCTTGTATGTGCGAAGGTGGGGAGGAAGGAATAGGAGACAGATTTGGGAGATACACGGGAAGTTTGAGCTGTTAATTAGATTTTTCAAGTGGAAATGTTTAGAAGCAGCTAACTCAGCTTAGAGCTGAGGGGAAACGTCTGGGATGAATATGTAAATCTGACTGTCACCTGTGTAAAGATCATATTTAATATGATGAGGTTGCATGAGTTTACTGAAAGGGAAAGTACAGATAAAAAAGAAAGCTGAGGACACACGTCTTGGTCAATCCAACATCTAGAGATCTATTAGAGGAATAAGAGCTAGCAAAGGAAAATGCAAAGGAAAGACCAATATGGAAAAAAGGACAACCAGGTGGTAGCAGCAAGGATGTGTACTGAAGACATCACTTCAAGAAGGGAGAAGTAGAATAAGTTGAGAGAGTGATCTCATGGTAGGTTATTAGTGGCCTGATTAAAAATCATTTCAGCGGGAGAGTGGAGATGAAAGATTAATTGGAATAGATTTAAGAGAAGATGCAAGGTAAAGAAGTAGAGACTGTCAACACAGACAACTCTTTATTTTCATGAAGGGGAGTGGAGAAATGGAGTAGTACGATGTATGTATGATACATGATATTAAGGAATGTGTATACGCCAAGAGAATGATTCAGAAGGTGATTACAGGCGTAAAGTCCTTAAAAGGTAAGAAACAAGTTCCAAGCATAAGGGTTGCTCTTAGGAGGAGGAGGATTTCTACTTCATCCCAAGGGAAGGAATAAATAGGGGGACACATACGACAAGTAGAACTGAAGGTAGCTCTTGTCTGATTGTTTCTGTTTTCTCTGTGAAATATATAGCAAAGTCATTACTGGAGGGTGATGCTGGTGGGACAGGAAGATGGCTTGAGGAGAGAGGTGTGGAATGGTCCTCTTGAAGAGTAGGTAAGTGAACTTCCTAGTCATGGTGGTTAAACAGCTTACTTGTGTTTAATTTTGCTTGAGATCAATGCTCATCAATTTGAAGTTAGTCATTCGGCAGGGTTTGTGTGATTTTCTCCAGCCATGTTCAACTGCTTAGGTATAGGCAAGGGGTAAAACGATTTTTTGGTTTAACATGAGTTGGGGTTGTGCCACGAAGGTAGAACAGAGGGGAAATCAGGCAAAGAATCTCAGTTAGTGAGTACACTGCTGGACTACAGAATGCAGGTTTATAATGAGGAGAGAGGGGCATGAAGGTGGAGATGGATAAGATGGGGGACATCGTGATGAAATTAGAGAATGAGAGTGAAAAGTACCCAAGTTAAGTGAGTCTGAAGGAAATAAGTGACAGCTGAAATGCAGATTGAAGAGGTAATGCTGTTACTGGTGATAGTAAGATTAAGTATATGATTGTGTGCGTGTGTGGCTGTGGTGGAGAGGAAAGAAGACGATTGTAGATAAAGGTCAAGGAACTGAGAGACTAAGGTGCTGGATGGATCATATGAGGATGTAAAAGTCACTGCAGTAAGAGGGTGGAAGGTTAAGTTTTAGATTTGGTAGCAGGAAGCTATTACTAATGCTAATGTTATTATTCTTATGATAACTTTCAGCGACAGAGCCAACGATGAGATTAACAGACGAAAGGCAACAAAATGGCAAGGGTCACTCTAAGTTTGGTAGATTTTTCTTCCTGTGAATTTCACTGAACAAGCATTCACTTAATATACAATTTTCTGGTCATTTAACTTTTGCCTCATTACGTTGCTGAAGAATAAACATGCTATTTAATTTACCTTGCATCAACTCCATCAAACACTTTCTGGCACTCATTTCCAATGACTTCTTGCTTTAGATAATACAGCATTCTTACACGAAGCAAAACTCTAAAAATGAGGGGGAAAAAAAAATCAAAAGACACAAAGACATTAATCATTAAAGAAAATTCATCCATGGGGTTAAAATTAGAAAAGAATTTGTATACAAAATTTTTATAATGAAATAATAATAATTACTTCTGATTAAATAAACCTCATTACTATCATATATATAAAATAGGTTTCTTCAAAATCTTTACAATCATCATTATTTAATATCCAAGTAAGATATAATGAGATCACTTGGAGGCCAGTTTTTTTCTCTCTCTGCTGATGAAAAGTGACACAAGAGGTACCATGATTTGCTGAAGGATACCCTGGTAAGAATAAGATTAGGATTGGTCCTAGACCACACTGTCTCTGTACTCAGAATCAGCATGCTTTAAGATTGTTAATAAATTCAGAAGTAAACTTGCAATGGGTTGTGTTAAAAATACCCTACTACCTACTTATTACAGTGGTGTTTTATATGTTTTTTGTAGCCTTCATCTTGAAGTAGCTGCTCAGGATTGTATTTTCGAAGCCATTCTGCTTTTTGTATATCAAATGAGCTTGTCTGAGTCTTTACTTTCTTCCCTTTTCGACCTCTGGGTACAGGGGCTGACAGACCTGTTAAAATGAGAAGGACAAATGAAATCAGGGATAATTTGTATAAAGACGGTCAATTTAAAACATTTTTTCAATGGAAGAAATTTCTGGAGACTTTCAGAGGTCTGTGTAGGCTATACAGAGATCTTTGAAAAATTAATGGTAAAAATATAAACTCAATCACAAGATAAGTCCACGATACCACACACATATTAACACAATTTCTGCCAACCACCAAATTTCATATCCCCAATTAATCATTCTGATTACCTCTATGTTGCAAAACGTTTTTTTTCCAAATGTAAAAACTGAAAGACCAAACCTTTCCCTCTGCTTTACTTTTTGCTTTTGCTTGTTACAAAAATACAAGTTGTGGCCTCTTGATTTTCAAAACTGATTGTTACTAATAACATGGATTAGGTTTTGTGGGGTTCCTGTTTAAGAGAGCTAAATTCATTTTATTTCACTCTTAATCTTAACATATTCCATATTTGGTCAGTTTTTTTAAAACATTTATTTATTTATTTATTTATTTTTGGCTGTGGTGGGTCTTCGTTTCTGTGCGAGGGCTTTCTCTAGTTGTGGCAAGCAGGGGCCACTCTTCTTCACGGTGCGCGGGCCACTCTTCACCACGGTGCACGGGCCTCTCACTGTCGTGGCCTCTCTTGTTGCGGAGCACAGGCTCCAGACGCGCAGGCTCAGTAGTTGTGGCTCATGGGCCCAGTTGCTCCACGGCATGTGGGATCTTCCCAGACCAGGGCTCGAACCCGTGTCCCCTGCATCGGCAGGCAGATTCTCAACCATTGCGCCACCAGGGAAGCCCTGGTCAGTTTCTTATTAAAGGAAATAATACATAAAGTCCAATTCACTCTTTCCTTCCCAGACATAGTCACTACCCTGAATTTGATTTTCATTTCATACACGTTTATACTTGTGTGTTGGAGAAATATTCAGTATTTAAGCTTTCATTACATTATACATGCAATTCTGTAACTTATTTATTATATTTAATTTTTTTCTGAGATTTATAAATACTTGCTGATTCATGGAGGCTCTAATTCATCCATTTTAACTGCTGTGTAAAAATCTATTCTATGACTATATCACCTGCATATTATTCTTCAACTATGCTGGAGTTGTTTCACTTACAAGTTTTCACGATTACAAATAATACAGTTGTGCTTCTTCCTTTCAATTCTTGTCTATCTTTTCCCTGCCATATTCTACCAGCTAGGAGTTTCATCACAATGGTAAATAGAAGCACTATGTAGGTTTGTCCCATTTCTCCTTAGGATTTTGGTGGGTTTTGCCTTTATATTTTGATACTATTTTGTTCAGTGCATACAAGTTCATTTTGTTATATCTTCTTTTATGGATTAGTTTTTTTTTATTATGTAGTATCCTTTTTTAATCTCAATTAATGCTTCCATCTTAAATTGCATTTTAGTCTATGTTAATAATGCTCTGTATTCTAGTCCTCCTGACCCTTGTTGGTTTGGAAACTAAACAGTGCATATTTAAAAATACACATATTGAAATTTTCCTAATAAAATATGGAGATGTTTTATATTTTTAAATTTCTCCAAAAAAAAAAAATTTCTCCCTACCATAATTTCCTCAGATTCATCATTTAATCCTATTTTCTTTTTCATGTAACTGCATGTTAATTTTTACATGTTAATTTGTAATTTTTAAGAGGTCTGTGTCTTGAATGTTTCTACAGTACTTTCGTCTTTTTTCAAAATCATAGTATATCTGAAGTATCTTTGCAGATATTAATGATATTTTTTCAAAAGTTGTCTTCTCCTTTCACAGTCTTTGTTTCCTACAAGTTCATTTTAGTGGTTTGTTTTTAGTCTCTCTCTCATGTTGGAGACGTTCCTCAGATGCCTGATACCCTTGGTTATTTGCTCATATTTAAGAATGACAGAAAAGTTGATAGACAGGCTGAATGAGTGGAGGTGACTGTCGACTCTTGGAAGGGTAATCCAGCTGGTTTTTTCCTGTCATTATCTTTAGGTTTTGGTCTGGTCAATTCACCAAGGACAATTCCTTAGTTTTCTTCCTTGAGTATGACACTGTCCAGTATACATATTCATTTAACAGCCATTTAGTAGCTCCATGTTGCAAATACCAATGAAATGCAGACATTCTCTATTTTATCTTCTCCAGAGAATAAACATTCAGTCAGTCTTCGCCATGGATACATGGAGTTGAAAAGGGTATTTAGGGATCTGATCCCCCTTTTAAACAACTTTTAATCAAAGCCCCTGTCCTTTATATCCACTTTCAGAGGTCACGGATGTCACAAACTCCTGAAACTTTTAGATAATCTATGAAGCAAATCAGTTGGTTGTTGCCCTTTCCTACTGTTGACCTAAGATTCAGCTCTCTCTGGTTGGTTAAGTTAGTCATCACTAATCTAATGCTTCTAGGTTCCAAAATTCCTTTTCCATTCTCTCTACTTTTAAGGGTTTATCCTTATTTATTTTAAAATTATAGAATTAAGCATATACAAAACTAAATGGAATAATATGATGGATCACAGATCCTATCATCCAACTTCATTAATTATGAATTCATAGCCAATTTGGCTTCATCTATATCCTGTTTGTTCCCCAACCTCCAACACTATTTTGAAATAAATCGAAGACAACCACCACTTCATTAATAAATGTCTGAGTATCTTTTAACATATGTAAAATATAAGGCTTCCTTAAAAACAAAACAAAAAACTACAATACCATCATCAGCCCTAAGAAATGCAATAACACGTACTTAATATTTACTATTCAAATTTAGAATTATCTAATAAAGATAATAGACAAATTTTTCCTGGGTTGTTTGCTTCAATCAGGATCCAAATAAGGCCCACACACTGCAACTGGCTGAGGACTCATAAACATCTTTCAGGTTATAGCAGGGTTTTCAATCTTGGCACTATTGCTATTTTGAGCTGCACAGTTTTTCACTGTAGGGGCAGTCTGTGCTCTTGTGGCCTCTACAAACTAGATGCCATTAACATGCTCAAAGCTGTGACAACCCAGGGTGGGAGCAAGATTGGGGCACAAGATCATGTCTGGTGTGAGCCAATGGTTTATAGATACCCTCCCCATTTTCCTCCCCTTCCACTATTTACTTGTTAAAGAAACTAAAATTTATACCTGTACAATTTATAAAGCTTGATGCCTTGAATTTTTTTCCCTTTATTGACATATAAGTTGGGTTTCAAGGAAGAGTGAAATTATATTTGTGTGAATCTTCCATCTTTACCAGAAATCAGCTCTTCACATTAATAATTTCATTGTCTCCTATTAAGATAGACCTCCAGTGACCACCCTAATCTAAACTAGGTACTTTCTGTTGTTCTCAATCTCAGTACTTAGTTTATTTACTTCACAGTACTCATCATAATCTATAATTATTTAGGTAATTTATCTGCTTTCTTATTATGTCTGCCTGCCTGACCAGGTTCATGAGCTCAGGGATCTTGTCTGTGTTGTTCCTTCTCATCTTCCCAGTACTTTGCACAAGAAGCGCAGAACAGGCACTTTAACAGGTATTTGTTGATTAAATAGAATAAAATTGTAACACCAATTTAAGGGCACAGTAATCTTTTTATCTTTATAGAAAATTCAATTATTTTATGCAAAAAAGAATGTTCGTAGGGTTATGGAGCAAATGCTACTTGTATATATCTCTGATGGGACTATAAATTGACACAGCCACATGTGACAGCAAATTAAAACAGTTATAACAATTTTAAATGTATATACCACAGTGTTCCAAATTTTAATATACATACTAATTGCTGAGGAACTTGTTAAAATGTAGATTCTGATGTAGTAAGTCTGAGGTCTAAGATTCTGCATTTCTAAGAAGCTCCTGGGAGATGCTGATGCTGTTAACACACAGACCACATTTTAGGTCCTAAGGACGTATATATGCTGTACCTCAACAATTCCATTTCTTGATATTTACTTTAGTGGAAGATTTATTCCTGTGCACAAGGAGGAACGTAAAAGGATCTTCACTAAAACCTGTTTTTCAATTATCTAAAATTGGAAACATCCTAAATGCCCATCATCAAAGGAGATGCTAAATGAATTAAGAAATATCCATACTATGGACTACTAAGCAGGAGTTTAAAAAATAAAATAGATCTACATGAATACAGATGGGATGACCTCTAAGACATACTATTGGGTCAACAACTTGTAAACAAATACATGTTTGATAACAGTATATAAAACCCAACCAAACTGAT